>NC_090651.1:8141076-8443576 GCF_040937935.1 Hyperolius riggenbachi
CTAGAGGGAAGGGGGAGGGGTCATCAGGATACCTATACTGGAAGGAAGGGGGGGGGGTCATCAGGATATCTTAACTGGAGGGGGGGAAGGGTCATATGGCTATCTATATGGAAGGGTCATCAGGATAAATATACTGGGGGGAAGGGAACAGCTGCTGACAATGGCCTTGGGCAGTAAAGAGTACAAATCTGGCCCTGATGTCGGCAGTGGTGCAGTAGCGCCTGCAATATTTACCTTACCCAGCTCCAGCACAGTAGCGGCCTTCTGATCGGGCTCAGGTGGAAATGGCCAAGCCCGATTGGGTCTGCCCTACTGTAGAGGCGCAGGATACTCGCTCCTGTGCAGTAGAGCGGATGCGATGAAGCTTGGATATTTCCACTGGAGCACAACCGGAGAGAGCTGCTACTGCGCCTGCGCTGGATCGTGGTAGGTAAGCATTTACCTCACAAATGTTCAAGAGCCTCTAGCGCTGGATCGCCGGGACAGAGGAGGACGGGGAAAGCATCAGTAGGATCCAGTGGCTTCCCCCTCCCGAGGTAAGGATCCCCCAAATTGTGTGGGTAGCTCATGCTTCTCAGAGATAAAATGTTTACAATAGAAGATGACAGGAGGGAAAAGAGCAGGTTCAGAGGGCCGGATACTGATGTCCATTGGTAATAAATCAACAAGCAGGGACAGGAAATCTGTGTTGAACAGGACGTCCTCACTCCCTTTCTCCCAAAACGATTCACCAATCATTTCAGGGGACAAATATGTAAAGTGAATTGAAAGCTTTAGAGTGAGCCCGAGGTTAAGCACAAATCAGATACCTAAGCAGAGGGAAGCCTCTGGGTCCTGTAAAGGCTTCCCATGTCCTGCTTGTCGGCATCCTCTGGAAGATCTGGGCTGCTATCCTCTTTATGCACGAGCCATGCTGGACCCGCGTGGACATGGTCTATGCAATCGCCACTTATTCTCGGATACACATAAAGGCAGAAGTATATTCTTTAGAAATTTAGTCGTTGATTAAAGTGGATCCGAGATAAACTTTTACTCATTGCATAATTGTGTTCCTTTCATATAGTTTTGTCTGTTCACACTAGCTGCGCTCAAATGTTCCTATGAAGAAACAGTCCTCATACATATGACAATTGTCTCGGCGATTAATCTGTTCAACAGTGATGCTTCAGCAGGTTGCAAGCACAGTGCCACTTCAGTGAGATACCACCACCACACCCCAAGCAGTGGGCACTCTCTGTATGTATATGACCCTCTATTACAGCCTTTCTCAACCTTTTTACCTTGGAGGAACCCTGCAAATAACTTTTGGATCTCAAGGAACCCCTGCATACAATAATTTGGTCTCGAGGAACCCCTGTATTTATTTTGCAGCAGGCATGGTCTTAAAATGTAGGTTAGGCTGTTAATTTCACTATCTCCTATTACACTGCCACTCATTATACTGTCTCCTGACCCCTTAATTTAGTGCTTCTTGTTACAGTACCACCTATTATAATGTGCTCTATATACTTCCCCCACGATGGGGTAAAATGCCAAGGAACCCCTGCAGAGTCCTCAAGGAACCTTGGGGTTCCAGGGAACCCTCGTCGAGAAAGCCTGCTCTATTAGATGGGTCCTCAGCGCCTATGGGGTCATCTGGCCACCCCCTGCCTCACCGAGCACTCTCTGTCCACTGATGTCACCTCCTCATAGGAACATTACACCTCAAAAAGATATAATCGGAACCACCATAGGGTAAAACCATAAAAACGTTTAATAAAAGAAATTTAAACTCACAACCATATTCGTGGTTTTGTAGCACAGAGTTTTCATGGGCTCTACCCCAATCGTTGGCCGCTGGGTAGGCTGATGTGCGCTGATATAGTCACCTTCTCCCTCACGTCCAGCTCTGTCCCTACATTGCCTGTCCCCACAGTGTGCACTTTTACTTATTGCATAATTGTGTTCCTTTCATATAGGTTATAGGGCATTCCTCAAGCCAAATACTTTTTTTTTTGTTTTGCTTTAATACTCTAATTCCCTATAATCTAAACAAGTCTCACCCACAGCTCCTTTAGTGCCTTGGCACTGTAGCAAGGACTTATGGGAGCTCAGTCTGGGCAGGAGGAGGAGGAGGTTACTAGCCAGAGCAGAGGCGTCTCTAGAGACCAGCTGATAAGCTAATTGCCTAGAGCGCAGATTTATTGCAGGGCGGCGCTTTAAGGGAAAAAAAGTTTATTTTTCCTGTCCTTAGAGACTGAAAACTTAGGGAACGAAGATAAAAAGCTCTAAAGAAAGCCTGTGCTGCTCAGCCTCAAATAAGGAATCTACAAACCTTTTGTCTACAACACTGAGGCCTGGTGCACACCAAAAACTGCTAGCAGATCCGCAAAATGCTAGCAGATTTTGAAACGCTTTTTCTTCTTTTTCTGTAGCGTTTCAGCTAGCGTTTTGCGGTTTTGTGAAGCGTTTTTGGTGTAGCAGATTTCATGTATTGTTACAGTAAAGCTGTTACTGAACAGCTACTGTAACAAAAACGCCTGGCAAACCGCTCTGAAGTGCAGTTTTTCAGAGCGGTTTGCGGTTTTCCTATACTTAACATTGAGGCAGAAACGCCTCCGCAATCCAAAATCTGCAGCAGCCCGGGAGTATGCGTTTCTGCAAAACGCCTCCCGCTCTGGTGTGCACCAGCCCATTGAAATACATTACCCAAGCGGATCCGCTCCCGCAAGCGGATCTCAAACTGCAGCCGAAACGCTCTGGTGTGCACTAGGCCTTAGTATGGCATTCCCTAATGTTAGTGTTATCTCGGGATCTAGAGTGTGTCTGTGTGACTCCTGTCCTGCCCGCCCCTCCTTATGACTTGAAAAGAAGAGAGTAGGATGGTGTCTTTGTGTGCATTCCAGAACGGGACTAGCCAGGAAGAAGAAGTGAGATTTTTTTCCCCAGGCTGCTGGTACAGTGTATAAGTCTGTGGTTTATGGAGAGCCAACAATGTGAAGCACTAGGCTGGCTGAGGGAAATAAATGTACAATTTGATGGCAAGCTGGTACACAGCATGACGCAGGAGAGAGGCTTGCCTCCTACAGTGTCCTAAGAAAAAAACTGCTTTCTCACCATTGTAAAGACTGCATGTGGTCAGCTAGTAAAGGTATTACCATAGCTCCCAACTGTCCCTCTTTTGGAGGGACAGTCCCTCGTTGGGAGCCCTGTCCCTCTGTCCCTCTTTCCTCCTCATTTGTTCCTGTTTCAGGACTTTGTCCCTCTTTCTATGTAAATATATATATTTCTCTACTAAAAATGTGTTTGACTGTAAACTTTATTCCCATCCTTTACATTGATATATTACTAATTGTAAAATGTTAATATGAAGGAAAATGAACCAGGATAGAAAGGACCAGTATGGATTGAATTATAAAACAACATATTTTTCTTATAAAATCTGTATGGTATGTGTGACTAGGGGTGTGATGGGGCGTGATCAGGTGTGTGGCAGGGGCGTGGCTGAAGTCTCCCTCTCTCTCATCTCAAAAAGTTGGGAGGTATGTATTAAACAGGTTGAAAAGATTTAGACAGTCCCTAGACTCCAGGAGGGCTGCTGCAGCCTTGTGTGAGAGACAGGCAGGACAGGAGTCACATTACAGTCTGTGTGATGTGGGATTGCAATACAGATACGCTCTCTGCTCCATCTCAGGTTATTCTCAGTATCTCTCCACTCCTCCTCTCTCCTTCATTCACCTTCCCCCCCTTCCCCTAGTGCTGGCTGTGTCTTCTCGTCTTAAAGGGAAGGTTCAAGCAAAATAAAAAAATGAGTTTCACTTACCTGGGGCTTCTACCAGCCCCCTGCAGCCATCCTGTGCCCTCGTAGTCACTCATTGCTGCTCCAGTCCCCCGCCGCCAGCTAGTTCTGCTTCTACCAGCCCCATGCAGCCATCCTGTGCCCACGTAGTCACTCACTGCTGCTCCAGTCCCCCGCCGCCAGCTAGTTCTGCTTCTACCAGCCCCATGCAGCCATCCTGTGCCCTCGTAGTCACTCACTGCTGCTCCAGTCCCCCGCCACCAGCTAGTTCTGCTTCTACCAGCCCCATGCAGCCATCCTGTGCCCTCGTAGTCACTCACTGCTGCTCCAGTCCCCCGCCACCAGATAGTTCTGCTTCTACCAGCCCCATGCAGCCATCCTGTGCTCTCGTAGTCACTCACTGCTGCTCCAGTCCCCCGCCACCAGCTAGTTCTGCTTCTACCAGCCCCATGCAGCCATCCTGTGCCCTCGTAGTCACTCACTGCTGCTCCAGTCCCCCGCCGCCAGCTAGTTCTGCTTCTACCAGCCCCATGCAGCCATCCTGTGCCCTCGTAGTCACTCACTGCTGCTCCAGTCCCCCCCTGCCACCTAGTTCTGCTTCTACCAGCCCCCTGCAGCCATCCTGTGCCCTCGTAGTCACTCACTGCTGCTCCAGTCCCCCGCCGCCAGCTAGTTCTGCTTCTACCAGCCCCCTGCAGCCATCCTGTGCCCTCGTAGTCACTCACTGCTGCTCCAGTCCCCCGCCGCCAGCTAGTTCTGCTTCTACCAGCCCCCTGCAGCCATCCTGAGCCCTCGTAGTCACTCACTGCTGCTCCAGTCCCCCTCCACCAGCTAGTTGTGCTTCTACCAGCCCCCTGCAGCCATCCTGTGCCCTCGTAGTCACTCATTGCTGCTCCAGTCCCCCGCCGCCAGCTAGTTCTGCTTCTACCAGCCCCATGCAGCCATCCTGTGCCCACGTAGTCACTCACTGCTGCTCCAGTCCCCCGCCGCCAGCTAGTTCTGCTTCTACCAGCCCCATGCAGCCATCCTGTGCCCTCGTAGTCACTCACTGCTGCTCCAGTCCCTGCCGCCAGCTAGTTCTGCTTCTACCAGCCCCCTGCAGCCATCCTGTGCCCTCGTAGTCACTCACTGCTGCTCCAGTCCCCCTCCACCAGCTAGTTCTGCTTCTACCAGCCCCCTGCAGCCATCCTGTGCCCTCGTAGTCACTCACTGCTGCTCCAGTCCCCCGCCACCAGCTAGTTCTGCTTCTACCAGCCCCATGCAGCCAACCTGTGCCCTCGTAGTCACTCACTGCTGCTCCAGTCCCCCGCCACCAGCTAGTCCTGCTTCTACCAGCCCCATGCAGCCATCCTGTGCCCTCGTAGTCACTCACTGCTGCTCCAGTCCCCCACTGGCAGCTTGCCGACCTCAGAGGTCGGCGGGACGCATTGCGTACAATTTTACGCATTCCCGCTAGTGCAGGAACATTAACACATACATTTTTACGCGTTACTGGTTCAATGCGTACATTTTTACGCATTGAACCAGTAATGCGTAAAAGTGTATGTGTTGATGTTCCTGCACTAGTGGGAATGCGTAAAAACGTATGCAATGCGGCCCGCCGACCTCCGAGGTCGGCAAGCTGCCAGTGGGGGACTGGAGCAGCAGTGAGTGACTACGAGGGCATAGGATGGCTGCATGGGGCTGGTAGAAGCAGGACTAGCTGGTGGCGGGGGACTGGAGCAGCAGTGAGTGACTACGAGGGCACAGGATGGCTGCATGGGGCTGGTAGAAGCAGAACTAGCTGGTGGAGGGGGACTGGAGCAGCAGTGAGTGACTACGAGAGCACAGGATGGCTGCAGGGGGCTGGTAGAAGCAGAACTAGCTGGTGGAGGGGGACTGGAGCAGCAGTGAGTGACTACGAGGGCACAGGATGGCTGCATGGGGCTGGTAGAAGCAGAACTAGCTGGAGGCGGGGGACTGGAGCAGCAGTGAATGACTACGAGGGCACAGGATGGCTGCATGGGGTTGGTAGAAGCAGAACTAGCTGGTGGCGGGGGACTGGAGCAGCAGTGAGTGACTACGAGGGCACAGGATGGCTGCATGGGGCTGGTAGAAGCAGAACTAGCTGGTGGCGGGGGACTGGAGCAGCAGTGAGTGACTACGAGGGCACAGGATGGCTGCATGGGGCTGGTAGAAGCAGAACTAGCTGGCGGCAGGGACTGGAGCAGCAGTGAGTGACTACGAGGGCACAGGATGGCTGCATGGGGCTGGTAGAAGCAGAACTAGCTGGTGGCGGGGGACTGGAGCAGCAGTGAGTGACTACGAGGGCACAGGATGGCTGCATGGGGCTGGTAGAAGCAGAACTAGCTGGTGGCGGGGGACTGGAGCAGCAGTGAGTGACTACGAGGGCACAGGATGGCTGCATGGGGCTGGTAGAAGCAGAACTAGCTGGTGGCGGGGGACTGGAGCAGCAGTGAGTGACTACGAGGGCACAGGATGGCTGCATGGGGCTGGTAGAAGCAGAACTAGCTGGCGGCAGGGACTGCAGCAGCAGTGAGTGACTACGAGGGCACAGGATGGCTGCATGGGGCTGGTAGAAGCAGAACTAGCTGGCAGCGGGGGACTGGAGCAGCAGTGAGTGACTACGAGGGCACAGGTTGGCTGCATGGGGCTGGTAGAAGCAGAACTAGCTGGTGGCGGGGGACTGGAGCAGCAGTGAGTGACTATGAGGGCACAGGTTGGCTGCATGGGGCTGGTAGAAGCAGAACTAGCTGGTGGCGGGGGACTGGAGCAGCAGTGAGTGACTACGAGGGCACAGGATGGCTGCATGGGGCTGGTAGAAGCAGAACTAGCTGGTGGCGGGGGACTGGAGCAGCAGTGAGTGACTACGAGGGCACAGGATGGCTGCATGGGGCTGGTAGAAGCAGAACTAGCTGGCGGCAGGGACTGGAGCAGCAGTGAGTGACTACGAGGGCACAGGATGGCTGCATGGGGCTGGTAGAAGCAGAACTAGCTGGCAGCGGGGGACTGGAGCAGCAGTGAGTGACTACGAGGGCACAGGTTGGCTGCATGGGGCTGGTAGAAGCAGAACTAGCTGGTGGCGGGGGACTGGAGCAGCAGTGAGTGACTACGAGGGCACAGGATGGCTGCATGGGGCTGGTAGAAGCAGAACTAGCTGGTGGCGGGGGACTGGAGCAGCAGTGAGTGACTACGAGGGCACAGGATGGCTGCAGGGGGCTGGTAGAAGCAGAACTAGGTGGCAGGGGGGGACTGGAGCAGCAGTGAGTGACTTCGAGGGCACAGGATGGCTGCATGGGGCTGGTAGAGGCAGAACTAGCTGGTGGCGGGGGACTGGAGCAGCAGTGAGTGACTACGAGGGCACAGGATGGCTGCATGGGGCTGGTAGAAGCAGAACTAGCTGGTGGCGGGGGACTGGAGCAGCAGTGAGTGACTACGAGAGCACAGGATGGCTGCATGGGGCTGGTAGAAGCAGAACTAGCTGGTGGCGGGGGACTGGAGCAGCAGTGAGTGACTACGAGGGCACAGGATGGCTGCATGGGGCTGGTAGAAGCAGAACTAGGTGGCAGGGGGGGACTGGAGCAGCAGTGAGTGACTACGAGGGCACAGGATGGCTGCATGGGGCTGGTAGAAGCAGAACTAGCTGGCGGCGGGGGACTGGAGCAGCAGTGAGTGACTACGAGGGCACAGGATGGCTGCATGGGGCTGGTAGAAGCAGAACTAGCTGGTGGCGGGGGACTGGAGCAGCAGTGAGTGACTACGAGAGCACAGGATGGCTGCATGGGGCTGGTAGAAGCAGAACTATCTGGTGGCGGGGGACTGGAGCAGCAGTGAGTGACTACGAGGGCACAGGATGGCTGCATGGGGCTGGTAGAAGCAGAACTAGCTGGTGGCGGGGGACTGGAGCAGCAGTGAGTGACTACGAGGGCACAGGATGGCTGCAGGGGCTGGTAGAGGCAGAACTAGCTGGTGGCGGGGGACTGGAGCAGCAGTGAGTGACTACGAGGGCACAGGATGGCTGCATGGGGCTGGTAGAAGCAGAACTAGCTGGTGGCAGGGGACTGGAGCAGCAGTGAGTGACTATGAGGGCACAGGATGGCTGCATGGGGCTGGTAGAAGCAGAACTAGCTGGTGGCGGGGGACTGGGGCAGCAGTGAGTGACTACGAGGGCACAGGATGGCTGCATGGGGCTGGTAGAAGCAGAAGTAGCTGGTGGCGGGGGACTGGAGCAGCAGTGAGTGACTACGAGGGCACAGGATGGCTGCATGGGGCTGGTAGAAGCAGAACTAGCTGGTGGCGGGGGGACTGGTGCAGCAGTGAGTGACTACTAGGGCACAAGATGGCTGCAGGGGGCTGGTAGAAGCAGAACTAGCTGCTGGCGGGGGACTGGAGCAGCAGTGAGTGACTACGAGGGCACAGGATGGCTGCATGGGGCTGGTAGAAGCAGAACTAGCTGGTGGCGGGGGACTGGAGCAGCAGTGAGTGACTATGAGGGCACAGGATGGCTGCATGGGGCTGGTAGAAGCAGAACTAGCTGGTGGCGGGGGACTGGAGCAGCAGTGAGTGACTACGAGGGCACAGGATGGCTGCATGGGGCTGGTAGAAGCAGAACTAGCTGGCGGCGGGGGACTGGAGCAGCAGTGACTGACTACGAGGGCATAGGATGGCTGCATGGGGCTGGTAGAAGCAGAACTAGCTGGTGGCGGGGGACTGGAGCAGCAGTGAGTGACTATGAGGGCACAGGATGGCTGCATGGGGCTGGTAGAAGCAGAACTAGCTGGTGGCGGGGGACTGGAGCAGCAGTGAGTGACTATGAGGGCACAGGATGGCTGCATGGGGCTGGTAGAAGCAGAACTAGCTGGTGGCGGGGGACTGGAGCAGCAGTGAGTGACTACGAGAGCACAGGATGGCTGCATGGGGCTGGTAGAAGCAGAACTAGCTGGCGGCGGGGGACTGGAGCAGCAGTGACTGACTACGAGGGCATAGGATGGCTGCATGGGGCTGGTAGAAGCAGAACTAGGTGGCAGGGGGGGACTAGAGCAGCAGTGAGTGACTACGAGGGCACAGGATGGCTGCATGGGGCTGGTAGAAGCCCCAGGTAAGTGAAACTCATTTTTTTATTTTGCTTGGACCTTCCCTTTAAAGGAAAGCTAAATAAAAGTGCTTTTCCTCCTCTCTCTGGATCGTGTAATTGTTGAGGGCTCTGGCACAGGCAACCTGGGTTCAAATCTCTGCTTCTTCCTACTCAGTAAGCCAGCACCTATTCAGTAGGAGACCTTAGGCAAGACTCCCTAACACTGCTACTGCCTACTGAGCGAGTCAGCATTGAGTCCGCCAGGAAAAAAGTAATTGTAAATGTTCCTTGTTACTCTCTACTTTGCCCCCCCACCAATCTTACCCTCACAATTGAATCACCCAATCTTGTTATTAGTAACGCGCTAGCCTATAGCTGTCAATACATGCATTCATTTTTACAGACAGATTGATTCAAAATTATCGAATATGGCGATTATCAACCACCACATCGATCAGAATTTCAATCAATCCATGGCAAAAATGTACCAAAAGTACAATCAATAAGTACATTTTTACAATTGGACACAGTGGTATAGTGGCGGTAGATCAGTAGTACTGCGCTGAACGAACCACTACTGTAATACGATTATTTCCTGGTGAAAAGCTGCTGCATTGCGAATATTTTCATGGAGAGGGCGGGGGGGGGGGGGGCGCTACAGGTTTCCTTACCTGGAGTGACAAAATGGCCAGAGGCGCCCCTGAGCCAGAGATTTCAGAGGCAGATGGGAGGAGGAGGGGGGAGTAAAGTTTTCACAGGCTGAGGGCTGGAGATACAGATCAGCTTACCTGTGTGTAATGTGACAAACAGAACATGGCCGCCCTCATTGTATCACAGGAATAAATAATCATAAACTGTTGAAGCTGTTTACAGCTAGATTTGCTGTGTAAACTTTAGATAAGATATATAGACAAGTTACTTGTTCTAGTTAGTTTTTTATCTCGGAACCACTTTAAGCTGGGGGAGATGATTTCTGTACATTATCAGAACTGGACTTTTGTTCAGATTACAGCTCGAGGTCTGGCCGTCTGAGGAACACATCTTCTCATCACTGATGTGGGACTTGGAACATTTTAGCGGATGTAGGATTATATCTGTATACAAGGGGTTTCATCAGTTTATTTGGACACAGATGGTTCATGTGGTCTCAACGGCTGCAATGACTAGAAGTTATTATCCGTCATGAGTGTCTGCATGACCACAACCACCCGGGGAAATACACGTCAATGTTGTTTTATCCAGGGAAGGTGATATATTGTATTAATGGGCCAGTCCGCTTGCAGTGATTGGGATGTGTACGCCTGTCGGTGGAGGAGGTGTTCAGCTCAGTATGACAGAGCGCTATGTCCTTTATTGCTGGGCTTTGTTGTAATAGGGAAGTGTTCTCAAATGACAAATTGATGAAGCGCTTGATGTTTTTATATGAGGTCTTGGACACAATCAATAAAGTTATTTACAATAATAATACGTTCAGCAATCTTTGGGCCATTTTCCAAGATTAACTGTTTATAGGCAGAAAAAGTGAGCCAGGTGATGAATGATGACAATTTTGGAAATTGTAGAGAGCAGACTGGATCCTCATGACACAGAAACAAGATGGCTGCCCAATGACAGAGAGAAAAGATGACTGAACACAGAACACAGAGACAAGATGGCTGCTTTATGACAAAGAGACAAGATGGATGCTCCATGACACAGAGACAATATGACTGAACCCAGGATAAGGAGACAAGACCCCTCCAGCTTCAATAACCATATGTGTGCAGCGGCGGGCAGCGGCAGCTACATACCTTCCGTGTGCTCCAGCATGGACACTTCTCTCTCTAGTGTCTGATGCGACTTCCTGTTTATACAGGAAGTCGCGTCAGAGGCTACAGAGAGAAGCGTCCATGCTGGAGCGCATGGAAGGTAGGTAGCTGCCGTTGCCCGCCGCTGCACACATATGGTTATTGAAGCTGGAAGGGAGGGCAGAGGGGAGAGCCCGAGGTGAGGGAGGGGGGGATCATCCCCCCCTCCCTGCCGAGTGTGGCCATAGCTTTCCGCTCTGGCACATGGGCTACAGCCCCTATTGTTACGCGCATACAGAGACAAGACGGCTGCCCCATGACGCAGAGACAAGATGGCTGCCCCATGACACAGAGACAAGATGGCTGCCCCATGACACAGAGACAAGATGGCTGCCCCATGACACAGAAACAAGGTAGCTACCACATGACACAGAGACAAGACGGCTGCCCCATGACGCAGAGACAAGATGGCTGCCCCATGACACAGAGACAAGATGGCTGCCCCATGACAGAGAAACAAGATAGCTACCACATGACACAGAGACAAGACGGCTGCCCCATGACGCAGAGACAAGATGGCTGCCCCATGACACAGAAACAAGATAGCTACCACATGACACAGCGACAAGACGGCTGCCCCATGACACAGAGACAAGATGGCTGCCCCATGACACAGAGACAAGATGGTTGCCCCATGACACAGAAACAAGATAGCTACCACATGACACAGAGACAAGACGACTGCCACATGACACAGAGGCAAGATGGCTGCCCCATGACACAGAGACAAGACGGCTGCCCCATGACACAGAGACAAGACTGCTGCCACATGACACAGAGACAAGATGGCTTCCCCATGACACAGAGACAAGACTGCTGCCACATGACACTGAGACAAGATGGCTGCCCCATGACACAGAAACAAGATGGCTGCCCCATGACACAGAAACAAGATAGCTACCACATGACACAGAGACAAGACGGCTGCCCCATGACACAGAGACAAGACTGCTGCCACATGACACTGAGACAAGACGGCTGCCCCATGACACAGAGACAAGACCGCTGCCACATGACACAGAGACAAGATGGCTGCCCCATGACACAGAGATAAGACCGCTGTCCCATGATCCAGAAACAAGATGGCTGCCCCTGGCATCTCTGTTTACATGCCTCTCTGCTAGCATGCATCACTGATTCTGTGACCAGCTGCATGACAGGGCATTAGCAGAGAGAAGATGCAGACACATGGAACAGAGTAAAGGAGGGTGGTAGAAGAGGTCATTGAATAACCTTAGCTTCACCCTTTGCTGCTTCTTCCTCAGCATTTGGGCCAGGACCTTTTATTAAGGGGGGAGGGGGGTAAGATATCACCACGTGGCTGACTAATTCTGGTGTCTGAAGGCACAGAGCTTCTAAATTAATGTTTTTGGGGTGTACACGGCTAACTAGTTTTGATATCTGGGGGATACTTATTTATGGTGTCAGGGGGCTCATAGCTACATATTTCTTATATCTGGAGGGCACATGCCTACTTAAATCTGGTATCTTGATGCTCACTGCTACTTAAAGAGAAACCGTGACCAAGAATTAAACTTCATCCCAATCAGTAGCTGATACCCCCTTTCCCATGAGAAATCTTTTCCTTTTCACAAAACGGATCATCAGGGGGGCGCTGTATGGCTGATATTGTGGTGAAACCCCTCCCACAGTGTGATGTCATGACCATGGTTCTGACATTACACTGTGGGAGCCTTGTTGCATTGTGGGAAATATCAGCTGTTTCCAACTGCCAAAAAAGCAAGCAGCATCTTCTTCCACTGACATCACCTGCCAGCAATACAAAATTTAACCATGTAATGTAAATCAGGTAGAGGAAAGATTTTACAATGGGCAAACACTGACTAAATCATTTATACATAATTATTGTGAAATGAACCACTTTTTTATTACATTATTTTCACTGGAGTTCCTGTTTAACTCTGGTATCTGGGGGACACAGGCCTTGTATTTCTGTATTTTAAATAATAGTTATATAGTTATGAGACATACTTCTGATTTGGTTGAAAACAAATGTTTGTCTCGGTCTACTATGGGGGAAGGGGGTGGGAGGATTTTCCCACACCCACTCTGAGAGCTAATTAACCTAGAAACTGCCCTGCAATAGTGACACATTGTTATGTAGAAATGTAGAACATGGCAGAGGAGATCATGAAGTAACGTCTCAGCCAGGTTTGCTTAGAATTGGGCGTATGAAGCGTCCTGTTCCCCGTCTACAGCTTGAGGAGTGAGGACCCCTCGTGCTTCCCCCGCCCTCCGTTCCTCAGCGCTACAGAAATAATGGGAATGATAACAATCAGGGCAGCAGGAAAATGAAAAGATTCAGCGTAGAATGATCCTGAGAGGACTTCATACATCAGCGCACAGGAAGTGTCTGCTGGTGGCTCAGACGTTCCTTCGGCATTTGTCATGTGTGCTCATAATGAGGATAGATGTGGCCTGCTGACAATGCCCTATTCTAACAAAAGAGAGATGAATGTCTCCTCACAGCAAGGTATTAGTAATAATTGCTGCATCAATGCTTCCCTTCATGGCTGCCTGGGCAACACTTCCTGTGTGATAGAGACATTTTTTGGAAAATAGGCCTCCGTGAGCGTGACAGGTCGGAGTTTTCCTGCCTCCCAACCAATGGTCTGAGGATACTGAAGACATCAGATTAGTTCCACCGAATGCTACATATGGCGGAATCGATAACTCAGCAGCAGTGGATGCAGGAACGCACTTTTGAGAATTTTATTTGATTTCTTAGTAGTCAAAATGTGTTGTGTTGGTACTCTGTATATTAAAGAAATTCTTATGCTGCAAATCTCAGAGAGGAGAAGACCAGCCGTAGTTATGGGGAAGGAAGACGTTATTAGTATAATTGTCCTGAGCCTTCTGCTGTTATTTCCTGCCTGGTAGTATTGACTTTGACTACCATGGACTTCCCCTGTCCACCAGCAGGTGGCTATATCCTGAATTTGGCAACCTCGGGCACCCGCCATCCACCAGTAGAGATGGCCCGAACAGTTCGCAACGAATTTCCACTGTTCGCATTTGTGGCGAACTGCGAACATATGGAGTTTTTGACCCCACCCTATACATCATCATGGAGCCAAACTTTGACCCCTTACCTCACAGTCAGCAGACACATGACAACCAATCAGCTAGCACCCCCTCCTGGACCCCCCACCCCCCTATAAAAAGGAGTTGCGGTGGCCATATTGGAGTCATTCTCTGCTGGCTGCTGACTGTTAGTGAGAGCAAAGTCAGACTTGCTGCAGATAGGTAGGGAAAGCATTAGCTTGGCCTGGGCTCTTGTTCCTCACTTGCTGTGAAAGCACCACAAACAGCCCTTTTAAGGGTTAGCACATCGGTCTCCTGTGGTTTTTTGTGTGTGTGACACTCCACAGCCCACTGACACCCAGAGCGGTGTGCACACTACTACTGCTGCCTCATTAAGTTACAGGCACAGAACCACTCCTGTGCATTATGATGTCACTGTATTCTGATAGCACTATTGTATCTCTCTGTGTGAGACTCTCCACAGCCCACTGACACCCGCACACTACTGCTGCTGCCTCATAAAGTTACAGGCACAGAACCACTCCAATGCATTATTATTTCACTGTATTCTGATAGCACTTTTGGATTTCTCTGTGTGTGACACTCCACAGCCCACTGACACCCAGAGCTGTGCATAATGTGATTCCTGCCCTGACTCTGTGACAGTGACAACTCCATAATGTTTGCTGAGACTTTTGGCATGGATCCCCCTCTGGCATGCCCCTGTCCAGGTGTTAGACCACTTGACACAACTTTTCCATCACTTTTGTGGCCAGAAACAGTCTTTGTAGTTTTTAAAATTCGCCCGCCCATTGAAGTCTATGGCAGTTCGCCGGGTTTGCATGTTCGTGAACGTTAAATTTGATTTTAACGACATCCCTATCCACCAGCAGGTGGCCTTTTATTGACTGTAGTGTGGGTGGTTCAGGAACATTTTCTGCAGAATCACATCACCAGCAGCATCTTGATACTATTTGCATATGACTATTTAAGGACTGCCCTCCTTCCCGCTAGTTGTCAGAACTTTGTTTCTGTTAGCCCTGAGTTTCTGGGCAGTCCTGATTCTGATCCCCGAATCTCGTATCTGTACCTGTTCACCTGTTGCCAAACCTGTTATCTTGGTTTGACTCTGCTTTGTGCCAGCTCCCTTGTACTGTGTCTGTTGCTGATAAACCTCTTGCCAAACTTCTTAGCTTGTCCTGACTCTGCTATTACCCGCTCCTCCACTGCTTGGTTGCTTAGTAATTTCATACAATATATTACAAAAACAATTGTAAAGCGTTTTTCTCCCATAGGACTCAATGTGATCTCATGTATATAGAGTGACTGCATGTGGTTTGCATGTAATTTGCATGTTACTGTGGCATTTTCGTTTGCATGCATTTGCATGTTATTGCTTTGCAATATACCTTGTTGCACATTATATCCATGATTCGGTGTCTGTATTGCTGCAAACTGTAGTCATCTCCAGTTCCTATGTTCAGGTTTGTATCTATCCATTCTTTATAATAATCCATTTTGTTTTATAAAGCATTAACATAACGTGAAGATTGGGACAATAAATCAGTAAGGTTTGTAGATCTAGGCCTTAGTGTAGAGTTAGAAGAGCGCTTTAGGAAGTGGGGGACAGTATCCTGGAAGAGAAGGAAAGGGTGTTGGGTCGGAAAGTAGATCTGGGATTGGTGGACAACAGCACCGCAACCTCGAGGGTAGCCAATCATTCAAATCCACTGGTTGGAAAACCATCTGAGGGCTGGAGCACACCAGAGCGGTTCTGTAACGTTTTTTAAATCGCTTGCAGGGGGAAAACCGCTTGTCTAATGAAAGTGAATGGGATGGTGCACATCAGATCGGCTCGTTTTTTCCACAAACGCAAACTCGGGGGCTGCAGCATATTTTAGATTTCTGAGGCGTTTCTGCCTCAATGTTAAAGTATAGGAAAGTGGAAAACCGCTCTGAAAAACTCTATATCAGAGCGGTTTTCCAGGCGTTTTTGTTACAGAAGCTGTTCAGTAACAGCTTTACTGCAACAATATATGGAATCTGCTACACAAAAACGCTCCAAAAACGCTAGGCATGTTTAGAAAACGGCTCTGCACATGCCTAGAATCGCTCTGAAACCTGCTTCAAAAACCTCTAGCGTTTTGCAGATCTGATGGAGGTTTTTGGTGTGCGCTGGGCCTAAGATCCACATTAAGGTGGTTGAAACTGCCTGCTGTCTCCTGCCCATCCCAGTGCCACCGAAACATGCGCTGCTGCAGATGATTTATTTCAAAATATGATATCTCAAAATTGTTTCAATATTTCAAAATTAAATATACAGTATTCACCAAACATTTAACCAGCAGCAACATTTTAAATGGGATAAATAGCAAAATGTAATTAGCATGTACTATTAACAGTCGCGCTTTTACTTGTAAAATAGATTTTTAAAAAAAGGTAAAAACTAAGGAACTGTGTATTTTTTTTTCTCTTGCATGGTAGATAAAATAATTCCTGGGGGACAAAAAGTATGCAAAGGAAGTATAGTTTGTCCTAAGAAAAACCCAATGTATATCACTAAGGTGTCAAAAGTAGTGATAAAGTTATTGTGGATTAAATAGGGTCATTGCTAATGTTCCTATTTAATGTTAAAACTGCTCTAGTCTATAAGGCTGCTTTGACAGTGGGACGTTACAGGCGCACATTAGAGCAGCCTGTATCGCAGCCCAACTCACAGCAATGAAAAATCAATGGTTCACAGTGCCCACGTTGCGTTACATTGTAACGCTGGATGTTTAAAGAAAGTGCAGCATGCTGTGCGTTATACGCGGTTTTAGTCGCATTAGACTGTTTGCACATGCTCAGTAATGTGTGTTTTTTTTTTTTTCCGTGGAGGAGGGGAGAGTCCGCTATTGTGGCCAGCCACATGGCTAATTAATATGCACTGCACTGCAGTGTTTACTTCCTGGAGCGGCCGCTGATTGGCTGACGGGACCACCTGATGCGGAGTGTTCCGATCATGTGGTCTTCACAGTCTTTTGCCGCATGCGCCGTTTTCGTCCGATAGTATGCGTCAAAAAGTACGCATCACAGATGCATCAAGAGCCGCATAGCGCGGCTCTATATAACGTCCAACTTCAAAGCTCACATGCATTGCGTTAGGGGCACGTTATGTGACCTTAGCGTCGCATCTAACGCAGCGTCTTAGTGGGAAAGAGCCCTAAGGGAAAAACAGCTCTGGGTGCAAAGGATCTGTAGCATAAACAATTTAATAAATACAATTGCTTATTTTTATTATTTTTTAAATATTAATCTATAATGCAATACAATACAATACAATAACATTTCTATAGTGCTTTTCTCCCATAGGACTCAAAGCTTAATTAGTCAGTGTTTGCTCATTATAAAATCTTTCTTCTCCCTGATTTACATTCTAAAACTAATCACAGGTGCCAACATATTTAGTCCTGTCAGGTGATCTTTGCCGAATGTTTGTTTTTGAGAATTCCGAAGCCAGTGAAAATAATACCTGGTCTCCCAGAATTCTCTGGGAGAAGAACTCTGCATAGCTAAACAGGCTAGGCTAAGCATCACTGGGAGGACGGAGCAACATACCAATGTACAGAAATATACAGATACAGGAAGTATTTTTGATGCTGAAAGCAGGAAAATTACCATAAAAGTGGCTATCCTGAATAATTTACTGGATTCTACTATATATCACTACAGGTCCTCTTTAATTCAATTTCCTGTAAAAAAAAAAAAAGAAAGATCCCTATTGAAGGAGTACTGGTACTTTTCGTGCGTTCCCTGCACCCCTCTGTTCCTCGAGCGTATTACGAAATGGTTGAATTTGTCACATTCATAAACGAAAGTTAATTGCTTTTATGAGTAATCTCGCACAGAGACAGGCAGAGAGGGGACCGCATTCAGATAGTTTGTCATTTAGCATTTTCCCAGCGCTGGGAACCGCATTCTGCGACATTTCAGAAGCCGAGAAAGTAAAAAGGAGAAGATTGCCGTATTAATTGATGGAGTCGGAAATTAATCTGCAAAGGGCCATTGTATGGAGGAGAATAGCTCCCATTTCTCATCCCGCCCGGCCCGGTAATGAATCTGAAACCTGATGGAGTGTTTATAATATTAAAGGAGAGTTATCTCTCACAATGGGTTCCGTATCACTGGCAGGAATTGTGACTAACTGCACTGCAGATAAAATAATACTCATTACCGTAACTGCATTGCTATTGAGTTTGGGCATCACATTATCCGATTGAGGTCTCGCTGAGCTTAATTCGGCATTTATCCGGCATTGTTATTGCCGGGTATTATGCCGCACTCGGCGTCAAGTAATTCACCGTTGATTACTTAAGTGCAGGTGCTGCGTGCGACTTCATAGCCGGTTCAGACGTTTACACTTCTCGTACAATTTACCCGACACCATCAGCGCCTGTCAGAATGATCAGCAGTTTCACTGATTCACTGTCAAACTAAAAATAATACACTGTACTAAAAAAAGTCAAAGTATGGACATTTGTTCAACGGTGTGCGTTTGTTTTTACTTATTTCTAAATATATATTTCTTACGTGTTTGGCACGCTGTCCTGCTTCATGTCAGATCATTAGCAGCTGTGTGACTGTAGTTGCAGAATCTGCAGCTAGAGGGCAGCTTGGGTCATATCTGATTGTTATACAGGCTTCTGAAAGGTTTGGGAACTAGTGAGGTTATGTCCAGCCAAACAACATTTTTATTTTTTTATATTTATTTTTTATTTTCAAACATTACAGCAGTCCTCACTATGATCCAATATGACCCAGGAAAGGTTTTCAACCTTATCAGTAGAAGAAGGGACAGGCAGAGGGAAAGGTTGGAGCGGCATCAGAATTTATTGTTCTGGCCTTGACAGAACTAATCGTAGACACAACTTTTCTGGAGTCCCTGATTATTAATTTGGGTTTAAGGCCTGAAAATGTCAGTCTGAAGACTGGGCCATTCTTAAAGAGGAACTGTATTGAAAATAAGTTAAAGGGGCACTATGGCGAAAATTTTTTAATTTTAAAATATGTTCAAACATACAAATAAGAAGTACGTTTCTTTCAGAGTAGAATGAACCATAAATTACTTTTCTCCTATATTGCTGTCACTTACAGTAGGTAGTAGAAATCTGACAGAAGTGACAGGTTTTGGATTAGTCCATCTCTTCATAGGGGATTCTCAGCAAGGCTTTTATTCTTTATAAAGATATTATCTAAAAAGGATTTAAACAATGACACTGGCCAGCTTCCCTGCTCGCTACACAGTTTTTTGGCAGTTGGACAGAGCAACTGCCATTTACTAAGTGGCTTTGAAAATAAATGAATCCCTAAGAATCCTCTATGAGGAGATGAGCTAGTCCAAAACCTGTCACTTCTGTCAGATTTCTA
This sequence comes from Hyperolius riggenbachi, assembly GCF_040937935.1. Lineage (NCBI taxonomy): Eukaryota > Metazoa > Chordata > Amphibia > Anura > Hyperoliidae > Hyperolius > Hyperolius riggenbachi. Next base: position 8,160,227 of record NC_090651.1, read on the forward strand.
CTACCTACTGTAAGTGACAGCAACATAGGAGAAAAGTAATTTATGGCTCATACTCTGGAAAAAACGTACTTCTTATTTGTCTAGATTTGCACATATTTTACATTTTACAATTTTTCGGCATAGTGCCCCTTTAACGAATGCTTGGCAGTTGGAAACAGACGTTATTTCCTACAATGTAACGAGGTTCACAGACAGGAAACTGTCAGGGCCATGGCCCCCCTGAGGTCACACTATGGGAAGGATTACATGACAATATCATACCTACATCCCTGTCAATGATCTATTGGAGAAAAGTAAAAATCTCTCATAGGAAAGAGGGTACTGATTGGGATGAATTCTGGGTTAGTGTTAAATAAAAGAATAGAAGGCTGTGAGTGTCAACAATAAAAGCTTGCAGCCGCCCTCCTAGCCAGGACAGGTCTCACCTGATGTGTGGCAGCCGTCTAGAAGGATCAGCCAAGGAGGACTTTGGCCCTCTTACACCGGCGGGGACCAGGCTTGCGATCGCTCCAGCCGTATCCCAGGCACCGGCACGTAGGAGCAGTCAGTTGGCAGCGGTGATAGGTGTCCGGGGTCGGCAGTGTGCACGTGACACTGCTCTGTCACACCCTACTATGCTAGGGAGGAGGGGGGGCTATCGAGTGGTCACTGAAAGAGGTCGTCGCACGCAGTGCTGAAGTGCAGCGCTGGCATGATATGGGAAGTAATGTATTAAAGGAACAATAGGGTATATGACAAAAGCACTTTATTGTGCATAAAAGAGGCATAAAATGATAAAAGACGCGTTTCACAGAAAAGCCACTTTCTGTTTCATCAGGTCAGTAAAAACAGCCATACCTACATCCCTGTCGATGATCTATTGGAGAAAAGGTAACGATTTCTCATGGGGAAGGGGGGTATCAGCTACTGATTGGGATGAAGTTCAATTCTGGATTAGAGTTTCTCTTTAAATCTATATTTAAATTCCTGCATCTCATTCAGACCTCACACAGAGAAATGATGACCACTCAGACTTTTCCTCACTGTCACTATCAGGAGTGTTTGCACAGCCACTCAGAAGTGTTTCCCTTTGCTTTTGTTTTTAATTTTAAATAAATATTAGTTACGAACTCTATTATACTATATAAATAAAGAAATGTCACAGAAGTTTTATGACCTGTAATTAGTTGTTGGGTGAACTATCTGACTGCTCAAACTGCAAAGATATTGCCAGGGGCATAACTGGAAATCACTGGGCCCCCCTGCAAAATATTGGATGGGCCCCCCTCCCGACAACACACTGAATAGGGACTGTCTACAAATCGTTATATGATTCATTATCAGTGGCTAAGCAGATGCAGTCTTTAGAACAATTGTACAGAGAGCAGAAAGTTTTTTCTCTCCTTGCCCTTAGTTGTTAGTCTCTCAGGACAGCCTCCCTGTGTCTTCTGCCCCCCCCCCTGCAGCTGCATCCCTTGCAGGGTCTATTGTTACACCCCTGGATATCGCACAGGATTATTAACCCTTGCAATTACAAATAAATACATGAAAAGTGAGCACAGGCAGGTTCTGGGAAGGATTAGCGTTTATCTCATGATGCCACTTCAGGTTCCTTTTATCAGCAGATTTATACATTTAATCAATCCATTGTTGGATCATTGTAGTATTCTCTCTGGAGATGTTGGGGGATAACCGGAGAGGCCTCAGTAGATGAGACCTGCAGCGTGTTACAGCAGCCCTATCAGGACACATTGAGTGACGCTGATCGTCTCTTGTGGGCAGCACCAGACGCGATAGAAGAGAACGAGACGACAGCGCGCTGATGGAGAGCGGCAGCTCGGAATCCTGCGGAGAAAGTGTTGATTTGCATGGCACAGTTTCGGGGGAGATAGAAACTGATTGTGTTTGTTTACCTGACACTCTCTCCGCTGGCATTTCCAATATCTTATTTTATCCTGCTGAGCAAAGAGAGGAATCTTCCATTATCAGAACCGTCTTTCCATCTCTTACGGCGGCTAAAAGGGATTTACCGGCATTATTCATCATCTCATTTGCATTCCTGTCCAGCCGTACTACTGTCCAAAACGCACACATGAAAAAAAAGGCGCCTGGAAAAAAGGGCGAAGGGGATTTCCGGTAGTAAAATATTGCTACAATTAGCGACATTCTACTGCTGGATTCCGATAGTAAAATATGTGTAATGTTTACTGATATTTTACTATAGCTAAACCTAACCCTATTCTCACACAGAACACTCCCCCTACTGATGCCTGACCCTAACCCCTCCCCCTCGGTAGTGCCTAACCTTAGGACCTCCCCCTGGTGCCTTCTTGGAGCCCCACCTTACTGGAGCCATGCTGAGTAATTCACAGGCACATTGATTGGCTTTGGGAACACATGTTCCCATTCACCATTCCCTGCCGAGTAAGTGCGTGCACACACATCTGCTGCGGATTGACCGGGCGTGCCTGCAGGAGAGAGGCTCAAATTTAAAGAGAACCTGAAGGAAAGTGCGGGGGAGTTTGGATCAGATGGGACATAGAGGCATGTTCCCTGCTTCATCATATGCCTCTGTGTCCCCCCACTGCCACTCTCTGCCCCTCCCCACTCCATGCTATAGCCCCCTGAAATTAGCGACATTATTTGTCGCTATCTCGAACTATAATTGGAGGAGAGGCATTCCCTGATCAAAACGCCCACTAAGGGCGTTCCTGTAGGCTTTCCAGAGCTGCCATTGGGCAGCTCTCTCTCCCTGGCCATGCCCCCTAACCCTCCCCCACCTCCCTGCGCGCAAAGAGAGAGATCTCTCTCCTTCCGGCGTCATGGCTAGAGGTCACAAAAGGGAAAGTGGGTAGTGAGGGCCTCAGGAACGGCGGAGAGCAGTATGGATGGGAGCTACTCAGCTACCTGATCCGCCCAGCCCCCCTGATCAGGTATGCTTTTTTTATTTATATGAGCCCACCTTGGGTTCTCTATAAAAGGTCTCCTTATTGAGCTGTCATGGTGCTCATTTGTTTTCAGTGGTTTGAGTCTCCTGCAATAAGCATGCAGCTTATGGAGTTTTTGGGTTGGGTGAAGGTGAGCTGTTATGCCTCGGACACAAAAACGTCTAGAAACGGCTCTGCAGGCAGCAGCTACCAGGCAACGAAGAGGCAATGAAAACTCACTTGCTAGTTGTATCTGGAGGACAACGTGGCCATAATAGATGTAAAGATAACATGAATTGTAACGGTCTGTTTGAAGAATGGAGGCGGGGGTAACCTTCAACCCTCTACCTCTTGCTTCAGTGCTGTCATGCTGAGATTTATAATAACATAGAAAACACCAGCATCTCAGAATGCTGCTTTGCTGCTGGACATTTTGGGGCCACAGTTGCCCTCGTCAGCACCTGGGAAATCTCCCTGTTGAATGAGGTGTTGATGTATGGATCTGTACGCCCTCCTGCTGCTACATGGTGTGAGTGAGGCTTTGCTATAGTTGGTTGCCTGTAGTAGCGACTACGTTTTATCTAGTCAAGATAAAATTTCCCAAAGTTGGCAATGTGATATTTTTCTGATATCTATTATCATCAACCTTTACCTGGAAGTAATTAAAAATGCAGTTCAAAGAGCTGTGATAATAATGTGTATTGGCTGTGGCGGCAGCCAATCAGGGCCAGACTAATCATTTTTGCTCCACTAAGTTGTCCTTTGCCGTGGCGTCTCCAAGTTCTAGAAACACTTGAGCATAAGTAATCTCCCGCCTCACTCATAACTGAATATGAAAAGTCACTGCAATGTCCAGTCTATTATGTATACATAATTCTATCCCCAGAGATGCACAGAAAAACTCCCTGCACCCCCACACCCCAGATGCACACAGACCCTCAAGCCAACAAATGCACAGACACACCCCCAGACCACTGCACCAAGACATGGATAGACACACCCCTTTGACCACCGCACCGAGACATGGATGGACACACCCCCAGACCACCGCACCGAGACATGGATAGACACACCCCTTGACCACCACTCACAGAGATGCACACCCCCCAGACCAGCCCCCCAGAGATGCACAGACACACCCCCAGACCACTGCACCGAGACATGGATAGACACACCCCTTGACCACCACTCACAGAGATGCACACCCCCCAGAGATGCACAGACACACCCCCAGACCACTGCACCAAGACATAGATAGACACACCCCTTGACCACCACCCACAGAGATGCACACCCCCAGACCAGCCCCCCAGTGATGCACAGACACACCCACAGACCACTGCACCGAGACATGGATAGACACACCCCTTGATCACCGCCCACAGAGATGCACACCCCCAGACCAGCCCCTCAGAGATTCACAGACACCCCCCCAGACCACTGCACCGAGACATGGATAGACACACCCCTTGACCACCGCTCACAGGGATGCACGCCCCCAGACCAGCCCCCCAGAGATGCACTGACACACCCCCAGACCACTGCACCGAGACATGGATAGACACACCCCTTGACCACCACCCACAGAGATGCACGCCCCCAGACCAGCCCCTCAGAGATGCGCAGACACACCCCCAGACCACAGCACCGAGACAAAATAATCAAATGTAGCAGTTTTGCGTAATCACGCGTAATTCACAAAACTACGGCACATGATTATGGTTATGTGTGAAATTAATGATGACTTTGCCAGAAATTTCACATTACTATTTTGCATCGAAATTGTGAATTTTGGTTAAAAATTATAATTTATGCCAAATGCAAGCTCAACACTACTTCCATTGTATTTAAAAGCTTTCACTCTCTGGATCATTCTCCAGACAGCTCTATATAATCCCACAACAGGAGGAGATGTCAGCACTTCCAAACAGTCTGCAATCGAATTGACCCGCTGCATAGATGTGCAGAGGCCAAAACAGACTCCACAACTTGCATTTAAAACAGGTGCAACCAATGGAGGACGTTAGCTTCCAAAAACAGTTTGCGCGTAGATTGTTCAGCAATAGACTCATCCCCGACATTGAAGGATCTTCATGGAAGAGACCTAACCTCTAACTAACAACTTAACATAGTGTAGACTCTCTATAATGCCCTGTGAATGAGCGTCCCTGTGGATGTGCGCAGAGGTTTTAGCTGTAGGGTCCCCGGGTCAGACATGTACCTCAGTAGAGGCATGTAAAGCGATGTGTGGCGGTAGCTTCCACCAGCGTCAGGGATAATGACTGAGCGTCATCCTCTTATGAGGTTTTTCATGTAAATGAGCGTCCCTGTGGATGTGCGCAGAGCCTTTAGCTGTAGGGTCCCCGGGTCAGACATGTGCCTCAGTGGAGGGAAGTGAAGCAACGTGTGGCGGCAGCTTCCTCCAGCGCCGGGGATAATGACTGAGCGACGTCCTCTTATGATGTATAAGCCGTTGCCGTGGAGGTGACAGTTATTCATCTGCAGTAATTCATCACCGGCACTCAGGCACAGGCATCCAAATAATGCAGATCTGCCGCGCTAGACAGGCCTCATACAGCCACAACAATTAAGATTGAATGAGCCGAGTTGCTTTCGGGGTTTTTTTACAGCACATTAAGCAGAGCCACCACCACTCCCGTTTCTTTTACTGCAAGTATTTTGTACTTTAATACATTTAATGTGAGGATTTTTTTAAAGATAATTCAGAAAGCCCAATAAATTGAAGAAAATAATTAATTATGTATGTGCGTGGACAGAATATTTTTTTAAATATTAAATATAATTAATATTTATGTACGTGATTGATGTGGACTCTTTACCGCGTCCTAGGCGTACTTTAATGACGCCTTTCGGTTGTGACGCGTGCTTCGGCCCTCAGATGTGAACTCTTTGCGTTCCACATTGATGCGGACTCTTTTCCGCGTCCTAGGCGTATTTTGATGACGTCTTCCGGATGTGACGTGTGCTTCGGCCCTCAGATGTGACCTCTTTGCGTTCCACATTGATGCGGACTCTTTTCCGCGTCCTAGGCGTACTTTAATGACGTCTTCCGGATGTGGCGTGTGCTTCGGCCCTCGGATGTGACCTCTTTGCGTTCCACATTGATGCGGACTCTTTTCCGCGTCCTAGGCGTACTTTAATGACGTCTTCCGGATGTGGCGTGTGCTTCGGCCCTCGGATGTGACCTCTTTGCGTTCCACATTGATGCGGACTCTTTTCCGCGTCCTAGGCGTATTTTGATGACGTCTTCCGGATGTGACGTGTGCTTCGGCCCTCAGATGTGAACTCTTTGCGTTCCACATTGATGCGGACTCTTTTCCACGTCCTAGGCGTACTTTAATGACGTCTTCCGGATGTGGCGTGTGCTTCGGCCCTCAGATGTGACCTCTTTGCGTTCCACATTGATGCGGACTCTTTACCGCGTCCTAGGCGTATTTTGATGACGTCTTCCGGATGTGACGTGTGCTTCGGCCCTCAGATGTGACCTCTTTGCGTTCCACATTGATGCGGACTCTTTTCCGCGTCCTAGGCGTATTTTGATGACGTCTTCCGGATGTGACGTGTGCTTCGGCCCTCAGATGTGACCTCTTTGCGTTCCACATTGATGCGGACTCTTTACCGCGTCCTAGGCGTACTTTAATGACGCCTTCCGGATGTGACGCGTGCTTCGGCCCTCAGATGTGACCTCTTTGCGTTCCACATTGATGCAGACTCTTTTCCGCGTCCTAGGCGTATTTTGATGACGTCTTCCGGATGTGGCGTGTTTTTTGGCCCCCGGATGGGACTCCTTTGTGCTCCACGGCCAGGAAGTTTGTCTGGCGTGCGCTCCATACGCTTTCCAATGCGAATGCTGCCGGTTGGCCATCATATGCAGTGATGACGATTGCTTCTCAGTCAGGTGGGTACCTATTTAAGTGGTGTATTTTCTGGAAACAGTAAATTCGGGCGCCTGAGGCTAGTGGACAAATCGGGCGCCGCCATTCACTCCTATAATAAATATCGTTTAATGGGCGCCCGATAGGAAAAAAGGGCGCCGGTGAAAAATAACGTTTTAAAAGCGGCGCCCGGAGACTTAATGTTTTATTACTGCTTCTCATGATTACACATTATTTAATGATTTATACATTTTTAAATATTATTTTTAAACGAAAAACAGTACAATATTTTTTTTCAAACATTATTTTTAAACGAAAAACAGTACATTTTTTTTACATTATTTTTAAACGAAAAAACCAACAGGGGGGTCTTAGGTTTAGGCACCAACAGGGGGGTCTTAGGTTTAGGCACCAACAGGGGGGGTCTTAGGTTTAGGCACCAACAGGGGGTCTTAGGTTTAGGCACCAAAAGGGGGGTCTTAGGTTTAGGCACCAACAGGGGGGTCTTAGGTTTAGGCACCAACAGGGGGGTCTTAGGTTTAGGCACCAACAGGGGGGTCTTAGGTTTAGGCACCAACAGGGGGGTCTTAGGTTTAGGCACCAACAGGGGGGTCTTAGGTTTAGGCACCAACAGGGGGGTCTTAGGTTTAGGCACCAACAGGGGGGTCTTAGGTTTAGGCACCAACAGGGGGGTCTTAGGTTTAGGCACTAACAGGGGGGTCTAGGGGTTAGGGGTAGGTACAGGGAGGGTTACTTAGGCACCAACAGGGGGGGTCTTAGGTTTAGGCATCAACAGGGGGGTCTAGGGGTTAGGGGTAGGTACAGGGAGGGTTACTTAGTAATTTTTTTTTTTAACGTTATTATACGTTTCAGTATTTAAACGAAAGATTAACGTTTTTACAATTGCCGATTTAATGCACATTATTTAATGATTTATAACTTTAAAAAACATTAATTTTAAACGAAATACAGTACAATACATTTTTAAATGTTATCCATGCTTATCGTTAAAAACCCGGCGCCCTTTTTTCCCAGCGCCCCTTTTTAACGTACGCGTATTTTCTTGGGGCTAATTGTCCCGATGATGCGCCACAACACTTGACGGCGCGAAACGGCTGTAGACCTGCTCCTAACTGCCCATGCCTCTCTCCATCCTGTACCTATAGGGAACTGTTTATGCCTTTTAATGGATTAGAATTAAAGTGATGTTTTACTGAGATGTGCACCACCGCTTTTTCTTCAATTTATTGGAACTTTCTCTTCTTGGATTGGTGAGTTGCACTCTTTGGTTTAAAGCCTGATACCCATACCTCCCAACTTTTTGAGATGAGAAAAAGGGACACTTAAGCCACGGCCATGCAACACCCCTGGCCACGCCCTCACCACGCCTCTAGTCACGCATACCATAATGATCTCATAAGAAACATATGTTGGTTTATAATTCAAACCACACTGGTCCTTTCTATCCTGGTTCATTTTCCTTCATAGTAACATTTTAAAATTAGTAATATATCAATTTAAAGGGTGGGAATAAAGTTTAGAGTCAATCAAACACATGTTTAGTGGAGAAATATATATATTTACATAGAAAGAGGGACAAAGTCCTGAAAGAGGGACTAATAAGGAGAAAAGAGGGACAGAGGGACAGGGCTCCCAAAGAGGGACTGTCCCTCCGAAAGAGGGACAGTTGGGAGCTATGCTAGTTCCTTGTTGCATTTTGTGCAACTGGTTATTATTCAGAAAGTCCAAAAGTTGTATGTGAGCTGCGGAGATGAATAAGAAGCAGATTTTTATTCTTATCTGAATTCCTATTGCGGAGGCGCCTCTGACTTACTATTGTGGTACCAGGCAGGGCCGGAGCTAGGCTTTTTGCCGCCTGAGGCAAATCTGTAGGGTTGCACCGCTTCCTCTCAATGTATAATGATCACACAGCACCCGACAATTTGCACCGCGCATTATAGCCGCATTGTGACCCAGAAAAAAAACACCCTCAGTATAGGTAAGTAGCCAGGTATAGGTGCCTCTTGTATAGGAAGCCAAGTGTAGGAGCCCCCAAAATAGGTAGCCAACTATAGGTGACCCCAGTATAGCTAGCTAGGCAGGGGCGTAACTAGAAATCACTGGGCCCCCCTGCAAAACTTTGGATGGGGCCCCGGCCACCTGCACAGCGAATGGGGACTTTCTACAAATCTTTGTCTATAAAACTTTGTATGATTCAATATTAGTGGCTGAGCAGATGCAGTGATTAGAACAATTGTGCAGAAAGCAGAAAGCTTTTTCTCTCCTTGCCCTTAGTTGTCAGTCTCTCCGGACGGGCCCCCCTGTGGCTTCTGGGCCCCCTGCGGCTGCATCCCTTGCAGGGTCTATTGTTACGCCTCTGTAACTAGGTATAGGTGCCCCCAGGATAGCTGTCCAGGTATCAGTGCCCTCAGTATAGGTAGCCAGGCATATGTTCCTCCAGTATAGTAGGTAGCCAGCCTGTCCCCCCCTTTCTTCCACCTCCCTGCCAACTGCTGCAGCCCACATGGTCCAGATTCCCTCTGCCTTACAGAAGCTGCATGACCAGTGTATCAGCAGTACTTCAGCCTTCAGATCAGCGGTGACCTGCACTGAAGACAAAGAAGAGCGATGTCCCTTCCTGCTAGTGTACATAAACAGGAAGTGAGATGTCACTTCCTGTACATGCACACCAGTAGGCAGGGAGACCAGACTTGTGCACCTTCATTGCACGTCACTGCTGATATGAAGGCTAAAGTACTGCCGCAGCGCCGGGCATGCAGAGGGGATTTGGACTTTGTGGCCCACAGCAGGTGAAGGAGCGGTGGAGGGGGGGGGGGGGGAGGGAGGGTGTGGGCGGGATGCCAGGCGGGAAGCCTCCCTTTGGAAGATGCCGCCTGACACGTGTGTTTCAGACGGGATCAGGAGCGGTGCGGCCCTGGTACTGGGGATTGAAAATGAGGAAACCTACTGAACAGGGATGTAAAAACTACAGAATACCTAGCAAAGTTTTCGGTTTCCCCTGAGCTGAAGGTTCACTAAGCAATCCAGTTCACTGAATGATCCACTGGACATAATTGTACAGGCCTACCAACGGAGGAGAAAATGATAAGCAATCTGATCAGAATAAAATAATTGTTCAGAAATACAGATGGATGGAACAATCTATAGAACAATCCACTAGAAGACAGATGTGAACAGATGTGTGTACAATATAGGATCTGTTGACATCTCCGGCTGTACCCAGAGCTGTGGGGAGGGGGGGGGGGGGCAACTACTAACTGTCTCTTCCTCCCATACAGGGGACTATACTTCAGATCAGGTGTTTTTGTCCCTTGTTACAGGTGTGAAGATCAGGATGGCCACAATTGTTTTATGACCCTTGTGAGATGGGCCCCCAGGCTGGGAGGGGCACCAAAGGGAGGCAAGGGAGGTGTTGTGATTATTGGGTGGCCTCATAAAAGTTTTGCTGGGGGTCCCCATGAATTGTAGATATGCCACTGTGTGTTCCTAGCCTTAGTCCTATTAGACAGTCTATGCAGAAGAACTTAGAAATAACCTGATGCATATCTATGCATTGGTAGTTCAGCCTAGGGCCTGATGCACTTCATGGCCAATGGTGAACTTCCTCAGAGGAACTGAGATAGTGTAACTCGATAATCCATGATAGAAGTGTAGAAACTTCCTCCTCTGTCTAAAATGAGGGTGAGGAGAGTGTGGTGACAATCGAGGACCGATGTAAGATGCACATCGATGGCTGCCACCATATGCTCTGTGTGACACAGTTGTCCCCCCTGAGAAACACAGGAGCGATCCGCTGTCATTGGCTAGCGGGGGAGTAATAGTAATATTTATTAAAAAATAAATAAATAAACATGCTGGCAGGGATCAAAGCCCACCAACAGAAAGCTCTGTTGGTGGGCAGAAAACGGAGAGGGGGTAATCAATTGTGTGCTAGGTTGTATGGCCCCGCAGCAATGCCTTAAAGCTGCAGTGGCCTGATTAGTAAAAAAAGGTTGTATGGCCCTGCAGCAATGCCTTAAAGCTGCAGTGGCCTGATTAGTAAAAAATGGCCTGGTCACTGGGGGGGTTTAAGACTGCAGTCCTTACGTGGTTAAAGGGAACCAGAGAGGATGAAGTATACATATCTGGGGCTTCCTCCAGCCCCATACGCACGGATCGCTCCCACGCCGCCGTCCTCCGCTGCCTGGATCAGCTGATACCGGGTCCCGTCATTACCGCCAATCGGCCAGTCGGCCGGGGGACGCGGCCAATTCTCCGCATCACAGGAAGCTCTCTCCATACAGTTACACATGTGGCTGCCTACTGCGCAGCCGCATGTGTACGGGTATGGAGGGAGCCCCAGTGATGCCAATTGGCCGCGTCCGCCGGATGTGATGGGACCCGGTACCGGCGGATCCAGGAAGCGGAGGACGGCGGCGTAGGAGTGATCCAGGCTTATGGGGCTGGAAGTAGCCCCAGGTATGTATAAAATCTTTTTCTATTTTAGCTGGCCATTCGTCTCTGGTTCCCTTTAAAAGGCATTTCATTGATAATGTGTGAAAATGTCACCCCTAGGTGACATTTTCACAACTTGCCAACAAAATATCGTTTAAGCCACCAGCAATTTTTTTTTCAATTGCAAAATGCTGAAAAATTATTTTAACTACAAGTTGAAACATGATATCCTAGGAGAAAATGGGCCAATGGGCTGTATGCAATTAACTTTTTCCCCAGAGTTTTCTCCCAAATTTTATTTTCCAACTTGTATATAAAATGCCCTTTAAATCACTAGCAAGCAAGACAATGCTTAGAATAGTTTTGATAGTACTTTTGCACCTACTTTTTGGTACTTTTTCAATTGCAAAGTGCTGACAAGTTATTCTAAATAGAAAATGAAAAATGATCTCCTTGGAGGAGGAAGAGTTCATTGCATATGGGCCAATGACAATGTGTCTAAAGTATTTCAGCTTCAGCATTATTCCTTCCAGTGAACAGTCAGGGTGAACTTCTTTAAAGGAAACCAGAGCTCTTATAAAGGAAACGTTTTATACATACCTGAGGCTTCCTCCAGCCCCATCTGCCTGTATAGCTTCCTCATTGCCATCCTCAGTCTTCCCGCAGCTCCGAAACTGGGACATGTCACTTCAGCCAGTCGGGCCAGGCTACGCAGGAGAAGTGTGCCCTCTACGTATCTCTCCTACGGCTGCTGGAGAGATACGCAAACAGCGCACTTCACTTACGTCAGACTGGCTCCGGCTAACGGCAGTGATGGGACCCGGTACCGGAGCTGCGGGAAGACTGAGGATGGCGGCGAGGAGGCAATACAGGCGGATGGGGCTGGAGGAAGCCTCAGGTATGTATAAAACATTTCCTTTATAAGAGCTCTGGTACACTTTAACCATTTCAGCCCACAAGCAATTTTCACATATCAGGGCTGCTCCCATTCATTCGCTAATAACTTTATTACTACTTATCACACCTAAATGATCTATATATTGTTTTGTTTTTTTTAAGAACAAATTAGGCTTTTAGTGGGTGATATTTTTTGTTAATAATTACCTTATTTTCTATTCATTTTAAAGGGAAAATAAGGGAAAAAAATGAAATAAACACACAATTTCTCCCTTTACATCCATTATAATCCAGCCAGAAAAAAAGTTGCGATCACAATCCTGATCCCTCAGCATGAGTATAGGACTTCCCTGAAAAGAATCCAAATATAGTGCAGTATTGTTTTCAATGAACCACCCAGTGATTCACTTCACACAGCTGTGTAAGAGATAGACTCCACCACCATACAGAGGAAACAGGGGGGTATTTTTTCACCCCCTTATTGAGTCTTACTCACCAGAATCTTTCTTGTATTCCAGCATATAAACCCTCCAACCTGGGCAACAACTGTATAGGACCTTCAAATATAAAAAGCGGGGCTTGCATAGCATAAAAAACCTTTTGTATTTATTGCTAAAAACCTTGTACAAAATATGCGTACCAGATTGAAGTTTCACAAGCGCTTATCTATGGTGCCAGCACCGCCGCGGTCGGATCTCCGCTGCACGCCACAGTCCCCGCTTGGATCACTTCCTCCTTCCGTCCCTCGTGACTCCTTAGCTGCACTATATTTGGATTCTTTTCAGGGAAGTCCTATACTCATGCTGAGAGATCAGGATTGTGATCGCAACTTTTTTTCTGGCTGGATTCTAAAGGAAGAGTGTGTGTACTCGAACAAAGTCTGCGGATCCCCTATACTGGTGACATTGGTGCTATATATATTTATACAGATCTTATCTAAGTGCTGTGGAGCGCAGTTCCTTTCTTGCCTCTTGGGGCATTTATTGATTACATCCATTATAGCTTTACTTTATTTACCATGAAAATCAGAAAACTACGAACATTTTAGGCCATTCAAAAACTCGAAAAATACTTGGTAGTTTTTTTGCTGAAAAAAATCAGCATTCTCCGATCCAATGGTCCAATGCTGTGATTCGGCTAAACTTACGAGTTGCGGTAAATCGGATATCTGTGGGAAATCCGATTACTGAATGGTGATTACAGCGTTCTGACTCACAGTAAGTATGAAGTTCTTCTCCTTTCCAGCTTCACTTTATAAGGGTCAGAGCCCACTGATGCAGTTGTGTCCACTTTTCTGTTACACATCAATTTTACAGATGCTGAAAAGCAAACAGAAGCGGACACAACTGCGTTAGTGGGCCCAGGCCCTAAAGTCTACCAATACATTTTATGATGTCTGTATGTGAAGAGTGGAGAGACATTTATTCTGGCCACCGTGTGCTGACCAATCTGAACTGTTTTAACTGGTATTGGGAGTGGATAATGGGCGGGTATAAAATAGCTGAAAGGATAAAATGCCCATGGCTAAATATTTGGGAACGTAAAAAAAAACGGAGTTTACCTCCGCTGCCGGAAAACATCAGAAAACAAATGTTATTTTAATTGAGCGCAGCACATTTCGTGAGATAAACTCGCTTCCTCAGGTGAACATTGCCATTACGGCTCAGCAGCGGCGTGTGTGGGCCTGTGGCCATATTGGTTATTTAAATCTGAGGAGGAGGTTGTGCTGAATTGGAATAACATTTATTTTTTGCTGTTATCTACTAGAAGTTACACTTTCTTCAGCACATTTCCCCAGACCGCGTGACTCTCGGTTTTCAGACAATTCTCTAAGGTGAACGATTTGTGTTCTACTTAATTAGTATTCTTTTATCACAAAACTCAGCAGTGGAAAACGGTGTTCATTTGATTTTGACAATTTGTCTGGAAAAATCCTGATTTGGGGGCCGCAGAAAATATTCATGACTTTATTGTACGTCTCGTTCTCATGGATGGGATCGCCAGACTGTGCTAACAGCGAGAACAAAGAAGACATAAATGATTTATACAAAGCTTTTCCTGAATATGACCTCGATGACATCACGTCTCAAGGAATCCAGGCTATAAAAATATTTATGGTACACCTTGCTCAAAAATGACAACAAAAAAGCTTTCAAATAAGACAACACACTTAAAGGGACTCCGAGCAGTGCCTGTGGATACGCCCTTTAGCATACCCGCAACTAATTAATGATATCCTCACACCTACCTGCATTTGTTTGTATTATATCCCCCTGGGTTCTTTGTATTTCATTGCACTGAATGGAGCTGCCGACATTGGGGAAAGTGTCGTCCTGCATAATACAATGCTGAGTAAGGAATCCAAGATGGCGGCTGCGATTTCGATCGTGAAAATAGCAAAAACTAAAAGGCGTAGGGTGTCGGTTTATATATCAATGGAAAGAGGAGAAAGAGAGCTTACTGCACTGCTCGGAGTCCCTTTAAAGAGACATTGAAGTGAAAAAAAAATATGATATAATGTCTCAACTGTCTGGCACTGTATTTTCTTTTTCTCTCCAGAGGACAGGTCAATAGTTCACTGTCCTGCTCTGTAAAATAATTTAGAATGCTGAGTAGTGTGTAAACTGCAAATATTAGAGAATGATGCAATGATATAAAAAACACTATATAACTGAACAATACAAATATGAGAATATTTATTTGCTACTAATGTTTTAGTAATTATCCGTACTACACAACCAATCCTCACAAGCTTACCTCAGGCAGAAAAAAGTCTAGAACTGGCCCTGGGTAAAGTTAGTCAACCTCCATTCAATATCCTTCCATCTCCATAGGTGATTGATTATCTATCCAGTGGCTGGACAGTGTACTGGTTAAGTGCTCCGCCTTTGACATGGGAGACCAGGGTTTTAATCCTGGCTATGGCCAGTACCTATTTAGTAAGGAGTTCAAGGCAAGACTCCCTAACACTGCAGGGTGGCTGCAGCTCTTGAGCGCTTTGAGTCCGACAGGAGAAAAGCACTATACAAATGTTTGGATTATCTATTTTTTTTAGGTTGCTTTAAAGCATACTGTCAGTAGAGGTGTGTGCCTCTATGGCTTATCCACCCATATCCGCCCTCTTTCTGCCAATTCTCCACCCTCCCGCCACACCTCCCTGCCCTCTCCATGCGCACTCACGTCCTGTCCTCATGCCCAGATCATGGTTCATGGAGCGCCAATAGGAATCTGTTTCCAGAGCTCTTCATCTTAGGCTTTAAAGGGGTTCTTTCACGAATGAGGAAAACAATAAAAAGTGGTTTATGCATAAACTATTAAACATCCTTCTAAAATAGTGTAAAAAGTTTTTTAAAAAACTGAATGGTTTCATCAATATAACATGTATTGTAAATAGTGATGGATGACGGCTGGGAGGCTAATCCATTTGTTAAGGGTGGTTTTTTTTTTTACTTTCTTTTCACAACCATAACTGCTGCCTACATAGTTTTCAGTGGTATAACCCACTTCTAGCAGGAATCGCTGTTATAACCCTAATAGCTGAGCTCCGCTGAGCTGCTGAATATGTGTTTACATTGTTGCTAGGCAACCAGACCCTGGTGCAGAGACTCCTTTGTGAAGAGTCATAAGCTGCAGGGAGAATCAGTCCAATCTACACCATATGTTTCTTTGTCAGATTCCATTCAATTTGATTCATTGATATGATTTGATTCAATCTGACATGTCCAATTCATGATTCGATTCAATGTGATTCAAATTGAATCGAATAATGAATCGGACACGTCAGATTGAATCAAATCAAATCAATGAATCGAATCAAATTGAATAGAATCTGACAAAGAATCATATGGTGTAGATGGGCCTGATTCTCCCTGCAGCTTATGACTCTTTTCACAAAAGGAGTCTCTGCATGGGGTCTTGTTGCCTAGCAACAATGTAAACACATATTCAGCAGCTCAGCAGAGCTCAGCAGTTAGGGTTATAATTGCGATTCCTGCTAGAAGTGGGTTATACCACTGAAAACTATGTAGGCAGCAGTTATGGTTGTAAAAGAAAGGAAAAAAAACACCCCTAACAAATGGATTAGCCTCCCAGTCCTTCATAGATCACTATTTACAATACATGTTATATTGATGAAACCATTCATTTTTTTAAAAAACTTTTTACACTATTTTAGAAGGATGTTTAATAGTTTATGCATAAACAGGGCCGGCCCGCCCATGAGGCGGGGTGAGGCGGGTTCCTCAGGCGGCAGGAAGTGGAGGGGCGGCACCAGGCATTAAGAGGAAGTGCCTGCGCCTGGTTCTTGCCGCCCTCTGGAGAGACTGGACTGGTCACTGTGACTGGAGAAGTGGCACTGTGCTACCGCCGCCGCCCGCCTGGCCGCCTCAAGTGCTGCAGTGAAGTCTCCATCCGACCCTGCTGGCAGTGGCAGCACACTGAATCGGTGAGTCAGTGACCCTGGCCTGGCTGCACAGACTGTGACGCGGCCGCGGCGCACCAGCCCTGACTGACGTGCCGCCCACCCCACCCACCATGCCGGACTTCCGAGTCCTGAGGCGGGCGGCAGCTCTGCGGCCTACTAGGTCTAGGCCTCTCCTGGCTGCACGCACCGCTGCGCTGCCTCCGCTCCTGCGCCTGCAGAATCCGGAAACGGGACGGAAGTAACCGGAGTCTGGAGGAGTCACGCTGCCTCCGCCCGCTACCCGCCATGATAGTCACGGTCACTGAGTCAGTGCTACCGCCCGTGACCGTGACAAATTGAGCCCGCCGACCGCCGTTGCCCCCCCGGCCTTGCCCGCCCAGAGATGGAGCATGGAGGAGCAAGCCCGCTGCCCTCTTGCCGCCGGCGCAAGATGGATGCTGGGCTGGCTCGTGTGCCCGACGCCTGGCCTGCCCTCCGCCATCATCGTCGCCGGACCCCACCCCACCATCCCCGGTGAGTCACTTTGCTGCGGGCTGCGGCTGCCTCTGGGCCTCTGTCTGCTGCTGGGGTCGGGTCGGGTCGGATTCCGTTTTTTGTATCTTTTTAATGTATGTGCAGTCACTGACTGGTGTGGAGGAGGTGGGATATTTATTTGGAATGGGTGGGGAGGAGGGTGAGGGTGCCTGTGGGTGGGGGGGAGGAGGGTGAGGATGGCCGTGGCTGGGGAGGAGGGTGAGGATGGCCGTGGCTGGGGAGGAGGATGAGGATGGCCGTGGCTGGGGAGGAGGATGATGAGGATGGCCGTGGCTGGGGAGGAGGATGATGAGGATGGCCGTGGCTGGGGAGGAGGATGATGAGGATGGCCGTGGCTGGGGAGGAGGATGATGAGGATGGCTGTGGCCGTGGCTGGGGAGGAGGATGAGGGTGCCCGTAGCTGGGGAGGAGGATGATGAGGATGGCTGTGGCCGTGGCTGGGGAGGAGGATGAGGGTGCCCGTAGCTGGGGAGGAGGATGAGGATGGCCGTGGCTGGGGAGAAGGATGATGAGGATGGCCGTGGCTGGGGAGAAGGATGATGAGGATGGCCGTGGCTGGGGAGAAGGATGATGAGGATGGCTGTGGCTGGGGAGGAGGATGATGAGGATTCTAATTTAATTTAATTCTTTAATTTTGCTTTAAGGAGGGGGGGGGAGGGGGCAGGGTGGGGGGAGGGGCACGGGGGGCCCGGGGGGGGGGGGGCGCCTTCACGATCTTTGCCTCAGGCAGCAGAAAGTCCAGGACCGGCCCTGTGCATAAACCACTTTTTATTTTTTTCCTCATTCACGGAAGAAGCCCTTTAAAATGGAGGACCTGGGATTCTGCCACCTTCAGCAGCCAAATAGGAGAGGGGAGAAATATGATGCCAGTTTAAATCTGCAGTTGGTAAGTATATATTAATTGTTCTTATTTTTTTACCCTTTAGGTTTGCTTTAAGCCTCATATACACGTTTGATTGAACTCGACTGAGAATGTTGCATGTGCACAGCTGATCCCTGAGGTCATTTACAAATGTTGCTTGGTACAGGAATAAAACTATGCATCACTATACTCACTGTAAAGCATGGCGGTGTCAGTATCACGCTTTTGTGGTCGCTTTTCTTCAACTGGAACTTTAGTCAAGGTTGAGGAAATTATGAACAGTTTCAAATACATCTGCTAGAAAGCTGAAAATGAACAGGAATTTTATCTTTCAATGCTACAATGACCCCATCTAAACCAAATCAACAAAAGATTGGCTATACTAGAAGACCTCATCTCTAGTGATGATGAAACAGCCTGTTGGAGGGAATTCCATAAAAGAGGAGTCCTGTTGGCCATAATAAAAAGGGGCGACTCAAATAATTTTATTCCTGCAGTTATCAGTCTAGCTTCATCTTTTATCTCTTGCGGCCAAGCCTGTCGTTGCCGTGGAGGTTGTAGAAGGCATCAGGCCGCCGACTTTGAACGTTGCCTCAATAATTAGAAGCCGTGAGTGGGAGGCGCAGATGTTTTAGCTGCCAGAGTTTGTTTTCTCTGGTCTAATGACTGGCCGGACAGACTTGCAGTGACTGCTCCTAGCTTGACTCATCCCTTCCAACCTACGTGTCAGGAAACCCCGGGACATCTCGCCTGACCCAGACTTGTTAATTAGAGCCTGCGCCGGACTTGCTTTCTTGGCTGTGATTCACCACAGGTCATACAGATTGCAGAATAGAGCCTGGGGATGAGCCTTTTTAATGAGCTGTTTAGACTAAGCACCAATTAACATATTAGCAGCATGCTCCCCATCAGCGGCCAGACGTTCTGCCGCATTTGTCATCACATCGGTCGCTCCATCTGGATACGGAGAGATTTCGCTCTGTCATACGCTGTGCATGTCGTAATCTGTAAAATACCTCGGCACAGAGCTAATCCTTCCCCATAACCCACGTTTTAGGCTCCACGTAAGCCCAATGCAGATTATAGTGAATCTTTCCCGAAGCGGTACAAATCTTTGGGTTCTGAGGCAGCTGTTGTTTCCAACCTACACTCTATCCCCCTATGCTATCAAGGCATTTTGTATTGACCTGAGGAAGCGGGACATGAACAGTGAAACACGTTGTTAGATTGCTTTTTGATTAAAAACATTTTTCCAGTTGAACTGGTGTCTCTATCTTCTGGAGAGGGAAGCGACTACGTCTCTTATTTATGTTTAATTTTTATTTTAAAACACTAAAATAGAACACACATTGGGCGCCTCCATCCTACCCATTACCAGTCAGACCTCCTTTGGGGGTAATAGCTTTGCAGTTTTTCTGTAAAGTCTATCGTACTGCAGGAGAGCGACCGTTCAGTAGCCAGCAGAACATGGAGCACCGAGCAGGGCTACAGGAGAGCGACCGTCCAGTATCCAGCAGGACCTGGAGTACTGAGCGGGGCTACAGGAGAGTGACCGTCCAGTATCCAGCAGGAGTGGTGATTGTAATTAGCTGATTATAATTTCGCATTTACGCTTATACGTAATTACGGTTTGTAAATTCAATTGATTTTGTATAGTAATTCGTAATTTTGCCTAAAATTTAGCATAATTGCCGACTGTCGACTTTGGCGGTGAATAGCAAAGCCCCCATATATGGTAGTGACGCCAAAATTGCTACATATGTATGTTAAGGACATATGTGGGTACAAGGCAAAAAAATAATTTTACAAAACATGGTGGATTGTCAGGGTTTTCTTTGTCTTTAACAGCATTTCCGATTAACGGGCTTCTCTGTGAAGAGGTAAAGATTTCATTACCTGCTGCTAATGACCCAGAAAACGATTCACTTTCCTGGCTTTGTTTTTGGATAAAGGTTATATGTAGCAAAGTATAAAGATAATATATTACAAGAGATTTCAGGGTTTACCCCCATTAGTACAAACTAGTGGTGCTCAAATACCCCTTTTCAAAATTCGCGTTAGGTCGAATTCGAATAGTAAATTATTCGAGGTCAGTCGAATATTCGAGTCGAATAATTTTTACTATTCGATTCGACCTCGGAATTCGAGCTCACTATTCGAGTCGGTATTCGAGCTCATTATTCGAGCTGACTATTCGAAATGGCCTTAAATAGCTTCCAACACTTGTTTTGAGGGTGAATGATGCAAGAAACCTCTTTTTTTCCAAGTAACAACAGCAAGTGATTATGTGGGGATGTTCCTTTAAAAAAAAAAGTTGAAAAGAGAAGTTGTGTCCAGAAATTTGTTCAGTACTGTATATACTTCTTCTTCTTCTTCTTTATCTTCTATATCTTCTTCTTCTTCTTCTTCTTCTATATCTTCTTCTTCTATATCTTCTTCTTCTATATCTTCTTCTATATCTTCTTCTTCTTTTATATTGTCTTCTTCTTCTTCTTCATCTTCTTCATCATCATCTTCTTCTTCTTCATCTTCTTTTTCTTCATCTTCTTCATCTTCTTCATCTTCTTCTTCATCTTCTTCATCTTCTTCTTCATCTTCTTCATCTTCTTCTTCTTCATCTTCTTCATCTTCTTCATCTTCATCTTCTTCATCTTCTTCATCTTCTTCATCTTCTTCTTCTTCTTCTTCATCTTCTTCTTCTTCATCTTCTTCATCTTCTTCATCTTCTTCTTCATCTTCATCTTCTTCTTCATCTTCTTCATCTTCTTCTTCTTCATCATCATCTTCTTCTTCATCTTCTTCATCTTCATCTTCTTCATCTTCTTCATCTTCTTCTTCTTCATCATCTTCATCTTCTTCTTCTTCATCTTCTTCTTCTTCTTCATCTTCTTCTTCTTCTTCATCTTCTTCTCCTTCTTCTTCTTCTTCTTCTTCTTCTTCTTCTTCTTCTTCTTCTTCTTCTTCTTCTTCTTCTTCTTCTTCTTCTTCTTCTTCTTCTTCATCTTCTTCATCTTCTTCTATATCGTCTTCTTCTTCACTTATTTCTCTTTTCAAATTTTTTTTTAAAGAAATGCAGCTATTTTTGAGCGTAACAAATAGCTGGTGGCGCACGCATGTTGGAAGCGCCATTGTATGTGCTCCCTGGCAGTGGAAACACACAGACAGCAGGAGGTAAATTCAGCAGCAGGAGGAGGAGGATGAGTGTGTGGCAGCAGGCAGTCAATGAGGCAGGCAGCGTGACATAATAGCCCTGGTACCTAGCGGTGATACCAGGGCTGTAAATAAACACAGCAGGCAGGAGGTCCCAGACAGCGGTCGTGCAGCCCACATTGTGTCCAATACACAACTGGGACAACACAGTTTTCAACCCGGGCACCTCAGAAAAATTAAACCTTTTTTTTTTTTTTGGTTTTTTTTGTTTTGTTTTTACAACAAATTACACAGATATAGCTATTTTTTGACGTAATAGCTGGTGGCAGAGTGGCAGCAGAAGGTAAATCTGTGTACCCTGGCAGTGGGAAACACAGACAGACAGCAGCAGCAGCAGGAGGAATGGAGGAGTAATTATGTGTGCAGCTATTGTTTGACGTAATAGCTGGTGGCAGAGTGGCAGCAGAAGGTAAATCTGTGTACCCTGGCAGTGGGAAACACAGACAGACAGCAGCAGCAGCAGGAGGAATGGAGGAGTAATGTGAGCAGCTATTGTTTGACGTAATAGCTGGTGGCAGAGTGGCAGCAGAAGCTAATTCTGTGTACCCTGGCAGTGGGAAACACAGACAGACAGCAGCATCAGCAGGAGGAATGGAGGAGTAGTGTGAGTGTGGCAGCAGGTAGGCAGCGTGACATAATAGCCCTGGTACCTAGCGGTGATACCAGGCCGTAAATGAACACAACAGGAGGTCCCAGACAGCGGTCGTGCAGCCCACATCGTGTCCAATACACAACTGGGACAACACAGTTTTCAACCCGGGCACCTCAGAAAAATTAAACCTTTTTTTTTTTTTAATGTTTTTTTGGTTTTGTTTGTAAAACAAATTACACAGATATATAGCTATTGTTTGACGTAATAGCTGGTGGCAGAGTGGCAGCAGAAGGTAAATCTGTGTACCCTGGCAGTGGGAAACACAGACAGACAGCAGAAGGGCAGTACACAGCAGCCCACTGTAGGTGTAAAATGTGTGGCTGCAGGCGACGTAATAGTCAAAGTGAACCAGGCTGGCTTAGTGAGCAGGAGCCAGGAGGTGGTAAAGGGTGGTAAGGCACATTAACGATGGTTCTTAGCCAGTTCATGTCCCCCTCTCGCCGACAACAGGGGCCAGGAACTCGCCTTCCACCCACGCCTGGTTCATCTTGAGAAACGTCAGTCTATCCACAGACTTGTGAGACAGACGTGAGCGTTTCTCGGTGACCACACCACCAGCTGCACTGAAGCAGCGCTCGGACAGCACGCTGGAAGGGGGGCAGGACAGCACTTCCAGGGCGTACTGCGCCAGCTCGCTCCAGATCTCCAGGCGCTTGACCCAATACTCCATGGGATCAACAGGGGCATCGCTGTCAAGCCCGCTGTAGGACCCCATGTAGTCAGCCACCATGCGGGTCAGGCGCTGGCTGTGACCGGTGGAGGATGCTGCTGCATGCACCTCCTCTCTAGTCACTGCTGCCGGAGCCTCTACAGTCCTGTAGAGCTCGTGGCTGAGAGACAGCAGGTCTGTGGGGCGCTTGCTGCTGGATGCAGGCACCTGCTGCTGCCTCTGTGCTGGCTGCTGGACAGTGGGGGTGGAAGGCTGGGGGAAGGCTTCCTCCAAGCGCTCAACAAGGGCCTGCTGCAAGCTCCTTATTTGTTGCGCTGGGTCTCCTCCTGCAGGCGGCAGGAACTGGCTCAACTTCCCCTTGAGGCGTGGGTCCAACATCATGCTGATCCAGATGTCCTCCCTCTGCTTCATCTGGATCACCCTGGGGTCTCTGCGCAGGCACGTCAGCATGTGCGCTGCCATTGGGAAGAGGCGGGCCACGTCTGCTGGCACATCGACGGCAGTGCTGCTGTCCTCATCCTCCTCCTCTGCCTCGTCAGCCTCATCCTCTCTCCACCCCCGCACCAACTCAGCTGCACTGTGCTGCTCCCCCTCATCACCAGCAATGTCAGGGACCTCCACCAAGTCCTCCTCCTCCTCCCCCTCAGAGGTGGACTGTGCAGCTGCTTGCCGCTCCTGCTGGTCCAAGGCTGCCGCTCCCTGTTCCAGCAAAGCATCGAGGGCCCTGTTCAGCAGACAAACCAGGGGCACCCACTCGCAGACCATAGCATGGTCCCTGCTCACCATGTTAGTGGCCTGCAGAAAGGGAGCCAGCACTAAGCACACCTGCTGCATGTGCCTCCAGTCATCATCGGGGACGATGGACGGGATGTTGCTGGTCTTGTCCCTTCTCTGAGCGGCGGAAACAGTGGCCAGGGCAAGGTACTGGTTGACAGCGTGCTTCTGTTCAACCAGACGCTCCAACATCGCCAGGGTGGAGTTCCAGCGAGTCGGAACGTCAAGGATCAGCCGATGGCGTGGCAGATCCAGCTCCTTTTGCACGTCTTCCAGGCTCGCACAGGCTGCAGCCGAGCGCCGGAAGTGACGCACAACGTTCCTTGCCGTCTCCAGCAGTTCGCCCATCCCCTGGTAGGTGCGCAAGAACTTCTGCACCACCAGGTTCAGCACGTGGGCAAGACAGGGGATGTGGGTCAGGTTTCCCCTGTCTATTGCGGCAACCAGATTGGCCCCATTGTCGGCCACCACCTCTCCGACTCTGAGGCCTCTGGGGGTCAGCCAAATCCTCTCCTGCTCCTGGAGTTTGGCCAACACATGGGTTGCCGTCAGCTTGGTCTTCCCAAGGCTGACCAAGTGCAGCAGCGCTTGGCAGTGGCGGGCCTTCACGCTGCTGCTGAGGCGGGGGGTTTGGCCAGGTGTGCCGGAGGATGGCAGAGGATCGGAGGAACCTGCTGCAGTTCCCCTGACCCTGCGGGGTGGCACCACCCACTGTGTTGCTGCTGCTGCTGTGCCCGCTGCTGCTCTCCCATCCTCACCCCCTTCCACCAAGCTGACCCAGTGGACAGTGAAGGACAGGTAGCGGCCTGTCCCGAAGCGGCTGCTCCAGGAGTCCATGGTGACGTGGACCCTTTCACCAACCGCGTGCTCCAGCCCTCGCTCCACATTGGCCATCACAAAGCGGTGCAGTGCAGGAATGGCCTTGCGGGAGAAAAAGTGTCTGCTGGGGAGCTGCCAGTCTGGGGCTGCGCAAGCAAGCAGCGCACGAATGTCGCTCCCCTCCTGCACGAGCGTGTACGGCAGGAGTTGGGAGCACATGGCCCGTTCCAGCAAGCCGTTCAGCTGCCGCACGCGACGGCTGCTGGGAGGCAGAGCCCTAACCACCCCCTGGAAGGACTCGCTCAAAAGGCTCTGGCATGGCCTTTTGCTGGCACGGGAATCAGCAGACACAGCGGAGGAGGCCACTGAGGACTGGCTGCCAGAACAGGCCTCAGTGTCGGCGGCAGGAGTTGCAGAGGGGGGAGGAGCAGTGCGTTTCTGCACTCCTGCTGGTGCTGCTGGAGGAGCAGGAGGGCGGGTGGCTGCTGTTGCTGCTGCTGCTGCTGCTGCTGAAGGCTGTGCAGTGATGGGTGTGGTGCCACTGCCAGCACCAGATGCCTTCAGCCTCTGGAACTCCTCATGCTGGTGGAAATGTTTCGCAGCAAGGTGGTTGATGAGCGAGCTGGTGCTGAACTTTAAGGGGTCTGCACCTCTGCTCAACTTCCGCTGACAGTGGTTGCAAGTGGCGTACTTGCTGTACACAGTGGGCATGGTGAAATATCGCCAGATTGGTGACAGAAACATCCCCCTACGGCATGGAAGCGCTGCTGCCTGTCTCCCTGTGGTGGTTGGGGGGGGGGCTTGGGGGGCTTGGGTGCGGCTGGTGGTGGTACTGGCAGATGCTGCTGCTGCTGCTGCTGAGCCTGAGACACCAGCAGGCTGTGGGACCTGCCTACTGCTGCCAATGCTTGCAATGATGCGCCTCCTTGCAAGGCCCACAAGAGCATCCTCCTCCTCCTCCTCAGAGCTGCTGAGGACGACATCCCCTGGAGGTGGTGGCACCCAGTCTCTGTCTGTCACCGGGTCATCATCATCCTCCCCCTCCTGAAACATGTCCTGCTGGGATGATGACCCCCCAAACTCCTCTCCTGATGCATGGATGGGCTGCTTGACTGTCGCCACAGTCTTGCTGTCCAATCCCTCATCCCCCAAAGTGCCCATCAGCATCTCCTCCTCAAAATCGCCAACAACAGCAGACAATACCCTGATGGTGCCTGGGGTAAAAATACTGCTGAGTGACAGGTCGCCAACTTGTGACGGTGAACTGGCCTCCTCCCCAGACCCTGCTGGGCGGCTGCTGCGAACAGGGGTGGTGGTGGTGGTGGTGGTGAGGGTGGAGGCCTCGGATGCAGAGCTGATGGCGGGCTGCTCATCCTCCGTCATGAGTTGCACCACAGTGTCTGCATGCTTTTCCTCAATGGGACGTTTTCGACCCGGCTGGAGGAAAATCGGAGCAGGTGCTACACGATGCTGCTGCTGTGTCTCTGCAGCGTGAGTTGCAGATGCTCCTGCTGGGCGGCGCCCAAGGCGTCCACGGCCAGTGGCTATGGGAGGAATGTTAGCCACTGACGCTGCTGCTGCTGCTGCGGAACTGTGCATGGTGGCGCGGCCGCGGCCTGCCACAATGCTGCTCCCTCTCCTCCTGATTCCCTTGCTGCCCTTCCCCTTGCCCAAACCGCGCTGGCTGCCACTTCCAGACATCTTCGATTTTTTGGGCGTATAGACAAAAGTTTTTTAAAAGGGCGGGTGAAAAGTGGGGTACTTTAATGGAGTGGGTTGGTGGGTGAGGTGACTAAGTGAGTGTCCCTAGTACAGTAAGTAAGTAGTAACAGTCAGTAAGTACAACTAACTAATTACAATAATCAATCAGTTATCAGAAAGAAATAGAGTGTGTGTAGTGTGTGTACACAGACAGTGAGTGCACACACGCAGGAGCTAGTAGCCTATGAACAGTGACTGAGTGTCCTAGACTCCTAGTACAGTAAGAGTAAGTAGTAACAGTAAGTACAACTAACTAATTACAATAATCAATCAGTTATCAGAAGGAAATAGAGTGTGTGTAGTGTGTACACAGACAGTGAGTGCACACACGCAGGAGCTAGTAGCCTATGAACAGTGACTGAGTGTCCTAGACTCCTAGTACAGTAAGTAGTAACAGTAAGTACAACTAACTAATTACAATAATCAATTACAATAATCAATCAGTTATCAGAAGGAAATAGAGTATGTGTAGTGTGTACACAGAAAGTGAGTGCACACACGCAGGAGCTAGTAGCCTATGAACAGTGACTGAGTGTCCTAGACTCCTAGTACAGTAAGAGTAAGTAGTAACAGTAAGTACAAAAAACTAACTAATTACAATAATCAATCAGTTATCAGAAGGAAATAGAGTGTGTGTAGTGTGTGTACACAGACAGTGAGTGCACACACGCAGGAGCTAGTAGCCTATGAACAGTAACTGAGTGTCCTAGATTCCTAGTACAGTAAGTAGTAACAGTAAGTACAACTAACTAATTACAATAATCAATTACAATAATCAATCAGTTATCAGAAGGAAATAGAGTGTGTGTAGTGTGTACACAGAAAGTGAGTGCACACACGCAGGAGCTAGTAGCCTATGAACAGTGACTGAGTGTCCTAGACTCCTAGTACAGTAAGAGTAAGTAGTAACAGTAAGTACAAACAACTAACTAATTACAATAATCAATCAGTTATCAGAAGGAAATAGAGTGTGTGTAGTGTGTGTACACAGACAGTGAGTGCACACACGCAGGAGCTAGTAGACTATGAACAGTGACTGAGTGTCCTAGACTCCTAGTACAGTAAGAGTAAGTAGTAACAGTAAGTACAACTAACTAATTACAATAAGCAATCAGTTATCAGAAGGAAATAGAGTGTGTGTAGTGTGTGTACACAGACAGTGAGTGCACACACGCAGGAGCTAGTAGCCTATGAACAGTGACTGAGTGTCCTAGACTCCTAGTACAGTAAGAGTAAGTAGTAACAGTAAGTACAAACAACTAACTAATTACAATAATCAATCAGTTATCAGAAGGAAATAGAGTGTGTGTAGTGTGTACACAGACAGTGAGTGCACACACGCAGGAGCTAGTAGCCTATGAACAGTGACTGAGTGTCCTAGACTCCTAGTACAGTAAGTAGTAACAGTAAGTACAACTAACTAATTACAATAATCAATCAGTTATCAGAAGGAAATAGAGTGTGTGTAGTGTGTACACAGACAGTGAGTGCACACACGCAGGAGCTAGTAGCCTATGAACAGTGACTGAGTGTCCTAGACTCCTAGTACAGTAAGAGTAAGTAGTAACAGTAAGTACAAACAACTAACTAATTACAATAATCAATCAGTTATCAGAAGGAAATAGAGTGTGTGTAGTGTGTACACAGACAGTGAGTGCACACACGCAGGAGCTAGTAGCCTATGAACAGTGACTGAGTGTCCTAGACTCCTAGTACAGTAAGTAGTAACAGTAAGTACAACTAACTAATTACAATAATCAATCAGTTATCAGAAGGAAATAGAGTGTGTGTAGTGTGTACACAGACAGTGAGTGCACACACGCAGGAGCTAGTAGCCTATGAACAGTGACTGAGTGTCCTAGACTCCTAGTACAGTAAGTAGTAACAGTAAGTACAACTAACTAATTACAATAATCAATCAGTTATCAGAAGGAAATAGAGTGTGTGTAGTGTGTACACAGACAGTGAGTGCACACACGCAGGAGCAGCTAGTAGCCTATGAACAGTGACTGAGTGTCCTAGACTCCTAGTACAGTAAGTAGTAACAGTAAGTACAACTAACTAATTACAATAATCAATTACAATAATCAATCAGTTATCAGAAGGAAATAGAGTGTGTGTAGTGTGTACACAGAAAGTGAGTGCACACACGCAGGAGCAGCTAGTAGCCTATGAACAGTGACAGTGAGTGTCCTAGTACAGTTACAGTATATAACTACAATACTAATACAATCAGTAGTAAAGGACAGCAGAAATACTGGTATAGAATAGAGAGAAATAAACAGAGGACAGGAGGACAGCTGCCCACACAGGCAAGGCCCTGAGGCCTAAAGCTGTAAGCCTGCAGCAGCTGGCCTGTCTCTATGTAACACAAAAGCTACTAACTAAAATACAATGTCTAACTAACTAACAACAATATAGGTGTGTATAGGAGGTGTATGTGAGCAAAAACGCTAGGTAAATGACCACAATAGAGCTCTTGCTAAGCCAAAGCACAAAGGAGCAACTCTCTCTCTGTACAAGTCTCAGGCAAGCACGGAGAAACGGAACATGGCGGCCGCTATTTATAGGGTAGGGGCTGGCCAGGGTCCCCCTCTGTGATTGGCTGCCGTCAGAGGGCCTGGGAGCCCTCTGATTGGCTCTAAGGACATCAATCTGGGCTATGACGCTATTCGAGCTCGGTACCGAGCTCGAATAGCGCCGTTTGCTCGAATAGCTCGAATAGTGAATGGGCTATTCGAGTGTACTCGAATAGCCCATTCGAATAGCTACAGCTATTCGGAGCTTGAATACCGAGCTCGAATAGCTGGAAAAGAGCTCGAATATTCGAGCTACTCGAATATTCGAGCTCTGCTGAGCACCACTGGTACAAACATCTATATACAGCAGGGATGTCAAACCGGTCCTACGAGGGCCGAGATCCTCACACATTTTTGATACAGCTCAAATTAATTGATGGGTCTGAATCAGGAAAGGTGCGGTCCATCAGGTAGAGCACATTACTTCATTTCTCTGTCCACCCTAAACACTGGCATGGATCTGGCCCTCCAGGCCTGGAGTTCCACACTTGTGATATACAGTGTCATGTATCATCACAAGGCAATTATAACAGTCAATATTATATTCCAGTTTCAGTCTGCTGTAACTTTTTTTTAGGAAATTTTCTGGAAACCATGGCAACAGTTTACAGCTTGTTAATGATATTCCAGGGGACTTATAATAGCGCAGGAAGCTGGAAGAAATGGAACGCTGAAGGCCATCCTGACCTGCTGTCCTCCCCGCCCACCCACACCTGTCGCACCCACCCATGCCGGGACCTACAGTGCTGGTGCGAGAACCAGGCGTGGATTTACCTCACAGAAGCCTATAGGCATCTATATCCTGGCAGCTTAGACTCCGCCCTCCATGAACCTACAAACCCCCGCAGAACCGCACCACAAGTGGGCTGGCTGGCCCAGCTGTCACTTCTCCCTTACTTCCCTTGCCCATAGGTAGCTACAGGCGCCCCTTAGTATTAGGTAACCAGAGGTACCACTTAATAAGTATCCAGAGGTTCCCCCGACTGAAGGGAGATCTGGTCAGTGCAATGCAGAGACCCGGGTGAGTAACCTCTCATTTACATTCAGCTCGGGACTCTGCATAGGGAAGAAGGGAGGGAGGCACTAGGAGAGGGCAGTGTGCTGCCTTTCCAGCATCCAGTGCCCGTAGGCATGTGCCTACCCTGCCTTATGGTAATTTAAATCTGGCCCTGTCGAGAACATTGATTTTAAGTATTTTTGTTAATTAGGGCTATTAAAAGACTTTATTTGTTGTTGTTTTTTTTTAAAATTATTTGTGGAAATGGGTAACGGGTACATCATGGTCTCCTGGGCGTCAATGCAACCACCTCCTCCTGGGCAACGGATTTCTGGAAGAGCCCTTTGTCCATGGATTGGACAAGGGCTCTGGGGAAGAGGGGGAGACTTGGCCATTCCCTCTCCAGAGTCCCTCCCCCACACCATGGACCATCTGGGTATAGCTCAGGGTTCAAAGCCTGGACTTCGCAATCTGGCTATCCCAGCCTTCATGGGTGACAAGGGGTTAAAGATGCTCAGAAGGGGGACCCAAGAAATACATTGCAGTGTCCGTGGGTCTCAGAACTTTCCCAAAGTGTCACGGGGAGTCACAGACCAAGGAAAAAGGGTTCATCAAGCCACCATTATTCTAACGTCCATACACATACAATCCAATCCGGACTCGACCCTCCGTCAAATAAAGTTTCTGTATTTATTTCATCAAAAGAGCACAACGTTTTGGGCTACATGCCCTTTGCCAAGTGCTTGCCGTTGTGCTCTCCTGTTGTTGCTGTATCACTGCATACTGATTAAATAAATTACTGAAAATGTCTTTGCCGAAGGGTCGAGTCCAGATTGGATGATTGTATTTGTAGAGACAGGAGGGGACCCCACATCATTTTTTTTTTACTTTTTACTGGCCAAATTGTAGCTAAATTTGCGGCTTTTCAGCGATCTTCTCGGGCCAAAGTTCTGCCAGTGCCACCGGGTTTACAGATGGTCCTTACACACTGCATACCGACCACCTGGAAACCCCGGCATGAAATGCGCTGCTCTTTCATTTCATATATGTGAATTTACACTACTGATTAATACATTATCTCTCATTTAACTGCCTTTTAGAAAAAAAACTTTTTTCCTATTGGAATTTGAAACTTTAAAATTAATATTCTCAATAAACTACAAGGACTTTTTTTTTTTAATAAACTGTTCCCTTGTTCCACTGATTATTTGTACACGCTGTGCAGACTTTTCACAGGTTTTTTTTCCTCCTTTGGTTTATTTTTTACTATGCTATTTACTAACTGGACTTGCACGCCTTACCATGCATGTGCAGAACCACACGCTTTGTTCAAGGTGATTATTTAATAACAGGTCCTTTGATCGGCTTTGGGAACACATGTTCCCTTTCACCGATTAGTGCTCGGTGGTGGGACGGAGAACGGGGCATGCACGGTACAGCTATCCAGCCAAATACTGTATGCATATATATATGCCCCTGATCCGAAAGTGAAGTTTGCAGAAGCGTATATGTATATATATATGTATTGGAACCAGTTATCCGCAAGTGGTTAAAGAGGCCCTGTAGTGACAAACAGTAGAATGTAGAAAATTATTCAGGATACACAATTTTACGGTCATTTTCCTGGTTTCAGAATTAGAAACCCTTAGAGCTACATATTTGCGTATATTTGTAGTAACCCCACCCACCCAATGATGTCACAGCCTAGGCTATTTGGCTATGCAAAATTTTCCCCCAGAGTACTCTGGGAGAGCAGGTTTTTTTTTCTACTGGCTTTGGAACACTGAGTATACACCTGACCGCATGAAAGATGCCACCAGCCGTGACAAATTACAGAATGTAAATCAGGAAAAGGAAGCATTTTACAATGTGAAAACACTGACTAAATTATTTATAAAGTAATAATTTAAAAAAAATGCCATTTTATTAACAACGTTATTTTCAGTACCACTCCTCTTTGATTCGAGTCCTTCCAATATTCCCATACAGGTACGTCTCTGTCTCTCGGATGAAATTCCCGACACCTCAATCACCCCTTCCGCAGCGCTGAAGCCAAGTCTTGCGCTTGTGGCGGATATCAGATGGGCCTTCTGCGGCGGTGAGGTGCGAATTTATGAACTTCATAAGGAGATAATAAAACATCCTACCCATAACGCAGAAGGAACGAGCTCTGGTGATTAACAAGACAGTTATGCTCCAATTAATTTCCCGAGCAGTCTATTAGAGAGTGCAGATGTATTGGTGTGGAGTGAGTGACACTTCTTCTCTGCTTCCAGGGTGACGGGCATGTGAATACTGCGCCCCCGGCCAGCGATGACAGCCATGAAGATGATTGGCCGGTGCTGAAAGGAGAGCTAATTATCATGCTTGGAGTTATTTCTGCGGATATCGGCCAGGTACAAAACGGGGACCAGAAACTGCAGCTGGACGGCATCTGTCTCAATGCCTTGTGAATGTTATATTTTATAGTATGAGTCTATGAGAAATATGTTTCCTATAGTGGCGCAAGGGGAATTTGGGCACTCCATAGACACCTATGAAAATACCGGTTACAGCCACAAAATCGTGGAAATGTGGCCACAGAAGGCAAGATAGTCTTTCTTAAAGGATCAATAAAAAAATCAAAATCCACTTACCTGGGGCTTCCTCCAGCCCCTGGCAGCCGTTCTGTCCAGAAGTTCAGCAGTACCAGGAAGAGGGAGAGCAGCGGCCTTAGCAGGGCCCCCACATGCTATGGCTAGGAACTTGTCCAGCTGTGAGAGGATTAAGTGGCTAAAAGGGAGGGGGCTGGTTAGAGAGAGGGATAGGATTTCTCAGGACCGTAGCTAGTCAGGCAGTGAGAGGAAGGGGAGGAGTGGAGACGGACATCAGGAAGGAAGGAAAGTTCCGCCCTCCCCATTTGGATCGGAATTTAAAGTTCTGTTCGTCACTGCAGCTGGTGGCTGGGCAAGGTTTACGGAGGACGGTGGTTAAGGGTTCGGAGGACTTCACACTGTAAGAGATCATCTACAATGACGTTGTTTATGGGCATGCAGCTGTCCTGAGTCAACGGATGCGTCTGGGGGCCGGTTTATAGCTGCATTCCTAAGGTTCTTGTTATTAAACCTCCGGTTTCCTTGCGCCAATATACTCATTGGTTATTGATGACGCAAGACTGCGAAACCGGTCGGGAAGGTAACAGGCGCCACCATTGTCTATTGATCTACGATTGACCATTACATGCGCGCTAATCTTCTGGGGTTCCCTGTTTATGGGCCCCGTATCATGTGAGTTATCGTTTTTATGTCTACTGCCTTTTAAAGAAATGTTATCTAAATAAACGGGTTACGCTTAGATATTGCCGTTTTTTGTTTTCCTATATAAATTCCTGAAACTTTACCTCCGTACGGATGTCCACTGGATCTTCACGACGTCTGATGTTCCCTGGACGTTATCTGTGACCTGAGCCATTTCACAACCTTATATTGTGGGTTGTTGGGAGCTGGTAAGCCTTTTCTAGTTTTGATGTTTGGCGGATACCTACCTCTGAGCATTTGATATATTGTGGTGAAGAATTTACCATTCCCTACATACAATGACTTTCTAAACCTGCGCTGACCTTTGAAATATACTCATTGGTTATTGATCGGTTTACTGATTGTT
The DNA here is from genome assembly GCF_040937935.1 of Hyperolius riggenbachi. Classification (NCBI taxonomy): domain Eukaryota; kingdom Metazoa; phylum Chordata; class Amphibia; order Anura; family Hyperoliidae; genus Hyperolius; species Hyperolius riggenbachi. The sequence continues at coordinate 8,193,304 of NC_090651.1, forward strand.
TTGATACAAGTTGATATGTTTTATATTAAAATGTTGTAAGTTAAAATGTAATAAATCGGGCTGCATTGACCTATACTTTCCAACGGCAATAGCAGTCCTGGTGGTTTTTAATATGGTAAGGTTGGGGGTCTTGGTTTTGTGGTTGCAACCAGTTGGGACAGTAATTGGATATGCCATATCATGTGCCTGCGCAGTACAGACCTGATGACGTAGGCCAGACCACGTGACCCGCGCGGTGGAGCGCACAAGAAGCCAACCTGGCGAGGCCGGCATCTCCACTGGAGTGGACCGGGAGCTACCGGAGCTGCGGCGAGGGCACAGGACGGCTGCCAGGGGCTGGAGGAAGCCCCAGGTAAGTGGATTTTTATTTAACCTGGATGTATCCCTTAATGAGGATTCCCATTGGGCAGCATGGTGGCATAGCGGTAAGCTCTCTTGCCTTGCAGCGCTGGGTCCTGGGTTAGAATTCCGGCCAGGGCACTATCTGCACGGAGTTTGTATGTTCCCGTGTTTGTGTGGGTTTCCTCCGGGCACTCTGGTTTCCTCCCACATCCTAAAAACATACATATACGTTAATTGGCTTCCCCCTAAATTAGCTACATACACTACACGATACATGCATAGACATAAGACTATGGTAGGGATTGGATTGTGAGCTCCTCTGAGGAACAGGTAAGTGACAAGACAATGTACTCTTTACAGCGCTGCGGAAGATGTTGGCCCAATATAAGTACTAACATAATATTAATTGGTCTATTAAAGGGGCTTGGGGAGGGAGGCCCCAGGCCAGGCTGTCCGTTTTCTTAAAATGTATAATTTGTATACAGAGCTTGGAATTAGTATATATTAAAGTGTAATGCAGCAAAATGCCATTTTACAGAGTTTAAAAAACAACTTACCTTCAAATTTTTTAAAATTGATTTCTTCATAAACTACAAGTTCTTTTTGAAGATTATTTTTTACCTTTTCCCACTATTGCCCTTGAAGAGGAACTCCAGTGAAAATAATGTAATAAAAAAGTGCTTAATTCGTACAATAATTATGTATAAATGATTTAGTCAGTGTTTTCCCATTGTAAAAGCTTTCCTCTCCCTGATTTACATTCTGACATTTATCACATGGTGACATCTTTACTGCTGGCAGGTGCTGTCAGTGGAAGGAGATGCTGCTTGCTTTTTTGGCAGTTGGAAACAGCTGTTATTTACCACAATGCAACAGGGCTCCCACAGTGTGATGTCAGTACCTCAGTGCTGTGAGGCGCTGACATCATTTGTAGGAGGGGTTTCAACACTAAATCAGGCATATCCCTGATGATCTGTCTGAGAAAAGGAATAGATGTCTCATGGGAAAGGGGGTATCAGCTACTGATTGGGATGAAGTTCAATTCTTGGTTACGGTTTCTCTTTAAAGGACCACTATCATGAAAAAAGTACATAACAAAAGCCCCAATACATGCTATTATAGGTATATTAAAGAACCGACAGGTTTTAGGCCAGTCCATCTCCTCATGGGGGATTCTCAGGGTTTTCTTTGTTTTCAACAGCATTTCCTGAACAGCAGTTGCAAAGTCCGACTGACAAAATAATGTGCGAGTGGCTGGTATCTTACTATTTTGGCAGTTAAACTGCTGTTCAGGAAATGCTGCTGAAAAGAAAGAAAACCCTGAGAATCCCTCATGAGGAGATGGACTGGCCCAAAACCTGTTGGTTCTGTCAGATTTTAACTGCCTACTTTTTTGCAATAAGGGTTCTTTAATATACCTATAAATTTGGGTGATGATAGCATGTATTGTGGCTTTTGTTATGAACCACTAAATTCGAGGGTGGTGACTTTAATGTAAACTATACATAATTACAGTCCCCCGTTGAAGTTCTGAGGTCATCTGTGTCTCTCCGGTATTCCTCGGGCAGCCTAAGGAAGCACTCACATCCCCGAGTGCTTCCAAAGATGAGCAGATCCGTACTGCGCATGTGCAAGCCCGGAATGCGCTTGTCTTCAGAAGTACTAAGGGCTGCGAGTATCTCTGAAGGCTGCCCGAGGAGTACTGAAGAGGTTTTCAACCTAGTAGGATGAATAACTTTAGCGGGACCAGCTGTGGAACAAGGGGGTGGAGTTCAGTCTCGCAGCAAAATGGCCCCAATAAGGCTTAAAGAGAACTGATTTGCAAGATTCCCACAGACTGATCAGAAGTTCAACAAAAAGTTTAACAAAGAGCCTGACAAAAAGCCAGCGACTATTTTGCTCATCCCTAGCAATTATCACAAGTTACTCATTTTTATCTGTTTTTCTTTGAAATGCTCTTTGCCCTGTCAGGGAGTCAATTGGAACAGGTTTTGTGAGGCAGCATGCAAGGCATTATGGGAGGAAGCATGGCAGGAACTAGTGTTGGGCGAACAGCGTTCGCCACTGTTCGGGTTCTGCAGAACATCAACCTGTTCGGGTGATGTTCGAGTTCGGCCGAACACCTGATGGTGTTCGGCAGGGGCGGCGCCAGGGGGGTGCAAGGGGGTGCTCGAGCACCCCCTAGAATTGTCCAAGCACCCCCAAAGCACCCCCTGGAGTGAACTGACTTCAGGCGTCTAAAAGTCGCCAAGTCAGTTCACACAGCGGCAGCACGGAGCAGCAGGCAGGGCTACGGTAAGATGGCCGCCCGGAGCCCTGTTCTGCAGACTTCGAGTCTGCAGTGCATGGCTTCGGGCGACGGGCGGCCATTTTCCCGTAGCCCTGCTCTCTGCATGCAGGCAGGAAGTCTCGTCGTGACGTCGGGAAGGAAGAGGATCGTGGGCGCGCGGGCGCTGCGCGCCACAATGAGGTCGGGACTCGGGACAGGAGGTCGGGAAAGAAGGTCTTCTGGCTGTAGGTGAGTAAATGGGTTTTTCTTTTCTTTTTTAGATGATCTGCTACGGATTGTGCATATTGGGGTCATATCTGCTACGGATTGTGCATATTGGGGTCATATCTGCTACGGATTGTGCATATTGGAGTCATATCTGCTACGGATTGTGCATATTGGGGTCATATCTGCTACGGATTGTGCATATTGGGGTCATTTCTGCTACCGATTGTGCATATTGGGGTCATTTCTGCTACCGATTGTGCATATTGGGGTCATTTCTGCTACCGATTGTGCATATTGGGGTCATTTCTGCTACCGATTGTGCATATTGGGGTCATATCTGCTACCGATTGTGCATATTGGGGTCATATCTGCTACGGATTGTGCATATTGGGGTCATATCTGCTACGGATTGTGCATATTGGGGTCATTTCTGCTACCGATTGTGCATATTGGGGTCATTTCTGCTACCGATTGTGCATATTGGGGTCATTTCTGCTACCGATTGTGCATATTGGGGTCATTTCTGCTACCGATTGTGCATATTGGGGTCATTTCTGCTACCGATTGTGCATATTGGGGTCATATCTGCTACCGATTGTGCATATTGGGGTCATATCTGCTACCGATTGTGCATATTGGGGTCATATCTGCTACCGATTGTGCATATTGGGGTCATATCTGCTACCGATTGTGCATATTGGGGTCATATCTGCTACCGATTGTGCATATTGGGACCATATCTGCTACCGATTGTGCACATTGGGACCATATCTGCTACCGATTGTGCATATTGGGACCATATCTGCTACCGATTGTGCATATTGGGGCCATATCTGCTACCGATTGTGCATATTGGGGCCATATCTGCTACCGATTGTGCATATTGGGGCCATATCTGCTACCGATTGTGCATATTGGGGCCATATCTGCTACCGATTGTGCATATTGGGGTCATATCTGCTACCGATTGTGCATATTGGAGCCATATCTGATAACGATTGTGCATATTGGGGTCATTGGACGTGTTTTTTGTTAAAATCTGCTCACATTACGTGTATTTTCTTGAGAAAACCTGCACAATTATGTGAATTTTCTGGGAAAAGGGTCACCAAAACTTGGGCCCTCTGTCTTTGCGTTGCACTTTTAAAGGGAACCCGAGGTGAGAATAATATTGAGGCTGCCATATTTATCTCCCTTTAAGCAATACCAGTTGCCTGGCTGCCGTGCTGGTCCTCTGCCTCTTATTCTTTCAACCATAGACCCTGAACAAGCATGCAGCAGGTCAGGGGTTTCTGACAATATTGTCAGAACTGACAAGATTAGCTGCATGGCTTGTTTCTGGTGTAATTCAGTTCACTACTACAGCCAAATAGATCAGCAGGGCTGCCAGGCAACTAGTATTGTTTAAAAGGAAATAAATATGGCAGCCACCATATCACTCTCACCCTGGGTTCACTTTAAATTACAGTTAGCCCCGCCCCCATCCGGTCATGACCACGCCCATTTTTTGCCGCGACGCGCTTCACGCGCCGCAGGTCGTCAGCTCCCCCGGAAATTGGTCCAGCACCTGCATAGCACCCCCTAAAAAAATTTCCTGGAGCCGCCACTGGTGTTCGGCCACATGGCCGAACTAAGAGCGCATGGCCAAACGTTCCCCGAACGTTCGGCTAGCGCTGTGATTGGCCGAACGGGTCACGTGGTTCGGACCCGAACGCGCTCTGATTGGCCGAACTGTCACGTGGTTCGGGTAAATAAATACCCGAACCACGTCATATCTCCGCCATTTGTCTGTGGGTTTAGCTTTGGGTAGGCAGGCAGGGTAGTTCACGCTCCAGCCACGCTAGCCAGGGTCCCCCCAGTCATTGTGTCGCTGCTGGGAATAGTAGTACACCGCTCGCTCAGCCACACTATATAGCATTCTGTTTACTGCCACTCTGTGTACCTCGCTCAGCCACACTATATAGCATTCTGTTTACTGCCACTCTGTGTCTGCTGGGAATAGTAGTACACCGCTCGCTCAGCCACACTATATAGCATTCTGTTTACTGCCACTCTGTGTACCTCGCTCAGCCACACTATATAGCATTCTGTTTACTGCCACTCTGTGTCTGCTGGGAATAGTAGTACACCGCTCGCTCAGCCACACTATATAGCATTCTGTTTACTGCCACTCTGTGTACCTCGCTCAGCCACACTATATAGCATTCTGTTTACTGCCACTCTGTGTCTGCTGGGAATAGTAGTACACCGCTCGCTCAGCCACACTATATAGCATTCTGTTTACTGCCACTCTGTGTACCTCGCTCAGCCACACTATATAGCATTGTGTTTACTGCCACTCTGTGTCTGCTGGGAATAGTAGTACACCGCTCGCTCAGCCACACTATATAGCATTCTGTTTACTGCCACTCTGTGTACCTCGCTCAGCCACACTATATAGCATTCTGTTTACTGCCACTCTGTGTCTGCTGGGAATAGTAGTACACCGCTCGCTCAGCCACACTATATAGCAGTGTGTTTACTGCCACTCTGTGTACCTCGCTCAGCCACACTATATAGCATTGTGTTTACTGCCACTCTGTGTCTGCTGGGAATAGTAGTACACCGCTCGCTCAGCCACACTATATAGCATTGTGTTTACTGCCACTTTGTGTCTGCTGGGAATAGTAGTACAGCGCTCGCTCAGCCACACTATATAGCATTGTGTTTACTGCCACTCTGTGTACCTCGCTCAGCCACACTATATAGCATTCTGTTTACTGCCTCTCTGTGTCTGCTGGGAACAGTACTACACCGCTCGCTCAGCCGCACTATATAGCATTGTGTTTACTGCCACTCTGTGTCTGCTGGGAATAGTAGTACACCGCTCGCTCAGCCACACTATATAGCATTGTGTTTACTGCCACTCTGTGTACCTCGCTCAGCCACACTATATAGCATTGTGTTTACTGCCACTTTGTGTCTGCTGGGAATAGTAGTACACCGCTCGCTCAGCCACACTATATAGCATTGTGTTTACTGCCACTCTGTGTACCTCGCTCAGCCACACTATATAGCATTCTGTTTACTGCCACTCTGTGTCTGCTGGGAACAGTACTACACCGCTCGCTCAGCCACACTATATAGCATTGTGTTTACTGCCACTCTGTGTCTGCTGGGAATAGTAGTACACCGCTCGCTCAGCCACACTATATATTGTGTTTACTGCCACTCTGTGTACCTTGCTCAGCCACACTATATAGCATTGTGTTTACTGCCACTATGTGTCTGCTGGGAACAGTAGTACACCGCTCGCTCAGCCACACTATATAGCATTGTGTTTACTGCCACTCTGTGTACCTTGCTCAGCCACACTATATAGCATTGTGTTTACTGCCACTCTGTGTACCTCGCTCAGCCACACTATATAGCATTCTGTTTACTGCCACTCTGTGTCTGCTGGGAACAGTACTACACCGCTCGCTCAGCCACACTATATAGCATTCTGTTTACTGCCACTCTGTGTCTGCTGGGAACAGTACTACACCGCTCGCTCAGCCACACTATATAGCATTGTGTTTACTGCCACTCTGTGTACCTTGCTCAGCCATACTATATAGCATTGTGTTTACTGCCACTCTGGTGTCTGCTGGGAACAGTAGTACACCGCTCGCTCAGCCACACTATATAGCATTGTGTTTACTGCCACTCTGTGTACCTTGCTCAGCCACACTATATAGCATTGTGTTTACTGCCACTCTGTGTCTGCTGGGAACAGTAGTAAACCGCTCGCTCAGCCACACTATATAGCATTGTGTTTACTGCCACTCTGTGTACCTTGCTCAGCCACACTATATAGCATTGTGTTTACTGCCACTCTGTGTCTGCTGGGAACAGTAGTACACTGCCGCTCACTCAGTCACCCCATTACTATATAGCATTGCTGGGATCTGTAGTACTCTGCTCACCCACCCATACCATTGTACTGCCAGTCACTGTGTATATTGCTGGGATCTGTAGTACTTCACTCACCGTCAACCACTATATAGCATTGCGTACTCTGCCAGTCAGTGTGTATATTGCTGGGATTAGTAATACTCCACTCAACGTCAACCACTATATGGGCTCACCATGAGTTCTTCAGAGGCCTCCGCTGTGAGCAGCACTCCCAACAACAGCAACAGCCAACGCCCCACGCAAGCTATAACATCCACCCCAGCAGCCAGTGGTCAGCAGCAGCCCTCCCCGGTGGAGAACTTTGTGTCCATCGGTCCGGCGCCAGAGCGATTATTGAGGGCTGCCATTGAGGAGATGATGGGGCCTGATGTGGAGGAGGAGGTCGGGCTCAGGCCAGCATCCCAAGTTAATGTTGAGGACGATGAGGGGTCTGTGTCTGGGGATGTTGGGGTGGCAGAGGTGGTGGGTGGGTCAGACTCAGGAGAAGAGTTGTATGATGAGGATGATGATCGGGACCATCTGTATGTGCCTCAGAGTCCGACCCCGGAAAACATGTTGTATCGTGTGTTTAGGTACTAAAATCTGCGTTCCCACTTCCCAGTACTGCCCGGGTCCACGGATCCATATAATTTTTTGGGCAGCACTATCAAGCTGTGGTACTATGAGTGAGTTGCCATGGTCCTTCTGTGCTGTCACACTCACCGTCTGTCTGCAGATGGATTGTTCAACACAGCTACGCCATCTGACATGTAGTCCTTGACCATCTTCTCCAGGCGATTGGTGTTGGAGGACGTGGAACTGCCCGATTGCTGTTCTGGGGGCTGCTGCATGGGTGTCAGAAAATGTTCCCACTCCAAGGACACTGCCAATACCATTCCCTTTTGGGCACTAGCAGCAGCTTGTGTTCTTTGCTGCCCTCCTGGTCCTTCTGGGTTTGCTGAAGTCAGTCTGTCGGCGTACAACTGGCTAGAGAAGGAGGAGGATGTCAATCTCCTCTCTAAAGTCTCCATCCTCAAGGGCCTGCTGGAATTGTTCCATTTTTGACCTGTCTGACACTTTCTTCAATCAGTTTTTTAACATTGTGTTTGTATAAACTGGGTATAAACCCAGTAATTGGTGTTGTCCAGAATAATGAATAATAATGAATAGTGAATAATGCGCGGGCCGCGTTCAATGCAGTCTAGCATGAATTGAGCCATGTGTGCCAGAGAATCCTGCCAGACTCCTCTGTCTTCATGTTCTTGTGAGCGTTGTGATTGTTGTGATGCACCATATTCGTCACCAGCATTACTTTCTTCCTCTTCTTCTGTCCATTCCCGCTAAATTGTGGAAGTCCAACGTGCACCGCTCTGTCCCTCGGCAGTGGGGGCATCCAATTCCTGCTCCAACTCCAGCTGTTCCTCGTCCTGTTCTTTGTCATAGCTGGGATCAGCGTTTCCTGAGGCAGGTTGCCTGATGTTGGTATCATCGCGCTGATCGTTTTCATCTTCAGATTCCCCCACTTGAATCATGCCAGCGGTTTCCATCTTCAACATTGATTTCTTCAGTAAACACAGCAGTGGTATTGTAATGCTGACTGTAGAGTTGTCACTGCTCAGTCACAAGCAACGTGCATTGCTCAAAATTTTGGAGGACTTGGCAGAGATCCAACATGGTGGGCCAATCAGATCCACAGAAGCTTGGTAGCTAGCTGCTGGAATGCGCCTCGGCACTGCGCAAAAGCGTGCTAGCATGTGCAGCGTAGAATTCCAGCGCGTAGGGAGGGACATCACCCAGCGAGCGATGGTGCGCTAGATTGAAGCGCTCCTGCATCTCTTGGTGAGTCCTTCAGAAGTGGTACTGGACTTAAAAAATGTTTTTTTTTTTTCCTTCAACAGAAGATCTGCCACGTTGGAGTGAGGAGGACGCCGCCGACCCCGACACCAAGCTGAACCCCGGCGAACTCCAAGCAGAGGATCTTCAGGAACCCTCAAGGCTTTGAGCAAGCTGAGGAGGATCAGCAGTCCCGACGAGACCTCTCCTCATATGTGACTGTGTGCAGTGGAGTAGAGCTCCCCAGAACAACCTCTCACTTGTCACTTTGTCACTGGTCACTTTGTCACTTTGTCATTTTGTCACTTTGTCACTTTGTCACTTGTCACTTTGTCACTTGTCACTTTGTCATTTTGTCACTTTGTCATTTTGTCACTTTGTCTGTCACTTTGTCACTGGTCACTTTGTCACTTTTCACTTTGTCACTTGTCACTTTGTCACTTGTCACTTTGTCACTTGTCACTTTGTCACTTGTCACTTGGTCACTTGGTCACTTGTCCAGATAATCTCGGTACACCTCCTGCGATTCAAAGTCCTGCACACATTGCTCTGGGATTTGGGTGTGATGAATGATGCATCTAACTGGCCACCGGAGGCAATTAAGGCCTTCAAAACATTGAAAGCAGCTTTCTGTTCCGCCCCCATTTTGCATCATGTTAAGTTGTTGACGTCATGTTCATCCTCGGCCTCGCCTTGCATTTCAGTGCGAGGTGCATTTTCCACAGAAAAAGGTTGTGAATCCGGGCACAACATTTGTGGCTGTTCCATTGACCTTTCACAGGTAGAAGATTGTGGGGGTGGGAGTAGCTCCTCCGAATAGCCCATTGTGTCCTGAAAACTACTCATTGCATTGCTTTGCGCACGCATTTTTTTGTCCTCATGCAAGGCCTGAGTTGCGCCTGAAAGCATGGCCTTCTCCTCCTGCGCCTCCTCCTGTTCCATCACGTCTGCTGCTGCTGGGTTAGCGTTGCCGCCCGGTCCCTGTTTATTGAACCTCTTATCTTTATTACATTTATGACTGCATGGCGGTACAAAGCATGCTATCCGCACGCTTCTTGTCCTCCTGCAAGGCCTGGGTTGTTGTGTCTCAAAGCGTGGCCTTCTCCTCCTGCGCCTCCTCCTGTTCCATCACGTGTGCTGCTGCTGCTGCTGGGTTAGCGTTGCCGGTCCCTGTTTATGGAACCTCTCATCTTTATTACATTTATGACTGCATGGCGGTAAAAAGCATGCTATCCGCACGCTTCTTGTCCTCATGCAAGGCCTGGGTTGTTGTGTCTCAAAAAGCATGGCCTTCTCCTCCTGCGCCTCCTCCTCCTGTTCCATCACGTGTGCTGCTGCTGGTGCTGGGTTAGCGTTACCGGTCCCTTTTCCTGGAACCTCTTCTCTGTATTACATTTATGACTGCATGGCGACAAAAAGCATGTTACCTGGGCAAAGAAACATGACATTTTCCACATTTAAAAGACAGTTTTTCCTTTGAAACTTTACAATCAATTTTCTCAAAAACTATAACCTCTTTTTCAAATATTTTTTTTCCTCTTGTACCCACTCCCAAGGTGCACATACCCTGCAAATTTGGGGTATGTAGCATGTAAGGAAGCTTTACAAAGCACGAAAGTTCGTGTCCCCATTGACTTCCATTATGTTCGGAGTTCGGCACGAACACCCAAACATCGCGGCGATGTTCGGCGAACGTTCGCGAACCCGAACATCTAGGTGTTCGCCCAACACTAGCAGGAACCACATGACATCTGGGCCGTCAGGATGATGGGTAGACAGCAGGCATGTGACTGACTGGGGAGGTGACCAAGAAGTGGCCTGAAAAGAGTAAAATAAAATCCTGCTGTTCAGCTTTGAAGGTGCAAGTTGAGTCGTTCTCTATATGGATTGAAGATCTGTTTTCTCCCGTAACTTTAGATTGCCGCTGTGTGATGGAGACGGTAGATCATGCTAACTTAGATACCGCGTATGATAAATGACCGGAGCTTCAGAGGGACTTTCCACACTCCTATCATAAAGCTGTCCGGCCGCCGTTGTCACTCATAATGAAGTCTGGACTTTTATGATCTATTTTCATCTCAGCGTAGATATATCGGTGTGCGCGGCAATTCAATCTCATGGCGGCCTGGCGGTGCCAGGTTCACCACCTTCTGATGATTACAGTGTCTGAACCGGGCAGAGCGCGCCGACATTCCTGGCCGTCTGGAATTAAGATTTTTATTCAACATGGCAGTGTGAGGGATAAAACAGGCAATTCAATTTGCTGACAAGGACTTTTCACACATCCTGAATTGGAGCTCGTGAAGTGAAGACAGGTTACCTGTTGTCCTCCATCTAGGACCGGCAAGACAAGGAGGCTCTGCAAGGGGAAAGGATTCTTGTACAACCAATTTTGATGTTAAGGAACACCTCCTAAAATCACTAATGGAAAAAAGAAAAAAGATGCATGCAAGATAAAAAAAAAGGAAACAAAAATATCCTGGAGATTAGGGACGTTCATTTGGATTCCGTAGAAAAAAAAATTCTGCATTTCTGATTGGAAATCGAAAATCTTAGTGCGGTAATCAGATTTTTGTCAAAATCCGAAATACTACTAGACAGTCATTTTAGACCAAATTAGAAAAATCGGAATGGATAAGCCACTCAGAGAATCAGATTTTACAATTCGGACACTCGGAATTCTGAGTAATAACTCGGACTTAGCAGACCAATTAAGCAAATCAGAGCATTTGGAAGGAATAAGGAAGCCAATCAGAGAACGGAAATTGTATAACGTAATTTCTGTTGGATAAGTGTAGTAGCATAGTACCATGGAATATAATGCAGAAAATAGGAAACCTGAAATCGCATTACCGTTAGTATATCGCGGTAACCTAAATCGGAGTTTGAATTTCCGTGGAATAAAAAAAAATTCTGACCATCCCTGCTGGAGAGTCCCTCCTATGACAGGCCAAGATTTGGTGATCTGAATTGTACAAACTCTTATTTGCGTTAGTTAATCAATCGCTAGCCCTTCCCAGGGGTGATTTCTGTAACTGAGTAAAAAGCTATGGAGAATAACTTTTGCTCTGTTGACAAAACTCAATGAGAATAGCTACAGGCCAGAAAACAAAACAAAACTGAACAATAAACTAACTCTTATTATTATTACCTGTGGTTTATGTCTGCACCCCTTCCCACAAGGCCAAAATACAGAATCTATCCTCTCACAACACAAGTGGAATTTTCAGTTTATTTTCAGAATAATTCCTCCGTCCTTTAAAGAGAATCTGTATTGTTAAAATCGCACAAAAGTAAACATACCAGTGCGTTAGGGGACATCTCCTATTACCCTCTGTCACAATTTTGCCGCTCCTCGCCGCATTAAAAGTGGTTAAAAACAGTTTTAAAAAGTTTGTTTATAAACAAACAAAATGGCCACCAAAACAGGAAGTAGGTTGATGTACAGCATGTCCACACATAGAAAATACATCCATACATAAGCAGGCTGTATACAGCCTTCCTTTTGAATCTCAAGAGATCATTTGTGTGTTTCTTTCCCCCTGCAGCTATCTTCCACTGAAGTGTCAGGCTGTTTCTTCCTGCAGAGTGCAGACAGCTGTGCCTGTATGTAATTCCTCAGTATGTGAAAGCCCAGCCAGCTCAGAGGAGGATTTATCCAGCTTGTAAAAGATAATAGAGCAGAGAGAAGCTGCCCTAATCTAAACAACACACAGGCAGTGTGCAGAGAGGGGCCTGGAAGGGGGAGATGCATCACAGAACAACACTGAAGAACTTGGCAGCCTTCCAGACACAGGCTGACAAGTCTGACAAGAGAGAGATAAATTGATTTATTACAGAGATGGTAATAGTAGAACGTGCTGCAGTAAGCCAGAACACATTAGAATAGCTTTTGGAACTTGTAGGATGATAAAAAACAGGATGCAATTTTTGTTACGGAGTCTCTTTAACCCCTTGGCTGTAGCCTCGAGTCAGGTTCGGGCGTACGTTAAAAGGGGGCGCTGGGAAAAAAGGGTGCGGGGTTTTAAACGATAAACATAGATAACGTTTAAAAATATAATGTACTATATTTCGTTTAAAAATAATGTTTATAAAGTTATAAATCATTAAATAATGTGCATAAAATCGGCAATTGTGAAAACGTTAATGTTCTGTTTAAAAAGTGAAATGTATAATGTTTAAAAAAAATAGTAAGTAACCCTCCCTGTACCTACCCCTAACCCCTAGACCCCCGTATTGGTGCCTAAACCTAAGACCCCCCTGGTGGTGCCTAAACCTAAGACCCCCCTGGTGGTGCCTAAACCTAAGCCCCCCTGGTGGTGCCTAAACCTAAGACCCCCCCTGGTAGTGCCTAAACCTAAGTCCCCCCTGGTGGTGCCTAAACCTAACCACCCCCCTGGTGGTACCTAAACCTAACCACCCCCCTGGTGGTGCCTAAACCTAAGACCCCCCTGGTGGTGCCTAAACCTAAGACCCCCCCTGGTGGTGCCTAAACCTAAGACCCCCCCCCCCTGGTGGTGCCTAAACCTAAGACCCTCCTGGTGGTGCCTAAACCTAAGACTCCCCTGATGGTGCCTAAACCTAAGACCCCCCCTGGTGGTGCCTAAACCTAAGACCCCGTCCCCTGGTGGTGCCTAAACCTAAGATCCCCCTGGTGGTGCCTAACCCTAAGACCTCCCTGGTGGTGCCTAAACCTAAGACCCCCCCTGGTGGTGCCTAAACCTAAGATCCCCCTGGTGGTGCCTAACCCTAAGACCTCCCTGGTGGTGCCTAAACCTAAGACCCCCCTGGTGGTGCCTAAACCTAAGACCCTCCTTAGTGATCACTGTATTGTGTGTAGAATAATGGTTTAGAAACAGTAAGGTATAAAATATATTACAATTTACGTTACGTACTGGCCGCTTTATTTTGTGAATAATAATGTTTTACAAACAGTAAGGGATAACATTTAAAATAATGTTTTATTGAAATAGGAAACGTAAATCATCACAAGCAGTTATAAAACATGAAAAATCTTCGGGCGCCGTTGGAAAACGTAATTATTCTCCGGCGCCCTTTTTTCCTGTTCGGCGCCCAGTAAACGATATTTATTATGGGAGTGAATGGCGGCGCCCGATTTGTCCACTAGCCACCTGCGCCCTTTTTTACTGTTACCCAGGTTAGGGGTGGAAAAAAGAAGCCAGGAGCAGTAATTCTGAGCCTGATTCGAGGTAGCCCCTGGAAGGTATGGTGACACAGCGCAGCATGGCAGTGTTTCTAACTCACCTCCCCTGAGATCCAGATTCTGGCAGCCATTCTTCTTCTTGTCCTCGGAGGCTCTCAATCCCTCTGGTGAGATTGCCGTTTGTCATCATGATGACAGCCTGCGCTCTCACTATAGGGGTACAAGGCCACCTGGTGGACGGAGGGAGAATTGCAGTGCTGGATCCAGGGGAGGTGAGTAATGTACAAAGCTGCCAAAGATCTATCTAGCGATATGATTTGTTTCCTGCTTTTAGAGTCTTAAAGAGAGTTTGAAGCCAGATAAAAAATGGCTTTTTAGCTTATATTCAGCAGGGGCATGTTTGGTTTGCCCCTGCTAAAACGCCGCTATCCTGCGGCAAAATGAGTGGTCTTTAGTCCCCAAATCCCCCCTGCTACCTCTGGGGAGTGCTTCCGTGTGAGGAAGGGCTATGAGCTACAGCCCTGCCTCGCACGCGTCTATCAGCGGCGGATCTCCGCCTCTCCCCCGTCCCTCTCAGTCTGCCTTCTCTGAGAGAGGCGGGGGAGAGGCGGAGATCCGCCGCTGACAGACGCGTGTGATGCAGGGCTGCAGCTCATAGCCCTGCCTCACACGGAAGTGAACAGGGGCAGCAAAACCAAGTTGGTCGTGGATTTTGCAGGGGGGTTTGGGGGGGTAAAGACCCCTCGTTATGCCGCGGGATGGCGGCGTTTTAGCAGGGGCAAACATGCCCCTGCTGAATATAAGCTAAAACGCCATTTTTTATCTGGCTTCAGACTCTCTTTAAAGCTTGTGAAAAAATTGCACCGAGATAGACATGTGTATGTACAGTGCCAAGCACACAAATAACTATGTGGTGTTCCTTTTTTTCTTTCTCTGCCTGAAAGAGTTAAATATCAGCTATGTAAGTGGCTGACTCAGTCCTGACAGGAAGTGACTACAGTGTGACCCTCACTGAACTAAAACACTTTCCTAGCAGAAAATGGCTTCTGAGAGCAAGAAAGAGGTAAAAAGAGGAATTTCTTATCAGTGAGGGAGACACTGTAGTCACTTCCTGTCTGAGGCAGGATTGAGTCAGCCACTTACATTCCTGATATTTAACACTTTCAGGCAGAGAAAGGAAAAAAAGGAACACAGCCTAGTTATTTGTGTGCTAGGCACTGTACATACCCATGTCTATCTCATCATGTCACATGTCACTTCGGGTATCCTTTAAAATCTGGAAATAATCATACTGCCATGGAGGTTAAATGAAACTCTAACACCAATCATTCTTGAAGAGTCTGCAATTGATGAGTGGAAGAGATCTCTCACTGCTGGAGTCCAGGGAGGAGACAGGAGAAGCCAACGTGAGATTCAGCTTGTGTGAAGTCAGCCTTTAATTCCATGAACCATCTTTAGCAGCAGATAGTTCCCACGGAGACGGAATATCATATTATAGGTCCGTCTGATTCTGTTACCGCAGGAAATGCTTCGCAATTCATCAAAAAATGATGAGCGTGGCTCCCTTTTTTATTAGCACTGTCCGCGGGCCTCACGTCCTCATGTCTGGAAGCATCTCTGCCATCATGTCATCATTTTTATGGGCGGAAAATAATAAAATGGCGCTTGAAGAAGTTCTTGGCCCGTCACGTGCCTATGATGAGCTTTATTCTGTACGATTACCATCGTATCTCTGCATCCCGCAGTTTCTCCGACCATAATAGCGTCTCTTAATGCAGAGCGTAATGTGGAATCTCTATGGCAACTGCCTGATTAGCTGGAGGAGATTTTACTGATGCTGCAGAGTATTGGAGCCAGACTGCAGTGTTCTCTGCTTCTCTCTCCTGCCAATTCCTCCTTAAAACGCAGATTTATCGTCTGTCAGATGGTTTTTCATCAGGGTATTGGGCACATAAATCTCCAGCCTAAAAGAAAACGCACACCCTCGTGTCCAGGTAAATCTGCCAAACACAACCCGTGGCAGGCTATAACCGCTTAGCAGACGTCTTAATTTATGTCGACGTCAATTGGGTAAATTAAATGCATCCATCTGAAAATGGCGCCTTTGAATAATGGCGTACGGTGTTGCCGCTAATCCGTTTGCCGCTTATCGCTATTTAACGTTAAAGCCTTATTGTTATTTAGCGTTAAAGCCTTATTGTTATTTAGCGTTAAAGCCTTATTGTTATTTAGCGTTAACACACAGAACCCTCTCTGTACCTATCCCTAACCCCTAAACCCCCCGGTGGTGCCTAACCCTAAGACCCCCCTGGTGGTGCCTAACCCTAACCACCCCCCTGGTGGTGCCTAACCCTAACCACCCCCTGGTGGTGCCTAACCCTAACCACCCCCCTGGTGGTGCCTAACCCTAACCACCCCCTGGTGGTGCCTAACCCTAACCACCCCCCTGGTGGTGCCTAACCCTAACCACCCCCCTGGTGGTGCCTAACCCTAAGACCCCCTGGTGGTGCCTAACCCTAACCTTGACAGTGTTACATTAAATCCATTCATCATTTTGCAGTTAAATAACTTCTGCAGTTTGGCTTATGTAGGGCGCTATTGATAAATAACGTTAGTGTGTGCCACTATTGATAAATAACGTTAGTGTGTGCCACTATTGATAAATAACGTTAGTGTGTGCCGTTTTTCTTCTTTTTTCCCTGTGCGCCATTATTATGCAGTACTAACGATAAATAGCGATAAGCGTATCTTTTTAATGCGGCGCCATTTCTATGCATAGGCACTGTGCGCCATTATTCACTGATCCCAAATTGAATAGTGCCTTTTTAATAGTGCATGAAGTTATCACCAGAGATAGACTATTAAAGTGTGTTGCTTTGTTATATTTACTGGGGAGTGTTAAAGATGCGCAGATAATATTATCTTTGAGATTTGTGGCTGAGGAAGAAGCCAGCGGCCGGATTTGTACTTCCTACCGCCCAAGGCCGACTATTACCAGCCGCCCCAACCAAAACCGTATCATACCACCTCTCTCCACACACACACACCCAAGAATGTTTGGGCCGCTGGTGTCCACTATTGTGGCTAGTGCCGAGGTCTCCATGGCAACGTGAAGTGAATCAATCACGTCACACGGGGGAACTGGTCAATCAAGCGATTTACAGGTGATGGGCGTGGTGGGAGCCGTCCACCACACACACATAGTCAAAAGTGGCTCACAATTGGACATTGGGTGGGGTCAGCAACACGTAAAAGTGAGTCCTGTACCCACTGCTGTCTCCAGGGTAACAGCGCTGGCCAATCAATAATTAAGAAATGGGTACTGTAAGAGGCTGCTTTCTGTATTCTGTACTATTTGCTGGTGCTGCCCCTGGTCCTTTCATCCCCCACACCAAGTACGTGAGAACCGGCCTTCTGTAACTGCCTGCAGCTGCTGATATGTCATTGGACAAGGTCTGGCTTTTTGCGAGTCACACACTGTTCACAAACGTTTGGTTAACGGACTGCAGCTGCCTGAGCACTGCACAGGCAGATGCCAGCTGGTACTAATAGTGCAGTTATCCTGACCCCTTTCATTTGTTTGGACACTTGCAAATAATGCCCTCTGTCTGCAGGCCGCCCCTTGTTTATCTGGTGCCCTAGGCCATGGCCTATGCGGCCTTGGCAGAAATCCGGCCATGATTGCGGTATTACAGCCGTATCCAAGACTCAAATCGGAGTGAAAACAAAATGTTACTACCTCTAAATCCCCTATTTGGAACCTTCTCCAGGCTTTCACTGACCCATCCCACAGCAACTACCTAACCTTAACCGTAACCTCACCATCAATCAGTGCGTAACCTTCCTGTATAGTGTACTGGTAAGGCCTTTTGCATTTGATGTGGGATTTAAGCACTTTGAGTAGAGTTCAAATCCCAGCTCAATCCAGTGCGTAAAGCAGTAAGGAGTCTTTGTGCAAGACTCCCTAATGATCCTGGTTGCCCATGGAGCACCCCTTTACTGGCTGTAGCTCTGGCGCTTTGAGTCCGCCAGGAGAGAAGCATGATATAAATGTTCTGTGTCTTGTCTTTCTGCGAGCCCTAGCAGTAGCCTCACTCTCATACAAATACTACCATGAATGCAACTCTGACCCGCCCATCAATCAATGCCTAACTGTCAACTAAAGACCAACACTAAAAGAACCAATACTTACCACTAACTTAGCCCTCACTCAGTGCCTAACCTTCATCTAAACCCTAAAGGTTTCTTACCTTACTATCCTTTGGGTTCTAGGCTAGCACGAATCCAAACCCCGTCCAATGTCAAACACCCCCCTAGCTCAACCCTCATGCAAAGCTTTACTCTAATCTGACCCTTACCCTGTACTATACAATAACCTAACCATCAACCAAAGCCCAACACTAACATAACCTACACGTGTTACCTAACTGTAACCTAGCCATATATAATTTTCACATTGCATGAAATTTGCAAGTAAGCAGTTATTATTTGTATCTTTCTGACCATCTCTAATGATGAATGATCAACCAAAGTGTGCAATGTCTTCACCCGTAATGAAAAAGAAAGGTAACGGTGCTCATACACTGGCAGATGGTCAGCAGATTCGACCATTAGATCAGAGAGAGATCGAGTCTGATCAGAGAGGGATATATTGCATCCCGTGCAAACAAATTACTTATAGATTTCAGCCCCCCCAGGTGCCCCCGTGTATTGTGTGTCGCAGGCTCACCTGTCTGCTGGCGCACCTCCGTCTGTGTCCCTCGACCTTTGCGTCTTTCTCTATCACCACTTGGGTCATCTGTGCCACGTTATGCCGTCACATGCACCAACGGTGAGGTCATGGTGAAAGACGCGAGACACCAGAGGAGGCGTTACAGCGGACAGGTGAACCTGCGACACTCACCACGTCTCAGTGGGGTACATACAGTATCTTGCATTGGGGAGACCAGCCAGGCTCTGTTGAGTAATTGAACGCTGCTACCACCGCACACCTGTCTGTAACGATTGGTGTCAGCACGCAGAGAGAATCTGATTATTGGTGATCTGCAGTATCACCAAGAATGCAGATATATACCTGATTATTGATGATCTGCAGAATCACCGATAATACAGATATATTGCTAACCTCTGGACACCTAAGGGTATGTAAGTGTTTGGTGTAACAGTAGTACTTTGAGTAATGCACCTGCTGAGCAGGTGATCATGGGCAGTAAAGGAATACTGCTCTTGAGGGCACAGGAACCTTCCAGCAGCCTGAGACTCTCCAAGGGGTGGAGTCAGGATGGAGGTAGGAAGGACCAGAGAGTGAGTGACACCTGAAGATGAATGTCACTATCTGATCTGGAGACTATCTCTTAAGAGGAGAGATAGCTCTCGAGGTCGGGCTCGCCTGGTCGGCAACACACTGACAGATAAGTACAAAGACAGAAGGCTGATTCGGTGTCCAAGGCAAGAAGGGTCTGGCAATGGAATATCAGATATGCGAGGTACCGAATCAGAGATCAAAGGGATAGTCACGAAAACAGTAAGTCATAACAGATATCAACAATGCCTAGTCTGGGTGTGAGGTCCTTGGTCTCTACACCCTGGAACTAGTCTGATGAATAACAGATAGATAACACAAGTTCCCTAGTCTGGTGTGAGGTCCGTGGTCTCTACACCCTGGAACTAGTCTGAAGTATAACAGATTGATAACGCAAGTTCCCTAGTCTGGGTGTGAGGTCTGTGGTCTCTACACCTTGGAACTAGTCTGAAGTATAACAGATGGATAACACAAGTTCCCTAGTCTGGGTGTGAGGTCCGTGGTCTCTACACCCTGGAACTAGCTTAAGCATAAACAGAATAACAGTTCAAGTAATCTGGCTCAGTGTGAATTCCCAGGTCCTCCTGGTTCAAACACACTGTTGGATCTGACTAAGGTCTGAGTGCTTCCACGTAGTGATCGCAACGGCAGACAACTTGCAACTGGCCAGCAGTAACTATATATGGAGTAGTGCTCTCCGGCACCACCCCTAATTGATCAACCAATAGTAACCTGCTCTGGAGTCAGCTGATCGGCGTGATCAGCTGATCTCTCCTTGCCCAGTATAAGAGATCTGCCTCTGTGCGCACGCGCGTGTATTCCTAAGCCTGTGTGCACTAACAGACCTCAGCCACACCAGACACACGCTGCCGCGTGCAAACCGACGCGGAACCAGCCGCCTTACTGTTGTTACATGCGGCGGCTTTTCCGCGTTCTGCCCTGCCAGACGCTAGTGTTGGGCGAACACCTGGATGTTCGGGTTCGGGCCGAACAGGCCGAACATGGGCCAGATGTTCGGCATGTTCGGCCCGAACGCCGAACTCAATGGAAGTCAATGGGACCCCCTAACATGCCCATTTTGGGGGCCCTATGGGGTCGCAGGCATAAGGGGGGAGCATGCCCTGATCGCGGGGGGGGGGGGTCGGAAATTCCCCCCACCCCCTCCGCTAGCGCTCCCCCCTCTGCCCGCTTCCCCATAAAAAAAGTTTAAGGCAAGTTAAATAGTACTTAGTGGCTGGCCTGGCAGTGGAGTGAGGAGGAGGAGGAGTCCGAGTAGCAGAGTGACGCGTTGAGGCCGGGCAGCGGGCGGTTCAGCGGTAGTACCCTTGTGGTACTTCCGCCCTTTCTCTGACCTCATGTCCTCTGCACACGAGGGTACGCGTCACGCGTACCCTCGTATGCGTCATCACGTAGAGGACGTGGGGTCAAAGAAAGGGCGGAAGTACCACAAGGGTACTACCGCTGAACCGCCCGCTGCCCGGCCTCAACGCGTCACTCTGCTACTCGGACTCCTCCTCCTCCTCACTCCACTGCCAGTGCCAGGCCAGCCACCAAGTACTATTTAACTTGCCTTAAACTTTTTTTATGGGGAAGCGGGCAGAGGGGGGAGCGCTAGCGGAGGGGGTGGGGGGAATTTCCGACCCCCCCCCCCGCGATCGGGGCATGCTCCCCCCTTATGCCTGCGACCCCATAGGGGGGCCGTATTGCGGCATGTTCGGGCGAACAGGACCCTGTTCGGCCTGTTCGGCGGCCATTCAGTAGTTCGGGGCGAACCCGAACTTAAAAGGCCGAACACCATCAGGTGTTCGGCCGAACTCGAACATCACCCGAACAGGGTGATGTTCTGCAGAACCCGAACAGTGGCGAACACTGTTCGCCCAACACTACCAGACGCACGCTTCCGCGTGCAAACCGCCGCATTGGACGCGGAATCCGCCTCCTCAGCAGCCCACGCTGCGGCTTTTCCGCATTCTCTCACACTGTCCAAGCCCTTTCAAGCTAGATCTTCCCAGCATGCCAGATTTATCGTCTTGATTGAATTCAGCCAAATTTTGGCCAAAAATGTATTGAAATGACGATCAGGTGGCCACTTTGCAGCATCGATCTCTGCCAGATTTGATCATTATGATTGCATCGTCAAGATGTCTGTGCCGCAATTTGAGTAATGTGTGGGTACCTTAAAACCCGGAGACAGAATTTGAACAGATAAGTTAGAATAACAGTCACCCTTGTGAGAAACGACCTATAGACCTTCTGCTCTGAAGCAGCGCCATTCCTCAGGGAGATTTACGAATGAAGCTGACCTGTTGTAGTAAATCTTTTGCACTCTGCCTCCTGACCATGCCACATGCACTCCTGACAGTATTTTATGCCTGTGAGTCATAGCCGGTGACACGGGTGTGTGGCTGTAATGCCGAAGTAATGACATTAGTGGTGTGGCTGGGCGGTGACATATATTGCAGATGGAAGGCCTATGGCACACAGAGCCATTTGTACCAATGATTTGTGGCTGGCAAGGCTACGGCAAGCGCATCATAATTAGCAACTGCTGACAACATGTGCAGGAACATCAGATGAGGATTTGTAGCTCTTACAAATTAAAGTGATCACAAAGTCCCCCATCCCCCACCCCCAACAAACTCCTAGTTGATTTTGATTGATCACTTCGACCTAATCTGCCAGTGACCTATTGCACCCCACAAGCTAATCAATAAATTTTGTTTTAGTTTTGGACAATTTACCCATTATACTGTGACCAGATATGGCTGTTATTTCTACTGATAGGTGAGGCAGGAAATTGACGATTACAGCCGTGCACAACATCGATTGGTGCAAAGATAGAGGGTGCAGTGGGTGGATGGTAGAGGGTGCAGTGGGTCGATGGAAGAGGGTGGATGGTAGTGGGTGCAGTGGGTCGATGGAAGAGGGTGGATGGTAGTGGGTGCAGTGGGTCGATGGTAGAGGGTGCAGTGGATCAGTGGTAGCATGTGCAGTGGATCGATGGTAGTGGGTGCAGAGGGTGGATGGTAGTGGGTGCAGTGGGTCAATGGAAGAGGGTGGATGGTAGTGGGTGCAGTGGGTCGATGGTAGAGGGTGCAGTGGGTCGATGGAAGAGGGTGCAGTGGATCAGTGGTAGCATGTGCAGTGGATCGATGGTAGTGGGTGCAGTGGGTGGATGGTAGCGAGGGCAGTGGGTCAATAGTAGTGGGTGCAATAGATCGATGATATTGTGTGCAGTGGGTCAATGGTAGAGGGTGGAGTGGGTGGATGGTAGAGGGATTTTTGGATGTATTTTTTTTACCACTAGATGTCCTCACACTCACCAGTCTGTGTGCTTTGAGCAAACCATGATTTTTCCTGGGGGGAGGGAGGGGGTGGGGCGTGTGCACAGAAGACATTTAAAACATCCTGTGGTCCATTAAGAGGGACCAACAGCACATTTTAAAATGGTGTGTCGTCCTGTAGTGCAGAGCAGGGACAAGGTCCTCCAGCTCCCAAGGCTGAGACACCAAAGTGCGCCCCTCCATCCCTCCCACCCCAGCCGTCACACACTGATTGCTATTACACTAAGAGGCCCCTCCCCATCCCTCCCACTCCAGCCGTCACACACTGATTGCTATTAGACTAAGAGGCCCCTCCTCCATCCCTCCCACCCCAGCTGTCACACACTGATTGCTATTACACTAAGAGGCCCCTCCCCATCCCTCCCACCCCAGCCGTCACACACTGATTGCTATTAGACTAAGAGGCCCTTCCTCCATCCCTCCCACCCCAGCCGTCACACACTGATTGCTATTAGACTAAGAGGGCCACAGGGCCCACAACCTCCCCAACACCTTAATATCTAGTTATGTGGCTTGCAGTCACTGCCATGTATCCCATTTTCTTATTTCTTTCTGCTTCATACACAATTAGGAATGACAACTGAATGAATTGTGCGCCCCCTCCTACACTGCGCCCTGAGGCTGGAGCCTCTCTCGCCTCTGCCTCGGCCCGGCCCTGCTGTAGTGGTTAAATAAGGGAAGAAAAGTATTGTTGAGGTTATGTTCATTTACACTGATGAAAAGGATTTGACTGGAAAGTGTTTAAAGCTAAGTACTCACGGGGGGACAATTGTAGCTGTCGCTGCACACGGGAGCGTGTGCGCGACAGTTCGGCGACAGCTCGTCGCCAAGTCCCTCTGCATCCACGCGGCAGCAGAGGGATTAGCGATGCGGCGGAAGCTGTCGCCGAGGTTCCTCCCCCCCGCCGGAAGCTCCGTGTGCTGTGTGTGGGTAGCTGTCGCTAGCCCGTATACACATGCGGGACTAGCGACAGTTCCGGCGAGGTTGCGGCGACGGCTGTAGCCGGCGATTGAACATGTCAATCGCCTGGCGACAGCTCCGACGGGCGACGGTTCGGGGCGCGCGCGTCATACACACGGGCGAACTGTCGCCGCAACATGCGCGTGCCACGCGGTTGCGGCGACGGCCGTCCCCCGTGAGTATGGACCTTAACACTTGTAGGGAACCAATGTTTTTATAAAGCAGGAGGACTTTTGTTGAACTTTTGAATTGTTTCTTAGCAGCTTCTTCCCATCTCATGATTTAATGACTGCAGGTGCAGGTATGTTGTTGTGGCCTCATTTGTAAATTCCTGACTATGTAAAAGGCAACAGAAGCGACTTTCCCCCTAAACGTTATTAATTATAGATAACTCCAGATCTCGCAGCATCTGTCGCTTGCCTTTGCGCACTTTCCCTAAATGCCATTGCGGAAGATCTGTCGTCACAGCCTGTTTAACGTTTAGCAATACACAGATATTAATGCCGATCTCTCTCTGATTTATGTTTCTCCTCCTCGGATAATCAGAAAGCGACGCCTGAAAGGTTAATCTCTCCCTGACCCGGATCCTCACGCATCTTGTGCTTGTTTGCAGAAATCTTTTGCTTGCCAAGCAGTAAGATTGGAGCAGGGGGGCGCGAGGAGCGGAGCAATAAATAAACGCTGTAGTTTGTTTTGTAGCAGATAATTCTCCCAGGACAATATCGATTGTACATTTAGATGTGTGCATTGCGTACAAATGCTTCGGTGAAATACGCCCAACCTGTTCCTCACTTTAAATGGTCCCAGCAGGCCTTCATTGCTGGAGCCAGATGCGAGCAGCGCTAAGTCCCAGCGGCCTCCTTAGACTGCAGCGGTGCTCAAGACCTCGCCATAAGTCTGCTCCTTCCGATAAAAAGTTACCGCAGTCTTCTGCAACTTTGGCAGTTCTTGCTCCGTAAAGACGTGATATTTCTCTCATCGTTTCTGAAAGGTGTGCGGAGCTGTCTTACAGTAAATCCCTGGGCACAGATCTAAAAATATCAACTAATAGCTTAGCAATCAGACTGCTCACATGTCACTTTTTCTGAGGAATGTGAAGTCACTGCCGCTTCTGTGCTTTTGATCACATAACCAGAAGAAATAAGATCAGTAAAGCCATTTTCAGGCTCTGTGGGCGTAGCTGGCGCTGCTGATGCTTGGATGACATCATGCTACTGTTCAGACTGCAAGAGAGAGGTGGGGCCAGGCCCGGCCCGCTCATGAGGCGGGGTGAAACATTTGCCTCAGGCGGCAGATCTGGGGGGGCGGCACCCGCCTGTCTGTGGATGCTGGGTGCCGCCTGCCGAGCTGGAGGGATAGCTGGCAGAAAGGGGGTATTGGGCCCTCCCTCGCCTGGGTCCCCCGATCTGCGCTCCTCCTCCAGCGTTAAGTAACCAGCGTGCATAGAGATGAAGAGGCAACGGGCGGGGGAATCACTTACCTCTTCCGCGTTCCATTGTGTGCTCCACTGACGTCACTTCCGGCAATGCCGCCCACTGTATTGTAAGTGGACGGCCTTGCAGGAAGTGATGTCAGTGGAGCGCACGATGGAACGCGGAAGAGGTGAGTGATTCCCCCGCCCGTTGCCTCCTCATCATATGCACGCTGGTTACTTAACGCTGGAGGAGGAGCGCAGATCGGGGGACCCAGGCGAGGGAGGGGGGGTCCGACCCCCCTCCCCACCGCTAGGCCCAATACCCCCTTTCTGTCAGCTACCCCTCCAGCTCGGCGCCCCCCCCCCCACCCATGGCTGGGGGGGGGGGGCGGCGGCGATTTTTTTCTAATTATGCCTCAGGCGGCAAAAAGTCTAGGGCCGGCCCTGGGTGGGGCATAGACTGAATCTGTCTGACAAATCTGTCTGACAGGTTGGCAGCCTATAGCATAGATAGTCCATCTCTGCAGTTGTATGAAAACATTTGTTCCTGGAGAGGGGGCTTAAAGGACACCTGAAGCAAAATAAACTGATGAAATAAATGATTGTATCTATCTTCCTTCACCTAAAAATGACTTTTTAAGATATTCCACAGTTTTAGTTTATGATTAAATCTACTTTTTAAGTTTTAACTGTTTTATTGTTTTTGCTCAATGACACATTCATTGAAGTACGCCAGAGCTAAAATCTATGAACTATTGACCCTTTTTGTCTCTTCCTTGCTCTCAGAAGCCATTTTCTGCTAGGAAAGTGTTTTATAGTTCGAATTTCTTATTAGTGAGGGTCACACTGTAGTCACTTCCTGTCTGAGTCAGCCATTTACATACCTGATATTTAACTCTTTCAGGCAGAGAAAGAAAAAAGGAACACAGCCTAGTTATTAGTGTGCTTGGCACTGTACATTCCAATGTCTATCTCATCATGTCACACGTCACTTCGGGTATCCTTTAAAGTGCACCTGTGACAAAGAAATCAAAAGGATTAGTACTTACTTTGAGATTCCTTCTGCCTCTTTTAGTCCATAGGCTCCCTCTGTGTCAGTCTGGCCCAATCCATTGTCCCTCAGTCAGTCAGGGATTACTGCGCATGCACAGCCCTGGCCATGCGCCCTCTTGGCCGCACCACCATAGCTAGGAGCAATCTGCCCCGCACAATCAGAAGCCTTGACTAAATGTGTAGGCCCAGAATGCTCTTGGACAGCAACTGCCGGGGCTGACAGCAGGAGAATAGAAGGGACCAGATGACACAGAGGGAGCCCACAGACTACAGGGGGCTGGAGGAAGCCCCTGGTAAATATAAATCCTTTTATTGACCTTGCTACATGTTTACTTTAGGTGGTGATGACAAGAAGAGGAATAGGTCGAAGGGCGCTGACCACTAATGAGAACAGCTTCAGCGTTGTCATCATTTACTTCCTGCCAGATGTCATTCCATCCATTCTTCATCTAAGTCAGCAGTTGTGGTTGGAGTTGTGTCTGTCATTGAAGGTTTGGATGATCATTGATAAATATAGCTGAGTGGTAGCATGTGTATTGTGAATAGCAAATGTGAGATTAATGAGCCCCCAGAACACTATAACTTAGAGTAAAAGGTTTGGACAAGAAGGAATTCCAGGGTAATCCTTGTGCTCTGACAGCCAGGAAGGACCACAGCAACTTGATGAGGGTATTGCTCAGGAGGACCCCTGCTAGAGACATCAACCTCCTCCCTGAAATAACCACACGCGCTGCTGAAGTTGAATTGAATGACCAAAGCAGCCCTTTATTAGGCCCAGTGCACACCAAAACCTCTAGCCGATCTGCAAAACGCTGGAGGTTTTAAAGCAGATTTCAGAGCGATTCTGGGCATGTTTAGAGAGATTTTCTAAACATGCCTAGCGGTTTTTGGAGCGTTTTTGTGTAGCAGATTACAAATATTGTTACAGTAGAGCTGTTACTGAATAGCTAGTGTAACAAAAACGCCTGGAAAACTGCTCTGATTGGGCGTTTTTCAGATTTTTTTTTAACATTTTAGGCAGAAACTCCTCAGAAATCTAAAAAATGCTGCAGCCCCCGAGTTTGCGTTTGTGGAAAAAACAAACCGTTCTGGTGTGCACCAGCTCATTGAAATACATTACCCAAGCGGTTTTCAAACAGCTAGCGGCAGTGGCGTAGCTAAGGAGTTGTGGGCCCCGATGCAAGTTTTACAATGGGGCCCCCCCAAGCACTCTATACATAGCAATTGATACGGCGCACCAAAATCTGCCAATGGCAACTACAGTGTCAGAGGTGCAAGAAGGGGATGGGGAACAGTGTTCTAATGATTACCACTATTCAAAGTATCTATAGAAGTCATTATAATGAGCACAGGACCAATAGAGAGCTAATACTGTAGTTGAGGGAGGGCCCTTCGGGGCCCCTCTGGCCCAAGGGCCCCGATGCGGTGGCTACCTCTGCAACCCCTATTGCTACGCCCCTGGCTAGCGGTTTTAAAATCGGTCATGAACCACTCCGGTGTGCACCAGCTCTTAAAGGGACTCCGAGCAGTGCAGAAACTATGGAAAGATGCATATCATTTTAAAGCTCTCTTTCTCCTCTTTCCAATGATATATAAACCGCCGCTCTACGCCTTTTAGTTTTCGCTATTTTGATTGCCCCGGTCGCGATTTCAATCGCGAAAATAGAGAAAACTAAAAGGCGTAGGGTGTCGCCAGAAAGAGGAGAAAGAGAGCTTTAAAATGATATCCATCTTTCCATAGTTACTTGTATTACACAGGACGACTTTTTCTGCTGAATGGAGCTGCTGACACTGGGGAAAGTGTCATCCTCTGTAATACAAGTAACTATGGAAAGATGGATATCATTTTAAAGCTCTCTTTCTCTTCTTTCTGACGACACCTAAATCATCGCCCTACGCCTTTTAGTTTTCTCTATTTTCGCGATTTAAATCGCGTCTTCGTCAATTTCAATCGCGAAAATAGCAAAAAATAAAAGGCGTAGGGTGGCGGTTTATATATCTTTGGAAAGAGGAGAAAGAGAGCTTTAAAATGATATGCATCTTTCCATAGTTTCTGCACTGCTAGGTGTCCCTTTAAAGCGGGATTGTTACCATAAAAATCAGCAACTGGTCTGAGTGTATTAAGTGATAAAGATGCTAATCCTGCATTCAAAACTTGCAAAACTTTTTCTGCTGTTATGGTTTGGAGTTATCGCATACCTTAGGAGCACCGGCCCTTTAATTGCCATTGCCATCGGCTGGCAAAACAGTTGCATGCTCGGGGTATTTTCATCTATAATATATTCCTGCTTTTCCCTTTATTTCCACCTCCTTCTAATGACATAAGACAGTGTACATCCTGGCATTGACATCAGTGGGAGTGTCTGAAGACTCTGGGAGGAGGGCGGGTAAGGAATACACAATTAGCAAGAGGAGAAAAAAAAAAGAGTGAGGGAGGAAATGATGTCAGGATTAGCTTCAAAGGTAACCAAGATGGAAACTGTCTAGAAAAGGATTCTCTGCTTATAAAGGATTTCCTTTGTAAAATTCACTGGAATCATAATGTGGACAGTGCAATACATTTGTTATGTAAGTAGAACTAGTGTTTATATACTTATATATGTGTTTATTTCTAGGTTAGCATGGGTGTCACTACTTGTTCCTTAAGATTAATAAACAACAAAAATGTGATATTTAAACAACAAAATGTAAACATATGTAAAGAAAACAATACCAACCCTCTGAGGGAGGGGCTTTCTCCCCCCACACTGAACATTTTTTTTAAATACGTGTACTGTATGTTTTTCTGTAAATATGAATGTATGTATGTATGACTAATATATGAGCGTACAAACCAAGTATAAGTACAGTCAAAAATGACGACCGTAATGTCACGTAATACATGAAATTCTGACTCTACATCAAAATGGTAATCAATTACACTCGTAATCGAAATTATGAGTGTAATTGAAAGAACGTAAAAATCACAGTTGAAGTAATTCAAAGTTGAAATTGGCCCTCACAAGCATCATTAATTGCACATATTCAATTAAAATCATGAGAATAAGTTTAAAATCAACCTTACATCCTGGCCAGTGTTACAGGAACCCGACAAGTTGTTACAGCGTGTAATGTATGCGAAGTACTGTCACCGCACACACATCTGCCACACCCAACCATTTCACCACCAACTAGACTCCTCAGGGTCTTCACTAGATGTCCTACAATAAGTTTTGTCTGGAAACTTGACTTTAGCTGCAGACTTTGAGCACTGCAATTACGGTGCAGAAGATTTGGGCGCAGTTGGCACCACCATAGACCATAATTGGAATTACAGTAGCGACGCGCAGCCAGTACCTTCGGGGCCATCAGAAGATGGAGCCAAACTTGCTTTTAAATCACTGTAATTTTGGCTTCCAGCAATAGCCGGAAGCCAGATTACATTATTCCCCACCATCCATGTGGACTTGGAGGGGAAATAGTGACTAACGTCGCCGGGACTTGTGCAGGAACAGGATAAGCCATATATCAGCTGTATTCTGCGCCCAAGTCTCCCGGTGGCCAATTCATATGTATGCGCAGACTTTTATATATATATATTTTGGGTGTTGCGCAGATATTTTTATATTTCAATAAAGTTGATTGCTGCTTAATCTGTCGATGGAACATGGAGGAATGTCTGGACACTCTTTTCTGAGAGAGCATGCTTTGCAGAATCATAGCCAGCGCTACGAACTTATGCCCGCTAATTGGCAATGGCACTCGTCCTGCCCTGAGCCCCTGCGGGTTCGTAGTGCTTGCTATGCTACTCTGATAAGGTGTGATATCTTTTCATAAGGTGTGATATCTTTGATAAGGTGTGATATCTTGGATAATGTGTGATATCTTGGATAAGGTGTGATATCTTTGATAAGGTGTGATATCTTTGATAAGGTGTGATATCTTGGATAAGGTGTGATATCTTTCCATAAGGTGTGATATCTTTGATAAGGTGTGATATCTTGGATAATGTGTGATATCTTGGATAAGGTGTGATATCTTTGATAAGGTGTGATATCTTTGATAAGGTGTGATATCTTGGATAAGGTGTGATATCTTTCCATAAGGTGTGATATCTTTGATAAGGTGTGATATCTTTGTTAAGGTGTGATATCTTGAATAATGTGTGATATCTTGGATAAGGTGTGATATCTTTCCATAAGGTGTGATATTTGAGTTATCACGGTTTAGTGAATGAAGCCCCTTGTGTGATGATTGCTTCTAGGGCAGGAGAAGGAGGGACTGAGAACAGCTTTAGAATCAGACTTGTAGGATCTCAGCTTCTCAGCAGGCCAGGTGTGTAGAGGATGGGGGGGCATCAGGTAGAATCTAATCCAGCTCACATCTCAGGCGCTCCAAAGTCATCCACACATTGGGCTTGATTCACTAAACTGTGATAACTCATTTCACGGCCATTTTCGCGTGATCGCGATTTTGCATGCGCAATTGCGAATTTTCGTGAGCACCTTATGATGAGTCGAGGAGAACCAGAGACCTGTATTTTGTGTTCTTTTTGTGTTCAAGTGCACTTAAAGTGAACCAAGGTGAGAGTGCTATGGAGGCTGCCATATTTATTTCCTTTTAAGCAATAACAGTTGCCTGAATGCCTGGCAGTCCTGCTGATCCTCTGCCTCTAAGGGCCATTTCCACTTGTACGGTGGGAATTACCGCGGAAAAAATGTGCATGCGGATGCGAATTTCGCATGCGGTTTTGGTATGAGAATTTTCATGCGAATTCACATATAATTTCGCATAGATGACTATGTATGCGAATTTAACCATGGCAGTGCCTGTGTGCTTTTCCATTGTTTCTATGAGAAATCGTATGTGAATTCGCATGAAAATTCGCATACCAAAACCGCATGCGAATTTCCTATTAAATACATTGTATGCGAATCGAATAGCGGTTTGCGGCATGCGGATTCTGATGGCTCTGCCGTGCAGATTTTTACTGCACAGAAAAACGCTCAGAAATCCTGAATCAGAAGTGGAAACAGTCCCATCCACTTGTATTGTCTATGCGAATATGCATGCAGGAAATGTGTGCAGATTCGCCCTAGTGGAAACGGGCCCTAATACTTTTTGCCATAGCCCCTGAACAAGCATGCAGCAGATCAGGTGTTTCTGAAACTTTTGTCAAATGTGTCAAGATTAGCTGCATGTTTGTCTCTGGTGTGATTCAGACACTACTGCAGCCAAATAGACCATCAGGGCTGCCAGGTAAATATGGCAGCCGCCATATCACTCTCACCTTTAAAGGGAACCCGAGGTGAAAATAAACTGATGGGATAAACAATTGTATTTATCCTCCTACTACTGCAAATGACTTTTTTTTAGATATCCCACAGTTTTATTTTATATTTAAACATTTACAAACTAGATTGAATGTGTTCTTGCCTCTACTCAGTGGCTGCCTATAAAGTCTCCCAGAGTTAGGAAAAGGTCCAATAGTTCATCTATTTTATCTCCCTCTGCTCTCACAAGTTGTATTCTACCAGGAAACCTTTTATGGCTGTGATTTTCTTATCAGTGATGATTACTATATTCCCTACAAGCTACCGACAAGACAGAAGCTGTCACTTCCATGAATAGATATTAACACTTTCAGGCAGCAAAATAAAACAAGTAAAACAGCCGGGTTATTCATATGTTTTGCACAGTATATGTTGCCTCGGGTACACTTTAACCTCCCCGGCGTTTTGATTAATTGCGGCACACGGCCGTGGGAGCTAATTTTTTTTTTTTAACATGTAGCTAGCCTAGTGCTAGCTACATGCCTTCCCCCCTCCCTTCGCTATCCCACCCACCCCTCCGATCGCCACCGGCGATCATACCCAACAGGAAATCCCTTTCTGAACGGGGTTTCCTGTATGGGCTTCCCCGTCGCTATGGCGACGATCGGGATGATGTCATCGACCTTGTGACGTCAGGGGTAGTCCCGATCCACCCCATAGCGCAGCCTGGCGATGATTGGCCAGGCTGCACAAGGGGTCTGCGGGGGGGCCTCTTTCGCAGCGAATAGCGGCGGATCGATGGCAAGAGACGGCGATTGCAACAAACACGCAGCTAGCAAAGTGCTAGCTGCGTGTTTGGAAAAAAAAATTATGCAAATCGGCACACCAGGGCCTGAGCAATGCACTGCGGCGTTACTGGACGAGCTGAGCTCGTCCGTAAGCTCAGACAAGGTGCCAGGCCCGGATTTACATAACAGGAGCCGATAGGCACAGATGTCCTGGCACCTTAGGCTCCACCCTTTATGAACCTTCAAACACCCACCGAACTGCCAGTGATGGGCCGAAATTTTGCATGGAAATTTGCATTTTCGCAACGTAATCATAATGCGAAATTTCAGGGAAAATCGTAATTGATTTCGTATGTAATAGTAATATTTCTTAATTTCGCGTAATTTTTGTGCAATTTTGCGAAATTTTGTGCCGACTTTGACGGTTAATAGAAAAACCCCCATACATGCTATTGCTACCAAACTTGGTACATATGTTAAGGTGAATATTGAGTATAAATCAAAAATAATTTTTTTTTTCAAAAAGACCTTGTAGTTTTTGAGAAAATAGATTTTAAAAAAGCAAAGAAAAATGGTTTTTAAACTGTCATTTTTCCAAGTTTAAAAAAAAAATTTCTTTGCATTTTTAAAATCAATGTTCTCAAAAACTATAAGGTCTTTTTGGAAAATTCTTTTTTTCCCTTGTACTCATTATTAACATAGTTAACATAGGTATCAATTTTGGTGTCAGTAGCGTGTATGGGGGCTCTGCCATTAACCTCCAAATTCGGCACAAAATTACGCGAAATTACGTAATTTTTTAAGCGAAATTACGAATGCCTACGTAATCAATTTAGTTTGCAAATCACAATTACGTATAGGCGTAGTTGCAAAAAATGTACGCAAAATTTTGTGAAATCGCAATTTTGCTGATTGCGATCATCACTGCGATCCGCACTGCAAGTATGCTGGCTGGCGCAGCTGTCACTTCTCCCATACTTCCCTTGCCCTTCATAGGTCGCTACAGCCAGGTGCCCCTCAGTATAAGGTAGCCAGAGTATTAAGAAGCTAGATGTGCCCCTTAGTAGTAGGTAGCTAGAGGAACCTCAGTATTAAAGTGGAATATAACCCAGTATTTCGTCTTTGCTCTAAAAGATTATTTACAGCATATAATATACTAACACAATGTTTTTTGTTTTTGTAAAACAGCATTTAAAGGGTTACATCACAGGACTGACTTTTTCTCCTGCAGGGGCTGCTGCATCCGAACTGGTGATTAGCTTATCTTCTGTATACATTCTTTACTTGATACAATTAACCTCTTGAGGACTGCAGGGCTAAACCCCCCTAGTGACCATGCCATTTTTAGTAATCTGTGCCACTGCAGCTTTAAGGCCAAGCTGCAGATCCGCACAACACAGAACACAAGTGATTCCCCCCTCCCCCTTTTCTGCCCACCAACAGAGCTTTCTGTTGGTGGGGTCTGATCGCTCCCCCCATGTTTATTTTTTTAATAATCAATATTATTGTTCCTGCTTTTTAAAACAAAAACCCTGTTGCTTTATATCTCTTCCCTCCCTCCCTCCCTCCCCACAGCCAGCCAATGATGGCGATCGGCTGTCATAGGCTTCTGCCTATGAGAGCCGATCGCTCTCTTGTCCCCCAGGGGGACAGCCATGTCACACAGCTGTCCCCAGTGCAGCGCTGCTGCTCATCGCAGCGCTGCACCTAGTAAATAGACGTCTAACAGTCTCCCGAGCCGCTCGGAGACTGAAGAGGGGGCGGAGCTCCCCCCTTCGAGCATGAGATGCGCGCGCAACGTGCGCGCGAACTCATGCAAATTACAGCCCCAGGACTTTACATCAATTGGCGTTAGGCGGTCCTGGGGCTGCCGCCGAGGCCACGCCCATCAGCGTGATGCGGTCGGAAACAGGTTAAGTAAACATTCTCTGGCTGTGCAGAAAGTTATGCTAATGCTAATGGGTCCTGAAGTGAAACACAGGTCAGAAATCACTGATGGCTGCATTTACAACAGAATTACAACACCAGCAGCTTTCAAAGTAAATAAACAGAACTTTGGGAAGTGATGATTTATAAGTGAATTATAATACTTGCGCACAAAAGCAAACATGATAATTGTATGGGTTATAAAAAGTAGAAAAGCACATTTTTGTTGAATATTTTGTCAGAGTTTTAAACCGCTTTAAGTAGCTACAGGTGCCCCTAACTGAAGGGAGATCTGGTCAGTGGAATGCTGGGGACCCGGGTGAGTAACCTCTCATATACACTCTCATCAGGAGTCTGTATAGGGAAGGAGGGAGGGAGGCACTCCGGGAGGAGAGGGATCCGCCTTTCCATTATCAGGCACCTGTAGGTACGTGCCTACAGTGCTTATGGTAAATCCGGCCCAGCAAAGTGTGAATAAGCTGAAGGGAGCAGCCACTATGTTGGGCGTTTTCAGTACCCATAATCTGGTGTTGGGGGGGGGGGGGGGAGTCAGTAATAATGTTATTACAGTTTGTGTCGTTTTCACGAAAATGCTGTGAACGTGTTTTCTCCGAACTTGCAAAATGATTTTTGACTAATTTTTTTGCTTGAAAATATATATTTTCATTATTTACGTAAAAATAAATGGGGAAAGCGTATTTGGCATTTTCGCTCGTCGCTGTGAAGCGTCAGAGCGCCGCAGAGAGACCTATCTCGTATCAGCCACGTTTTTCCAGCCGCAGCGTCGCAGTCTCGCGTCTCCTTCCACTTCTGCCCCCGTTGTTAATTTCTCTGACGCGTATTTACATGTGACTTTGATCTGATAACGAGACGATGGGACAGGCTGGATTTTTGCAGCAATTACTGCATGTTCTGCCCATCTTTTCCCCTCTCTAGATGACACTTTGCATCAGAAATCCGCAGCCTCACCGAAAGCAGAAAGCAGAAAATTAAACATCTTGCTCCGCCACCCTGTCTTGTCAGCTTGATTATACAGCTCGTCTTGCTTCTCTTCTAATTTAATTGAAGTGCTGACATGATTTCTGCTTCCCTTGGAGTTTGTTGTGCGATTCTGAAATGTCCCAAGACAACTCCCGGAGAGGTGGATTCTGGGATTTAAAGGGAGATTCCACTTACCTTGTACATTTGCTGCCGATGACAAAGGTCCGTGCAGTATCAGGCTGGGTTCACAGTGAGAGTTGTGCTGCGTTCCCTTTGACAGGTAGTACTGCGCAGGCACAGAACGCTCTCGGCGCCGTGAACGCTGCACGCGCACATAGAGGTGAGCGTAATGACTTAATTACGATTTTGCGAAATTTCGCGTTATTAGTGTAAGTACGATTATGGCCGTAAGTACATAATCGTAATGAAGAAGGATTTCGCGAAATTCCGCGCAAGCGTAATTTTCGCGTAGCTTTCGCATTACAGAGGGTATCGCGAAATTACGTTTCCCTTGCATGCAACCGTTTGTAAGCGTATTTACATAACGTAATTTCGCGATAGTTCATATTGCTGTAAGCGTTAATTTTTGCGTAGTTTTCACGTTAAGGTGGGTATCGCGAAATTACGTTTGCCTTGCATGCAAACGTTTGTAAGCGTAGTTACGTAACGTAATTTCGCGATAGTTCATATTACTCTCATTGATCACAGTGTAATTATTGCGAAAAAGCTTGCTGTATGCGTAGAAACATTCTTGTCAATACACCCTTGAACTGCGCATGCTTAGTTTTTACATTATTTAACGCGAAAAAGCGTTCATATGCGAAAATTTGTTAGCGTTCGTCTGACTACTGCTGATTCGCTTCTGATTGGCTAATGCGAACAAAAACAACAGGAAGTTGAGCAATCTCATAGGGGAAGAGGCTGCATGCACGTGCACTTTGCTGTGTCTAGTAATTACTATTATAAACGAAATTACTTTCATTTTCAAAATAAAAATGTATTTCTTTTTATAGCTAACAAGTAATTACGAAATTCGCGAAATTACGAAGAAATGCGAAATTACGTTATGGTTTAACGTGACATTACGTTATGAATGAAACGCGAAATTACGGGTTGAAAATTACGCTTACGGTATTATCAATTACGATTTTAATGGCAATTACGCTACCATAATTTCGCGCCGTAATAGCAAATTTCGCATGCGTAATTATAGTAACGCGAAATTTCAAAAATTTCGGCTCAACACTACGCGCACACAAGTCGGGCGGCACATGCACAGAAGAGCCTGACTGATGTGACTGGAGGCGGATTACCGGAGCTGATAGCAGGCAAATGGAGGCATCCGAGAGGACGGCAAGGGAGGTAACGGTGGACATGGGGCTGGATGAAGTTTGAATTCTCCCCCCCCCTCGGTCCCAGGTTCTCTTTAGGGCTAAGCCTAAGACGCACTGTGAGCGCTTTCTGAGCACTGTTCTTACCATAAGCGATGTCCAAGTGTTTTTAAAATAAGCTTCCTTTGACTTACACCATGGACACCGGGGAAGAACGTAATTTGGCTGGCAGCTAGTGCTGGTGGACAAATTACACTGTTTTTAAAATGATTTGGGCTCCGTCTTTTGACGGCGCCTAAATTACCGTCTGAGTGGCGCTATTGCCATAATTCACATTACGGCCTATGGCAGTGCATGATGTGCCCATATTTCCCAGTGCCATTTTGGTCTGTTTTGGTGAATGACAACACTTACCACACCAGATCCGCCATCCACCACTGAGACTGACAGATGCCGAGCAGCACGAAGTCAGCACCAAGCCCACAGATATGCTATACTGTAAATACATAATAATAATATGGTAGGACATTAGACTATCACTATGGTAGGGATTAGATTGTGAGCTCCTCTGAGGACAGTCAGTGACATGACTATGTACTCTGTAATGTGCTGCAGAAGATGTCAGTGCTATATAAATACATAATAATAATATGGTAGGACATTAGACTATGACTATGGTAGGATTAGAGTGTGAGCTCCTCTGAGGACAGTCAGTGACATGACTATGTACTCTGTAATGTGCTGCAGGATATGTCAGTGCTATATAAATACATAATAAAAATATGGTAGGACATTAGACTATGACTATGGTAGGATTAGTGTGAGCTCCTCTGAGGACAGTCAGTGACATGACTATGTACACTGTAAAGTGCTGCAGTACGTGTCAGTGCTATATAAATACATAATAATAATATGGTAGGACATTACACTATGACTATGGTAGGATTAGATTGTGAGCTCCTCTGAGGACAGTCAGTGACATGACTATGTACTCTGTAATGTGCTGCAGAAGATGTCAGTGCTATATAAATACATAATAATAATATGGTAGGACATTAGACTATGACTATGGTAGGATTAGAGTGTGAGCTCCTCTGAGGACAGTCAGTGACATGACAATGCACTCTGTAATGTGCTGCAGGAGATGTCACTGCTATATAAATACATAATAAAAATATGGTAGGACATTAGACTATGACTATGGTAGGATTAGAGTGTGAGCTCCTCTGAGGACAGTCAGTGACATGACTATGTACTCTGTACAGTGCTGCAGGAGATGTCAGTGCTATATAAACACATAATATCAATAATCTCAGCACGGCTATAATGATTGGATGGACTGTAGCAGAGGAAGTTCTGTGCTCTGCAGGATCTGTGGGCACTTTTCTGTTGGTTGGAAAATGTCATTTTGGCATTGTAATAAAGTAGGACATAAATAAAATATTGGTGCCAGGAGGATGCGGTGCTGTCAGGCTGAACATGGCCGAGCCTTGGGCTGTACGGAGACTCGGCTGTCAGGCCCGGCCTTCTGAGGGGCCTTCACCTGCGGTGACAGCTACAGCTAAGCAGTCTTTTAAAATGCTGTTAAAATAACCGTCTACAAATTCACAGCGGCTCCTCTGGAGTGACAGCGCCACTGAGAATATTCAGCAGCCACTGCATTGGACGGAGCACGTTTCACTTCCCTCCTTTTCATATTTTGGAACCAGTTTTTTTGCAAAGAGAACAAGAAAAAAC
This sequence comes from Hyperolius riggenbachi, assembly GCF_040937935.1. Taxonomy (NCBI): domain Eukaryota; kingdom Metazoa; phylum Chordata; class Amphibia; order Anura; family Hyperoliidae; genus Hyperolius; species Hyperolius riggenbachi. The sequence goes on from NC_090651.1 coordinate 8,231,143, forward strand.
TGGCGTTTGCAATAAACTGAATCTCCCCACTCTGAAGCTGTTATAACAGATCACCCCTTAAAGCGGATCCGAGATGGAAAACTAACTATAACAAGTAACTTGTCTATATATCCTATCTAAAGTTTAGATAGTTTACTCAGTATATCTAGCTGCAAACAGCTTCAAAATGTTATGATTATTTATTCCTGTGATACAATGAGGGCAGCCATGTTCTGTTTGTCACATTGTCACAGGCTGAGGGCTGGAGATGCTATCAGCTTGCCTGTGCGTAAATTCAGTCCCCTCTCCTCCTCCCTCCTCCCCTCTGCCTCTGAAATCAATGGCTAGTAACCTCCTCCTGCCCAGACTGAGCTCCCATAAGCCCTTGCTACAGTGTCAAGGCACAAAGGAGCTTATATAGTTTATAGGGAATTAGAGTATTAAAACAAAACAAAAAAAGTATTTGGCTTGAGGAATGCCCTATAAACTATATGAAAGGAACCAGGGGCGTAACAATAGACCCTGCAAGGTATGCATTCGCAGGGGGGCCCAGAAGCCACATAGGGCCCCGTCCTGAGAGACTGACAACTAAGGGCAAGTAGAGAAAAAAATGTTCTGCTCTCTGCAAAATTGTTTTAACGACTGCATCTGCTCAGCCACTGATAACAAATCATACACAGTTTTGTAGACAAAGATTTGTAGACTGTCCCTGCTCAGTGTGCAGGGGGAGGGGGCCCCATATAAAGTTTTGCAGGGGGGCCCAGTGATTTCTAGTTATACCCCTGAAAGGAACACAATTATGCAATGAGTAAAAGTTTATCTCGGATCTACTTTAAAGAGGCCCTGTAGTGACATATTGTAGGATGCAGTAAATTATTCAGGATAAACTGAAGATTGCTTTGAGGGTCTCAGTGCAGCCCAGGAGAGGCATACCTGGGAGGTACTTCCTGGGTCGCAGCTTAGATTCCGATTGGAGGAAGCTCACAGAGGCGGGCAGCGGCGAGGACAGAGGCGGGGGAACGTGGATTGAATGACATGCCACAGATAAATAGAAGGCTAGTGACAAGGAGATTGTCGTAAGCCTGTCGCTTTTTACAGGGGGGCACAGCAGACCCCGGGGGGAATAGAGGCGACAATAGCGAGACACCGAGGCATGTCATTATGCGCAGACCATGCCTTTGTGTCCTCTTAAGGTTTAAAATACCCGTCTCGGGTTCTCTTTAAAGTGAACCTTAAGTGTAAAAAATAAATTGAGTTTTACTCACCTGGGGCTTACCTCAGCCCCCTGCAGCTGATCGGTGCCCACGACGAGTCGCTCTGATGCTCCGGGTCCCGCTGGCGGCCACTTCCGGTTTCTCCGTCAGGACCCATCAGGCTGGGGAACGGCTGATACTACGCGTTCCCAGCCAAAATAGAACCCCTATGCGGCCATATGCGGCCAGGGAGGTCCTAGGGTTAGGATTTCCGACCATCCCTACTCCCCTGGTGGTGCCTAACTCAAAGACACTCTCTGGTGGTCCCTAACCCTAGGACCTCCCTGGTGGTGCCTAACCCAAAGACACTCCCTGGTGGTCCCTAACCCTAGGACCTCCCTGGTGGTGCCTAACCCAAAGACCCTCCCTGGTTGTGCCTAACCCTAGGACCCCCCAGGGGTTGCCTAACCCTAGGAATCTCCCTGGTGGTGCCTAACCCTAAGACCTCCCTGGTGGTGCCTAACCCTAAGACCTCCCTGGTGGTGCCTAACCCTAACCACCCCCTGGTGGTGCCTAACCCTAACCACCCCCCTGGTGGTGCCTAACCATAAGCCCCTCCTGGTGGTGCCTAACCCTAAGACCCCCCTGATGGTGCCTAACCCTAAGCCCCCTCTGGTGGTGCCTAACTCTAAGACCCCCTGGTGGTGTCTAATCCTAACCACCCCCGTGGTGGTGCCTAACTCCGAGACCCCTTAGTGGTGCCTAAACTTAAGCTCCCCTGGTGATGCCTAACCCTAAGCCCCCCTGGTGGTGCCTAACCCTAACCCCCCTGGTGGTGCCTAACCCTAAGAACCCCCTGGCAGGGGCACCGCGAGGCACCAAGCAGACCAAGCGGCCACTTGGAGCCTCAAGGTCTTAGGGGCCTCGGCGGCTCCGTGACGTCGGTTACTGTTTTCCCGCAGCCCCGCGGGGCTGGCAGAGCAGGGCTACGGGAAGATGGCCGCCGCCGAAGCCCTGCTCTGGAGACTATTTATGTCTCCAGTACAGGGCTTCGGGTGGCCATCTCCCCGTAGCCCTGCATTCAATCAGCGCGGGAGATTGGAGGAGAGAGGGAGCTCCGTGGGAACTGAGCGCCTGAGGAGCCGGGCGGGAGACGGGGAGAGAAGACTTCTGCCAGTGCCAGGTGAGTAAATTCTTTTCTTTTTGCAGCCCTAATTGCGTTTGATATCTGCTGAAAATGTGCCCTAATTGCGTTTGATTTCTGCTGAACTGTGCCCTAATTGCGTTTGATTTCTGCTGAAAATGTGCCCTAATTGCGTTTGATTTTTGCTGAAAATGTGCCCTAATTGCTTTTGATTTCTGCTGAAAATGTGCCCTAATTGCGTTTGATTTCTGCTGAACTGTGCCCTAATTGTGTTTGATTTCTGCTATAAATGTGCCCTAATTGCGTTTGATTTTTGCTGAAAATGTGCCCTAATTGCTTTTGATTTCTGCTGAAAATGTGCCCTAATTGCGTTTGATTTCTGCTGAAATGTGGCCCAAATTGCGTTTGATTTCTGCTGAAATGTGGCCCAAATTGCGTTTGATTTCTGCTGAAATGTGGGCCGAATTGCGTTTGATTTCTGCTGAAATGTGGCCCAAATTCCGTTTGATTTCTGCTGAAATGTGGCACAAATTGCGTTTGATTTCTGTTAAAATGTTGCACAAATTGCATTTTATTTTCTGGTGTCTGGGGTAACTGTTGCTGCATTTATTATTTAATGGTCATAGTTGGCTATATTTGCTGTGCTACGGTTAAGCTCCGCCCATACAATGTCATGGCCACGCCCATCTGTCAGAGCAGCGCGCGCGCCGCAATCCCTGCCACATCCATTTTTCCCCGCAAACAGCCCCGCCCCAATCTGCCCTCCCGCTCCACCCACATGTCATGGCCACGCCCACTTATGTGGGATAGCCACACCCATTTTTTGCCGTGGCGCAGGATAGGGCCACTTCCTACAGTCCGCTTGGGGCCACAAAAACCTTAGCTGCACCCCTGCCCCCTGGTGGTGCCTAACCCTAAGAACCCCCCTTGTGGTGCCTAACCCCAAGACCCCTCTGGTGGTGCCTAATCCTAAGTAGCCCCTGATGGTGCCTAACCCTAAACTAAATCCCCCCTGGTGGTGCCTAACCCTAAGATCCCCCCAGGTGAAGCCTAACACTAAGACCCCCCACAAACATCCTTACAACACATATATTACAACTCACGTATTTGATAATGTAAAATTTGTACATACAAGTGAAATAATATGACAAAAACTATAATGCTGACCGTTTCAAAACCATTACTTATTTCAATAACTTTAATGTTCTAATGTTAAAAACAAAATTTATTGGCGCCCAATTTTCTGCTTTGAGCACCGTATTAACGATATTTGCATTAGCGTCTATGGAACGCCCACTAGCCACAGGCGCCTACATTTCCTGCTTCCATTGAAATCTTAATAATTCTAATTTTATGCACACGTCTCTAGCTCACAGAGGGACCAATCAAATGCCAGAGCTGCTTCAGGTGATTGGTCCTTTTCCATGCTGTTTGTATTTGTATAAAATTAGCATACAGTTTGCATTTATTTGCATGTCATTGACCCTCCCCTCTGCTCAGCCATGGCACCTCTTCGATTCCATTGCTGTGCGTTTCCTGTTTAGCTGCAGAAGATGCAGATTTCGGGAATCCTATCAGCCCTGCAGAGCTCGCCTCTCTCTACCACACACTTGAAGATAAACTGACAGATCTGTGGTAAACGCTCTTTTGAAGTTAATATTGGAGAATCTGACATCAAGCGACTCGCCAATTCCATTTTTTCTAATCTGCGTTCCCCGTTGTGAATCATTTCGGGAACTTTTTCCTAAGATCTCGTTCTCATTCCGGTATAATTAATTTATTTGGGAACCTTTGACTCTGTAACTCAGCAATTAGCGAATGCATCACAGAGGGCCGAGGCAGGACGGGATGAAACAAATGCGCGGGAGTAGAAAGGTCAGCGGCGGGGGTTGACAAGTATATAAATGAACAGTATGTTTCGTTTCCGAATTTTCTACAGCGCCCGACTTTATCTACACGCGGCGAGTAATAACCGCCGTTTCAAAGGGCCGGCTTTCTTCTGGGTAAACACAGCACTTGTGTAATTATAAGCCTTCTAAAAATAAATGTCAGAGTCCGCCGCTTCTTCCCATCCTAATTTACGTTTCTCTGAGTCTTTGTTTCCAGGCAAAGTAGCTAAGCAGGTCATGTAGAGTATTTGCATTGTGTTGACCATTAGTTAAAGGATACATCCAAGCTTTTAAAAAAATCATGAGTTCTACTTACCTGGGGCTTCCTCCAGCCCCTGGCCTCCAATATGTCCCTCGCCGCAGCTCCGGTGTCCCGGGGTCCCCTGTGTTGCAGATGCTGACCTTGCCAGGTCGGCATCTACTGCGCCTGCGCGAGCGCCAATCTCAATCTCACTGAGGTGGCCTGGAGCGTTCTGCGCAGGAGCAGTAGATACCGACCTGGCAAGGTCAGCAACTGCAACAGAGGGGACCGGGAGCCACCGGAGCTGCCACAAGGGACATGGAGGAAGCCCCAGGTACGTAGATTTCATTTTTTTTTGAAAAGCTTGGATGTATCCTTTAAAGGGAACCTTAACTGAACGGGGGGTAAAGAGTTTCACTTACCTGGGGCTATTACCAGCCCCCTGCAGCAGTCCTGTGCCCTCAGAGCCGCTCTGGAATCCTCCGGTCCCCCGCTGTCACTTAGTTTCGTTTTTGACGACTCACTAGTCAGTTGGCCGCCATGCGTATTATTGGACGCATTCCCTACTGCAATTAGTGCTGTTGCGGACCGCAACACGTACAAAAATACGCATTGCCACATTACGCACGCGTAGATATGCAGCAATGCGTATTTTTATATGCGTTGCAGTCCGCAACAGCGCTAATTGCAGTAGGGAATACGTCCAATAATACGCATGGCGGCCGGCCGACTGGTGAGTCGTCAAAAACTAAACTAAGTGACAGCGGGGGACTGGAGGATTCCAGAGCGGCTCTGAGGGCACAGGACTGCTGCAGGGGGCTGGTAATAGCCCCAGGTAATTGAAACTCTTTATCCCCGTTCAGTTAAGGTTCCCTTTAAAGAGGAACTCTAGTGAAAATAAAGTAATAAAAAAAGTGCTTCATTTTTACAATAATTATGTATAAATGATTTAGTCAGTGTTTGCCCATTGTAAAATCTTTCCTCTCCCTGATTTACATTCTGACATTTATCACATGGTGAGATTTTTACTGCTGGCAGGTGATGTCACTGGAAGGAGATGCTTGCTTTTTTGGCAGTAAACAGCTATTTCCCACAATGCAATGAGGGTCACAGACAGGAAACTGTCATCACGCTGTGGGAGGGGTTTCACCACAATATCAGCCATACAACGCCCCCTGATAATCCGTTTGTGAAAAGGAATAGATTTCTCATGAAAAAGGGGGTATCAGCTACTGATTGGGATGAAGTTCAGTTCTTGGTTATGGCTTCTCTTTTAAGAGAACCCGAGGTGAGTTTCTGACATGAATATTAGGACATAGAGGCTGATTCTGCATACTATCACCAGACACCAGCCTCTGTGTCCATATAGTGCGCTCCCAGCCCCCCCCCCAGCTCTCTGCTGTCCTACAATATAAAAACCGCCACGCTAGCGACATGCAGCTTTTCGTTAGCTGGCTGTTTACCTTTGTGCTGCCATTCACTGCTGCTCCCTGCCTGCGTCCCTTCCCTCCCCTGTAAGCTGATTGGAGGAAGCTTACGGAAGCGGGGAGGGAAGGGATGCAGGCGGGCAACGGTGATATGCAGGAGGCAGGGGAGCTGCGGGGGGGGGGGGGGAGGGGGGGAGGGGGAGGGGTATGTGGAGGGGAGGGGGCGTTGGGAGGTCCCTTTTTTAAATTTGAGCACCCGCCAATTAGGGACCTTCTGCACTACCCTGCCAGCTACCATCAGCCGTCAGTGCTCCTTCACCATTACCACCCCCCCCCCCCCCCCCCACACACACACACCCCGTACTAGGCACAAGAAATGATTCCACCATGTCAACACACTCCTCATGTATTGTGTAGAGTCCCACACCCTGATGGTAGACACCTATTCAACTCCATCTGGTGCCGTGTCCAACTAATCACCGGCTCTGCCTCTGGGTCCTGGATGGTTCAGTGGCCGAGGGGCAGAACAGCAGGTGCCCTGGTGAGGTTAAAGAGAAAAGGTGTGTGATCAGCCATCCCTTGGTTCCTCCTTGCAAACATCCGCTCCCTCCCCAACAAGTTGAATGAACTCTGCCTGCTCAGCAACAACAGGGAGATTGGTAGGAACACCCTAGTCCTCTGCTTTACAGAAACATCGCTGTATGATAACATCCCAGATATCGTTATCTCCTGGGCTCCAGCCTCATTGGGGTGGATCGAGACACGACCCTCTCTGGGAAAAAGAAAGGCAGCGGCATATGTTTCTATGTGAGCTCCTCATGGTGCCCCAACACATCAGTGCTAGCTAAGAAATGCTCCCCCAATGCCAAACTTCTACTCGTCAACTGTAGGCCGAAATACTCTCCCAGGGAATTCTCCCCTTATGTCCTGGTAGGCGTGTACATCCTGCCTAGCGCTGTGGTAAAAGGGAACCAGAGATGATGCACCCTCACGTATTTTACCATATATATCAGTGGGAACATTAGAGAAAACACCTACCCTGCTCTCTGCTTCATCCTTCACTGCTCAGCTTGCTTGTTATCAGCCCTGATAAAATCCCCAACTGAGCATTCAGTCTGGCTTTGCTCAGGAATCATTATAGCTGAATCTGTCTTCTCTGATGTCTTTTCAAGCCCAAGCCTGCCCCCTTCTGGCTCTGCTATAATGACTCAGCTATAATGATTCCTGCGCAAAGCCAGACTGAATGCTCAGTGGGGGATTTTATCAGGGCTGATCACAAGCAGGCTGAGCAGTGCAGAATGAAGCAGAAAGCAAGGTAGGTGTTTTCTCTAATGTCCCCACTGATATATATGGTAAAATACATGAGGGTGCTTCGTCTCTGGTTCACTTTAAACATGCCCTGCAAGAACTTAGAGTCTAGAGACACCATTACATTGTGGGAGACGTCCCTTCCATGATCTATGAGCAAATACATCAGCATGTGTGTGTATTGGTCTGCGCAGCTATGCATACATGGCTACCATAGATGCAACAGGGCTGCTGAGTGCTGCTGAGCTCCTACAGGTATTCCCCTACTCCTGACTTGTGTCCCCTAGGGCCGCTGCAAAGTTTTTGCAGATAGCAACTCACCTGTCCTCTCGTCTTCATCCTTGCTTGGCCAGTGGCCACGTCTTCTCAGTGACCCAGTGTATGTTTTCTGAAGAATGAGAATGCTAATGGAGCAGCGCACCTGTCGGGAAAGGTGAATTGCAGAGGCCCTGGGGAGCACAATAAAGTTGGGGGGGAGATCAGTGGGGGCAGTTTGGAACTCCTGGGAGAGGGGAATTTGCTGCCTGGGGGAGGTGTCTGGGAGCCCCCAAGTTACGTTTGCCTCAGGGCCCCATTGTAGGTAGAACCGGTTGGGTACTTGGCCTTGCCCTCCGCCACTCTCTTCTTCATCGCTGGTATCCTGCAGGAGGGAAGCAAGCTCGTCTGTTTCTCACCATATTTTCTTGCCGTAATTGAAGACTATTTGCGGAGCAGTTTGCTTTGGGAGGTGCAGTTCTGCTTCCACAGATAAGCCCATCTGGTATTCCGAGCCAGGATAATAAAATAATCAGCTTTGTAAATGAACCTGATTGCTTGTTTCGTTCCATGATGCCGGTGGGGAGAGCGGCAGAGTCCGCTGAGGTCTGCGATGAGTAATAAAGTTTGACTTGACTTTGGAGTCGGAGGAAGTGCTGCACTCATGGGCGGATGGCAATCTAATTGTAGATGTAATTGTAGATAGTCGTGGTGTGTCCCCCGCGCCGCCCGGCCATGTTCTTCTCCTGTGGGGTAACGCGGATGCTCATAAAGTTTGTGCAGACAATGCTACAGGAATTAGAGGATGAAAACTATTTACATAATATATCAAAGCAATTCCGAACATCTCAGCTAAACCTTCCCCTCACTTTATTTTATCTCGGTCCTCTTCTTTATACCTAAATAACAAGGTTTTACTTACTATATATACATTGGCCTCAATTCACTAAGCTTATTAGGGATGCTCACCGCATTCCGCGTAATTCCGTTTTCCGCGATTCCGGTCGGAAATTGGCGATAAAATTGCTATAACGTTCCGACGGAATTCCGGAATTGCTATGCGTAATTCCGTCGGAATGCAGATTTTTTTAAGCCAATAACAAGGAAGACCCTAGAAGAAGCTTAAGGTGAAAACAAGATTTTTGCATGAAAATTAGAGGCTTAACAAATAACAAATTAGAGGCTTAACAAAAACCAACCAACAGGATTTCTGCATGAAAATCGGAATTATTTTAGCACCAATTGTAATTGTAATGACCGCCGTGGAACCACCTCTAGGTCCCATGGCTTATGCGACAACTCCTGCTGCTCCAAACCAAACTTATAATGACCGCCGTGGAACCACCTCTAGGTCCCATAGCCTATGCGACAACTCCTGCTGCTCCAAACCAAACTTATAATGACTGCCCTGAAACCACCTCTAGGTCCCATGGCTTACGCGACAACTCCTGCTGCTCCAAACCAAACTTATAATGACCGCCATGGAACTACCTCTAGGTCCCATGGCTTACGCGACAACTCCTGCTGCTCCAAACCAAACTTATAATGACTGCCCTGAAACCACCTCTAGGTCCCATGGCTTACGCGACAACTCCTGCTGCTCCAAACCAAACTTATAATGACCGCCATGGAACTACCTCTAGGTCCCATGGCTTACGCGACAACTCCTGCTGCTCCAAACCAAACTTATAATGACCGCCGTGGAACTACCTCTAGGTCCCATAGCCTACGTGACAACTCCTGCTGCTCCAAACCAAACTTATAATGACTGCCCTGAAACCACCTCTAGGTCCCATGGCTTACGCGACAACTCCTGCTGCTCCAAACCAAACTTATAATGACCGCCGTGAAACCACCTCTAGGTCCCATAGCCTACGTGACAACTCCTGTTGCTCCAAACCAAAATTGTAATGACCGCCGTGGAACCACCTCTAGGTCCCATAGCCTACGCGACAACTCCTGCTGCTCCAAACCAAAATTGTAATGACCGCCATAGAACCACCTCTAGGTCCCATGGCTTACGAGACAACTCCTGCTGCTCCAAACCAAACTTATAATGACCGCCATGGAACCACCTCTAGGTCCCATGGCTTACGCGACAACTCCTACTGATCCAAACCAAACTTATAATGACCGCCATGGAACCACCTCTAGGTCCCATAGCCTACGCGACAACTCCTGCTGCTCCAAACCAAAATTGTAATGACCGCCGTGGAACCACCTCTAGGTCCCATGGCTTATGCGACAACTCCTACTGATCCAAACCAAACTTATAATGACCGCCGCGGAACCACCTCTAGGTCCCATGGCTTATGCGACAACTCCTACTGATCCAAACCAAACTTATAATGACCGCCGCGGAACCACCTCTAGGTCCCATGGCTTACGCGGCAACTCCTGCTGCTCCAAACCAAACTTATAATGACCGCCGCGGAACCACCTCTAGGTCCCATGGCTTACGCGGCAACTCCTGCTGCAAAAAAAAAAAAAAAAAAGACCGGTGGAACAGCCACTAGGTCCCATGGCCTACAATTTATCAAAAACGAGGTTTCAATTGAGATTACTGAAATGTTTCCATTGGAACGCGGAATTCCGCGAGATTACGCAAAACTCCGACGGAATGTAACGGTTACGGAATTCAACGCTGTCGGAATTCTTGAATTCCGCGGAATTGAAAATTGTACTTTCCGATCATCCCTAAAGCTTATCTCCTGTCTTTAATAACGTTTATAGAGTTATCATCACCATGGTGATAAGTCATGTAGTATTCAGGAAACATTTTACCTCAGGCAAACCTAAACTTAACTCTTCTGTCTTTAAATTAAGGTGAGATCTCCAGAATTCTAAAGTTAAAGACAGGCTGTTAATTAACTGCATGTGAAAATAACTACAGAGGAGGTAACTTAAGGAATGAAGTGATAAAATAACTCTCTCACTGTGAAAACTTATCTCTACACCTTAAGGCAAGATGGATGTGTGGAGGTAAGTTTTCACTTGCCTTATTATCTCCAGCATGATCTTAGGGAACTGAGGCCATTGTACTGCCCAGGGGCATAACTAGAGGGGAGCAGCCTCTGCGGTGGGCCCAGAGCTGTGGGGAACCCCCAACTACTGACCTTCCCTTCCTCTGATACAGGGGACTATACTTCAGATCAGGGGTTTTGTGGCTGCACTTGTTATGGGGGTGACAATCATGATGGCCACACTTGTCTTATGACGCTTGTGAGATGGGCCCCCAGGCCATGAAGGGCACAAAAGAGAGGTAAGGGATGGGGTGGGAGCATTGGGGGTCCCCAAAGTTTCACTGAGGGTCCCCATGAATTGCAGTTGTGCCACTGGTGCTGCCTCTGTATTACAGCAATCTTATGGTGGCCATACACTAGTCGATGGCCACCAGATTGATCATCTGATAGATCCCTTCTGATTGAATCTGAACATAGAGAGATCTATTGTCTGCCTACTCTTTGCACACCAATTTCCACCTTCGCCTGACGGGCCTTCCAGGTCTCCTCTCATGTAATGTGTCCCCCACCAGGGCCCTGAGGGTGGAAGCCGCTCACCTAACAACCGCAGGCCTCCCGTAGTGTCTTCTCTCCATCACTACTCGGTGTCTCAGGTACATGAGGTCAGTCATGAGATGGCGTCACGAGGTACAGACACCCCCCGGCAATGGAGAGAAGATGCTAGAAGAGACACACGATAAATAGGGGAGCTGCTTTCACATGCACCCTCTTGACAAGGGGAGACTGGCCATAGGGTCTGTCGACTGTCGGAATATTGAACACCTTCACAGTGTTCACCTTACTAAGCCCTTTCAAGAGAGATTTTTCCAGCATGCCAGATTGATCGTTTCCATTGATCCAGCTGGAAATCATAGTTACATAGTTACATAGTTACATAGTTATTTTGGTTGAAAAAAGACATACGTCCATCGAGTTCAACCAGTATAAAGTACAACTCCAGGCTGCTCCCTCACATATCCCTGTTGATCCAGAGGAAGCGAAAAAACCCTTACAAGGCATGGTCCAATTAGCCCCTAAAGGGAAAAATTCCTTCCCGACTCCAGATGGCAATCAGATAAAATCCCTGGATCAACATCATTAGGCATTACCTAGTAATTGTAGCCATGGATGTCTTTCAACGCAAGGAAAGCATCTAAGCCCCCTTTAAATGCAGGTATAGAGTTTGCCATAACGACTTCCTGTGGCAATGCATTCCACATCTTAATCACTCTTACTGTAAAGAACCCTTTCCTAAATAAATGGCTAAAACGTTTTTCCTCCATGCGCAGATCATGTCCTCTAGTCCTTTGAGAAGGCCTAGGGACAAAAAGCTCATCCGCCAAGGTATTATATTGCCCTCTGATGTATTTATACATGTTAATTAGATCCCCTCTAAGGCGTCTTTTCTCTAGACTAAATAAACCCAGTTTATCTAACCTTTCTCGATAAGTGAGACCTTCCATCCCACGCATCAATTTTGTTGCTCGTCTCTGCACCTGCTCTAAAACTGCAATATCTTTTTTGTAATGTGGTGCCCAGAACTGAATTCCATATTCCAGATGTGGCCTTACTAGAGAGTTAAACAGGGGCAATATTATGCTAGCATCTCGAGTTTTTATTTCCCTTTTAATGCATCCCAAAATTTTGTTAGCTTTAGCTGCAGCTGCTTGGCATTGAGTACGATTATATAACTTGTTGTCAATGAGTACTCCTAAGTCCTTCTCCAAGTTTGATGTCCCCAACTGTATCCCATTTATTTTGTATGGTGCTAGACCATTAGTACGTCCAAAATGCATGACCTTACATTTGTCAACATTGAATTTCATCTGCCATGTATGTGCCCATATAGCCATCCTATCCAGATCCTGTTGCAATATGACACTATCTTCCTGAGAGTTAATGATTCTGCACAATTTTGTATCATCTGCAAAAATAGCAACATTGCTCACTACTGCATCTACTAGGTCATTAATAAATAAATTGAAGAGCACTGGACCCAGAACAGACCCCTGTGGGACCCCACTGCTAACAGTCTCCCATTTTGAGTATGATCCATTGACCACAACTCTTTGTTTTCTGTCCATTAGCCAGTTCCCTATCCATGAACACAGACTCTTCCCCAGTCCTTGCATCCTCAACTTTTGCACCAGACTTTTGTGGGGAACAGTGTCGAAGGCCTTTGCAAAGTCCAAGTATATCACATCTACAGCATTCCCAATATCCATATTAGCATTCACTACCTCATAAAAGCTGAGCATGTTAGTCAAACAGGACCTGTCTTTAGTAAACCCATGTTGATGCTGAGAAATAAGATTATTTTCTACTATGAAGTCATGTATAGTATCTCTTAGTAACCCCTCAAATAGTTTGCATACAACTGATGTTAAACTTACAGGTCTATAATTTCCTGGATCAGATTTTTTGCCCTTCTTAAATAATGGGAAAACGTGGGCTGTACGCCAATCCACTGGGACTCTGCCAGTTGCAAGAGAGTCACAAAAGATAAGATAAAGGGGTTTATCTATAACTGAACTTAATTCCCTTAGGACCCGAGGATGCATGCCATCCGGGCCAGGTGCCTTGTCTATTTTTAATTTATTTAGTCTTGCCTTCACTTCTTCCTGCGTTAAGTATTTAATATTACAGTTAGAAGATTGAGACTCTTCCGCCTCTGTAGTTTGCAACAGTGCTGTTTCTTTTGTGAAGACAGAAGCAAAGAAAGCATTTAATAACTCTGCCTTACCTTGGTCATCCACCATTGAGTTCCCATCCTCATCCTTTAGGAGTCCTATACAGTCAACCTTTCTTTTTTTAGAGTTAATGTACTTGTAAAACTTTTTTGGGTTAGATTTGATATCCTTAGCGATTTGTTTTTCAGCTTCAATCTTTGCCTGCCTAATTTCTTTTTTACAATTTTTATTGCACTCCTTATAATTGCTTAGTGCAGCCTCTGTCCCCTCCTGTTTTAAGACCTTATAGGCATTCTTTTTCCTCTTCATTTTATCTTTAACCTTTCTATTCATCCATAGAGGCCTTTTTTTATTCCTAGACATTTTGTTTCCATATGGGATATACATACTACAGTATTGATTGAGTATAAGTTTAAAAGCTTGCCATTTCCCTTCAGTGTCTTCCCCTTGTAGTACATTATCCCAGTTCACCAAACTTAGTGCCTGCCTAATTTGAGTGAACTTTGCTTTTCTGAAGTTCATAGTTTTAGTGGTCCCGCTGCCCCGTGGCCTATAAGTCACCAGCTCAAACGTTATCATGTTGTGATCGCTATTTCCCAAATGTTCTTGAACCTGCACATTTGATACATTATCTGGTCTATTAGAAATGATCAGATCCAGTAACGCATTCCCCCTAGTTGGTTCAGTTACCATTTGAGTCAAGTAATTGTCCTGTAGTTCTGCCAGAAATCTGCTGCTTTTACCAGAATGGGTAGCCTCAATACTCCAGTCAATGTCTGGAAAGTTGAAGTCGCCCATAATTATGACCTCATTTTTACCTGCAGCTTTTTCAATCTGCTGTAGTAATCGCAGTTCTGCAGCTTCATTAATAAGAGGTGGCCTGTAGCATACCCCAATAAGCAATTGGCAACTTTTATTTCCACCATGAATATTTACCCAAACGGACTCCACATCTTCGCAATCTTCCTCCATCTCATCGTTGAGGACAGCTGTAAGAGAATTTTTAACAAAGAGACAAACCCCTCCACCTTTTTTCCCTGTTCTATCCCTCCTAAACACATTGTATCCTTTTAAATTAGCTATCCAGTCATGGCTTTCATCCATCCATGTCTCGGTTATTCCCACAATGTCATAGCCTTTGTCATTCAGAATGAACTCTAGTTCGTCTATTTTATTTGCAAGGCTCCGAGCATTGGTTACCATGCACTTTATATTTTTACCACCACATTTACCAATTTTGTTTACATGAAATTGGCTACTTGAATTTTTACCAACCTCCTTAATCTTTACACTGTCCCCACCCCCCTCTCCACCCTCCATAATGATAGGTTCCCACTGTCTTTTTACCTCATCTTGTCTATGTATTGAGACTTTATCCTCCCGCCTTCCCCCAGATCCTAGTTTAAAATCTCCTCCAACCGTTTAGCCATCTTCTCCCCCAATGCAGCTGCACCCTCCCCATTAAGGTGCAGCCCATCCCTGCTGTAGAACCTGTAGCCGACTGCAAAGTCTGCCCAGTTCTCCAGGAACCCAAACCCTTCCTTCCTACACCAATTTCTCAGCCACTTATTTAACTCCCTAAGCTCCCTCTGTCTCTCAGATGTAGCACGTGGCACTGGCAGTATTTCAGAAAACACCACCTTGGAGGTCCTTGCTTTAAGTTTATCTCCAAGTACCTGAAAATCATTTTTGAGGACCTTCCATCTCCCACTAACTTTGTCATTGGTGCCAATGTGTACCATGACAGCCGGGTCTTCCCCAGCCCCACCCAGTAATCTGTCAATTCTTTCCGCTACATGCCGAACCCGAGCACCCGGGAGGCAACAGACTGTACGGCATTCGCGGTTTCTTCGACAGATTACCCTATCTGTGCGCCTAATAATTGAATCCCCTACCACCAGTACCTGTCTAGCCTTAGCTGCACTCCTATTCCCTTTCTCGTTACAGCAGTCTGCCCCTTGGTTGCTAAGGAGCACATCCTGCTGCAGCATTGCTACTCCTGAATCATCCTCCCCAATATTACGCAAACAAGCATACTTATTAGTGAGGGACAACTCGGGACTAGCCTCCCTGCCACTTTTTCCCCTACCCCTTCTAACTGTGACCCAACTAGCGGCTGCCTCAGCTTCTTGGTCCGGCTGTACTCCACCCTCCTCATCTTCAACGGTTCCATCCAGTGTCTGGATCGTGAGATCCAAGCTCTTCTCCATGTTGTGTATGCTTCTCAGTGTTGCGAGATGCTTATTTAGCTCTGCGACTTCCGCCTCTAACTGAGCAACACGCACACACCCAGGGCAACAGTAAACACCCTCAATCCGCTGATCAAGGCATGCATACATGTTGCAGGATGTACACTGTACAGCATAGTCCAACATGATGACTTTTGTGTGGGGAAAAATTATTTAAAGTAAACTGTGGTGGTAAAAGATGAAATGGGAGAGTGAGTGTAGCTGGGGAGAAGGAAAGGGAGAGTAAGTTAAGTTGGGGAGTGAGTGAAGAGGGGTGGAGGAGTGGAGGTGGAGTGAGTGAAGTTGGGGTGGAGTCCTCAAAATTTAAAGACTACACCACAACGTGCCTAGCACATTCTAACCAATGCAAAAAACCACAATATTGATTGAAGGTTTTTTTTTTTTTTTTTGTCCTTACCTACTTCCTCTCACCACTCTCTTTGTGCCTGTGTTGCAACGCCTGTTTTTAACGCCTATGCCACTTGTGTCGCAGCCACTTGGTGAGCAAGCCACAGACTGAGCAAGCTCAGTACTGAGTCCTGAAGCTGACCAAATACCTCCTGTTGCAGCTAGTCCCTCCCCCTAGCCAATTGCCTGCTGCAAAACAAACTAGAGGGAAAAGAAAAAAAAATGTGTACTTTTAAAAACTGACACTTGCTGTTTAATATCAGATGAACCACACAGACAATCCACCAGATATTGCAGCAGCAAAAAACAATATACAAACAGCAATACAATATAATTAGTGCTCACAATTCCCAGCAGTGAAGTGAAGCAGCCCACCACCAAGAATCCAAAGGGCGGCCACAGGTTCGGTCTTAGACTTTTTGCCACCAGCAGCAAACTTGTGACGAATGGCAAGCAAATGGCGGCATCACTTCCAGTTTTTGCCCAGCACCATCCCCAGCCATCTGCCACCTGAATAACATGCCTGAGGCTGCGCCATAGGGAATCTGCCCCTGAGCAGCCATGTTGTGGTATTGATCTCTGCCAGATTTGATCATCATGATATGGGGAGAGTGAGCATCTGCCTACCTAAACTGAGAGGTGCCTGGCTCTTCTACTGACCACATATGCTATTGCTCCGTTGTTATTGCCTGATGAAGCGGGATCAAACCTGTGAAACGCGTTGCATATTTGGAGTTCATAAATAAAATATATTGACTGTCTTTACTACAGTCGTTGTGTGTCTACTTGGAGGAGGTAAGTCCACCACTACCTGCTCTATTTACCAAGAATTTGGTTTTTAAAGCTCATTTATAGAGATGCTCGGAAATGCCAATTTTTCCTGTAATGTAAATGCAGAAAATAGGCAGAAGCAGATTTTCTGCATTTTACATTACAGTAAAAATCCGCCGGTTAATAGCAAAGCCCCCTTAAGTCCTAGAAACACCAAATTTTCAGGGGTTATTAAACTCTTGTGAACAAGATGCAAAAAAAGTTTTCAAAAAGATCTTATAGTTTTTGAGAAAATCAATGTTAAAGTCGGGCGGAATTTCCGCGATTCCTGGCGGAAATTCGCCTAACGCACTTGCATTACCGATTTCCGCATTCCGATGCGGAAATACAATTGCCGATCGGAATTTCGGAAATTGCATTCCTGCGGAATCCGAATGAGCATCCCTACTCATTTAGCTTCCTTTTATCCTTTTGGCGCCTCTGTTCTCCTGCATAATATTGAGTCCACCCTGGGTGGAGGGTTGAACCCCCTTTTTCTCATCTACAGAGAGCGACTTCTTATTCCTGAGTGGGGTCAGGAAAATCTCCCCACCTGCCCTTACAGTGGTTGCCTAATGGTAACCCTGGTTTGTGAGTATTAATATTTACTCTATCTAGTAACCATTTACCAGTACATATTACACTATTGGGGCTCTTGGTGTTCCTTGTTTTTAAACTGAAAAGGAAGGAGGGGTCATCTGGCTACCTAGAGTCTAGACCCTCTTCTTCCTTGTGGCTGTGCTCCTGTCTGTGAACAAGTGCAGCTGTCCTGGCCATGAGAGAGCATGGTTGTCACATGCTCAGCAGAACAAAGCCACTCATGTACACAGGAAACAGACATGCACATGTGGCTTTGTGCTTCTGGGCATGTGTGGACCATGCTCATGCATGCCTGGTACAGCTGAGCATGTACACAGATGGGAGCCCAGCCACGAGGAAGAAGAGGGTGCCGGGCAGCAGTGGTGTGGTCTGAAAATGCTAAGAGGGTCACAGCGCCGGAACAGTGGGGCACCAGGAGGATCTACAAAGGTAAGTATTTTTTACTTTAGTTTACTTTAAGACTGTATGTTTGCTAGGAAAAAGCATGTGTAAGTTGGGGGAGTAATGGGGGCGTGGAGATGGTGTTGGTTAGGGGCAGATGGTGGCAGTGGGCCTTGGGTGGTAAAAAGTACAAATCCGCCCCTGCCTATTATCTGGAATTATGTGGAGTAGAATGAAGTGTAGATACCTCCTGTGTGAAGAAGACAATGCTGTTTCATGTGAAAGATGTTAAGAAAAATAAACAAACCCCCAGTTTTCTTGTTATAAAAGAGATCTTCAGACTGATGAAGAGACTCGCGGCTCGGGTTCAGCTCTTCCTCCATCATCAAACGCCCTCTCCTGACTCTCACGCTCTCTTTGAAATCAGACAGCTTGAGCTGCAGACATTAATTTCCATGCTTATTTTGTTTACCGAGGATAGGTTTCTCAGATGATAAAAGCACACTGCAGTCAGATCCTCCAGAGAGTAGCAACCTTCTCAAATTAGACCGCAACCAAAGCAAAATAATTAGGCACAAATCCGAAGACAAAGAGGTCTATGAGAGAGGGGTTATTGCATCTTGGGTTTGTTACAATTCAGCATCTAAGGGTTGGATTAAAGACTACACAAATCGAGTTCGGATGTGTTGTTATTAATGTCTCCCCCCGGACCTCAGACGGCTCCTTCCTCGCCTAGACTCTTAAACCTTCATAAAATATCGAAGGAATCCCGCGTGTGCCAGGCAGGTCTGCGCAGAACATCCACCGGGGAGCCGTTTAGATTCAGCCGACTTAATGCGGGCTTTTTCATCGCATTTAGGAAGGGCTTGTCGTTTATTTTGCCTGTAATCTGATTTTTGCTTTACTGCGGGAAAGCAGAAGGTTGAGAAAGGGAACATTGTAAATAGAGGGAAGATTCTAGCTGTGCTCCCTCACCATCTGTGCTTAGCTTTCTGCCGGTCGGCTTCTAACACCAGCAAAAATAACCGTTTCGTTGTTCAGATTTGCCTCTGGTAAGGAGTTCTAGAAAGTCCTCTGAAGTCCACATTTTGTGTCACAGTCTAACGGGCCCCTGCTTTTCGCAGACAGCAATACTAGGCTATGTTTTTTTAGTGAGACATAAGAGGCAGATTGTACATAACATCAGACACAACAACAACGGTTCTGGCAACAGATAAGAGGGTATCGCAATTGAGGTGTGACAAACGGGAATCTATGAACCGTTCAGATGCTTTTGAAATGCTAAACTGAAGAGTAGGGATGGTCAGAAATTTCTGTCGGAAGGAAAATTTTTGATTTTCCCATCGGAAATAAGGTTTCCGAAAAGGAAAATCGAAATTCGGTAATCAGATTTCTGTGGCTTCCATGATTTCCACATAAATCCGATATACCGCAACTCTGTGATTCTAGCCCAACCACAGAATGCAGAAGCATTTAAAGTAATCAGAGAATGCAGAATGTTTCCACGAAAATTGGATTGCTGCGGTAATTACGGTATAGACTAATCACAAGACTCGGATACCACAGAGTATTTTTCGAGTCTTCTGATTGGTCTAAAATTTCCGTGGTGCCAGCCCTACATATTTTTTGTTCCTTTTTACAAGCAATGGTGTAAGAAGAAATCTGGGGCCTTGTAGCAAACATTGTATGGAGTCCAGAGCTTTAGGTAATGGCAGCGTCCCCTATGAGTGGATATAGCAATGTATGTTCACATGCAATGCATACAGAAAATGGACAAGGGCACAAAAAATAAGCATCCAAATAGCTCAAAAAAGCCAATCACACACTATCAAGCCCGCCTTAAAGAGAGTCTGAAGCGAGAATAGATTTCGCTTCAGACCTCATAGCTAGCAGGGGCATGTGTGCCCCTGCTAAAACGTCGCTATCCCGCGGCTTAACGGGGGTCCCTGTCCCCCCAAATCCCCTCCGTAATGCGGGGGAGCGTTTCCGCATTGGGGCAGGGCTAACCGCCGCAGCCCTGCCCCACGCGCATCTGTCAGACAGTATCACGGCAGTATCACCTGAGGAAGTGGGCGGGACCCTCCATACACAATATTTTGGTGCTTACTAATATTATTAGGAGTCTAGACCAGGGATGTCAGACCGGTCCTACGAGGGCTGAGATCATCATACATTTTTGACACATCTCAAATGAATTGATGGGTCTGAATCAGGAAAGGCGCGGTCCATCAGGTAGAACACATTCATTTCTTTCTCAGTCCATCTTAAACACTGGCATGGATCTGGCCCTCCAGGCCTGGAGTTCGACACATGTGGTCTAGACCCTCTTATTTGTAGCCCCTACTAACACTAACACTACTACCATTCTGTCCCCACTCGGGGAGTCTCCTCTACCTGAGATTGTATAACAGCACAGACCCACATGGGCCTTGCTAGAAAAGCCAATCCCTTGGGTCTGTTCTACTGCCTATGCGCAAGATAAAGGCTTGTCGGTGGCCTTGCAAAGGAGACAGCGCTGGAATGGGCCAGTGGAGGAGGACGAGGGAAGCCTCTGGATTATCCAGAGGTGAGTACCCATTTGGGGGACTTTTTTCTTTACAGGTACAGTTTAAGATGTCAGATCGGCCATTTATGGTGATCTTATAGGGGTTAACTGATTTTTTAAAAAACACTTCTTTAAGCAATTTCTGTCACCCAGCACGGATTGGTCCTTGACACGTCAGTCTCCAGACTGTCGCTATAGAGCAAGGGCGGAGGTTCAATGAGTGGTGCATGACGGAGTGAATTCCCATGGGGGTAGGGGGGGTGGAGAACAATGTGATTGGGCAGTGCTCGGGCGTCAGTGGGTGGGCGGAGTGTGAAGAACAATGTGATTAGGCCACACTCGAGCCTTTCTTTAGCAGACATCAGGCGGCAGCTGTACACACGTTGAATTGACTCACAACTGTCAGTCAAGGCAGTCTTTATCGTCCGCCACAGGCAAAAACAAGTATGTAGTTTTATGAAAAGCTTCCCGCATGAACGTGTACTGGAGGGGTAGAAAAAAGAGGGAAGGGGAAGACACCGGGAGCCCAAGCTGGTGTATTATTTCATGCGTATCGGATCAAAGTGTCAAGTAGTCAGATATACTCACAAAGCCAGATTGCATGAAAGGCAACCACTTAATGTAGCGTGTAGGAAAGTACCGTTCCCACTCGGCCTTGTGATGTAGCTCAGGTGGTCGCAGCTCCTTGTAAAAAAACACAGGCCAAGGTGGTATCCCCTAATCCCAGGGGAAAAATCAGCACAAAATGGAAGGTCGGAGGCGCCCAGGTGGGTACTCGTGACTTGGTTTATGGAAATGACATATACACGTATATATATTACATGATTATATATATATATATATATGTATAGGTAAGAAGGGATCCTACCTTAGTAAGTAGTCATTCATGAATTCAGAAGCAAAATACTTTATTGGACCACACTCGAGCCCCACTTTAGTAGACATCAGGCGGCAGCTGTACACACGTTAGATTGACTCACAACTGTCAGTCAAGGCGGTCTTTATCGTCCGCCACAGCCAAATACAAGCCAACGTGTATATGTAGTTTTATGAAAAGCCTCCCCAGAGAGATCCCGCAGGAACGGTGCTGCTGCCTGAGGACACGAGGTAGAGAGACGCCGCTAACACAGGGAAGGTTACCGGGAGGACAGCTGACTTATTAATGAAGATGAATTTAAATGCAACAAAATAAGGAAAGGGGAAAAGGTAATTATATCCAGTCATGTGGAAAGTGCTGATACATGGAAGTGTACTCTAATCTGCCCAATGTTAAAAGGAAATTAAAAAGTCGGAAATCTTAAGTCCATCTAAATGACAGCTGTATTTTCACGCGCTAATTCATCATACAGCGCTGAACTTCAGAATGTGACTTCCCCGCACGCTGCAGGTCTGTAATATAAAATACCTTCATTTTTAATGTCAGGTCAGAGAGATAGGCGAACTCTGCGGCAGTCACCGGATGCTAAGCATGGATTTTCCAGCTGGCAATTAGCTGTGTGCGTTCTGCAGGTGACTACTGGACTGAGGGGGGATTATCAGACCCTCTATGTGTTTCACTACCCCAACCCCCCACATAGAGACTCAGACTGGAAATCCTGCCTTGCACAGACTCAGACTGGATCCTCTCCCACCTACAGACTCAGACTGGACATCCTATATCCTACAGACTCAGACTGGACATCCTATATCCTACAGACTCAGACTGGACATCCTATATCCTACAGACTCAGACTGGACATCCTATATCCTACAGACTCAGACTGGACATCCTATATCCTACAGACTCAGACTGGACATCTTATATCCTACAGACTCAGACTGGACATCCTATATACTACAGACTCAGACTGGATCCTCTCCCACCTACAGACCCAGACTGCACATCAACACACATACAGACTCAGACTGGATCCTCTTCCACCTACAGACTCAGACTGGACATCAACACACATACAGACTCAGACTGGACATCCTAAATCCTACAGACTCAGACTGGACATCCGATATCCCACAGACTCAGACTGGACATCCTATATCCTACAGACTCAAACTGGACATCCTAAATCCTACAGGCTCAGACTGGACATCCTATATCCCACAGACTCAGACTGGACATCCTATATCCTACAGGCTCAGACTGGACATCCTATATCCTACAGACTCAGACTGGACATCTTATATCCTACAGACTCAGACTGGATATCTTATATCCTACAGACTAAGACTGGACATCCTATATCCTACAGACTCAGACTGGACATCCTCTCACATACAGACTCAGACCGGACTCTCCCGCATATAGACTCAGACTGGACATCAACACACAAACAGACTCAGACTGGACATCTCCCACATACAGACTCTGCAGCATAACCCAAAACACAAGCAACGTTACATTGAGAATCTCTTAAATATATTATGAAATGATTAAAATTCACCTCGTCTGCACAACAAGAGAGGAGTTTACTGAAGGAATGTGACACTTTATACCTCCTCAGCTTCAGAAGAACCAACTAAAGAGTCCACCACATGATCTGCCCCCTTTTTACTCCACTATGACTCAAGAAACTCCCTTCTCCAGCTACTCTCATGATTATCTTCAAGTTCCATCAAGTAGAGTGGTCGATCTGACCAGGTCAACTGCCCCTCTGCTCCCAGTGATAGGTGATCTTATCTTCTGCTCACTTTTACTAATATCCCCTCCTACCCTCATTCTTTTGAATATTCCCCCACTGGCCTCCTGCTCAGTACTCAAGTCTTCTCTACCTTAATTTGCTTACCTCCAGATTATACCTTACATCTGGCTAATGGTCATTATGGACAAGCTCTTTTGTATCAGCGTGATCTGACTGCACTAGGGCCATACTAATGGCGGAAAAGTTGATGATGAACTTTATTACTTGACTGAACCAACCATTTCTAATGTATTTGGCCCCATTCATACTTGCATTACAAGTGTGCGTTGCGTTATCCTGTTTTACCGCAGGGTAACGCAACGGCGATGTGAGTGTATGGGGCCTTTTACACTTACCAAGTTGTGCGGGAATCTTCCAAATCGTGGCGAAGCAGCTGTGGCAGAAGTCATTGGTGTCAATGGACGATGCAGGAATTTAATCGGCGCGCGCGCAGTGCAGCATGCGTGGACAAGGGGAATCCCAGTACTTCCTGCTCAGCAGGGAGTGCATCACTGAGCGGGGGCGAAGCTATGCATATGACCCTGCCCAGCAGGGAGTACATCAACTGAGCGGGGGTGGTGCTGTGCATATGACCCTTCCCAGCAGGAAGTACTGTATGTCAACTGAGCGGGAACAGTGCTTTGCATATGTCCCTTCCCAGCAGAGAGTGCTTCACTGAGCGAGGGCCGTGCTATGAATATGACCCTGCCCAGCAGGGAGTACATCAACTGAGCAGGGGCGGCGCTATGCATATGATCCAGAAGGAACACCCAGCCGCAGGGTCATATGTTTTTCGTTTTTTGCATTGCGGTGGGAAGGGGCTGGAGCATCGCATCTCCACCACTGTCCAAAAAATAAGTGTAAAACCGGCCTTTAATAATGGTGATTGAGGAGGAGACACTACCAGCTCCACCTATCCCGAAGAAGAGGAACAGCAATCAGGCATAGCTTACAAGTTCATGCAGGAAAATGTCAATTTTTATGCAAATATATACAGCTTGCAAAGTGACAAATCAAATCCCACCCAGGTTTAAACTGATTGGTCCATTTTCAAGCTGCATGTTTGCATAAAAATGTACATAATTCTGTATGAACTTGGAAATATTTACATCACATTGATATTCCTTACTGGATACAGTACCAGTAAGAAGGGAAGTTTGGTCAGGAAATGGTTAATCTAGGCGGGAAGAGCGATGCCATAATCGTTGCGCAACAGTAGTCCAAAGAGGACAGGATCATACACAGGTGGTTACACGTTCACGGTATCTAAAGGGCTCGTCAAGAGCAGATCAGGTTACACAGACAAAGGTCATCCCAGACAAATTCAAGGTCAAAGCAATGAACTTCAGACTTTTTCCTCTAGCGGTACAAGGGAATTTATGTGAAGAAGTTCCAACATGGTGCTCGGCACACACTGCAAGACGATGAGCGTGCCAAGATCACCCGTCCAGCTGTCAGATTCCTACATCAACAAGGGAGATCATTAAAAGGAATATTTACCCTCGTGGTTCAGGGAATTACCAATGCCCCAACAGATCCGTTGTCAGAGTGAGTCCAGACCGAGGAAAATACAGTCAGCTTATTCCTGGCCTCTCCTTCCGATAACCCCCTCGCCTTTCTGTAACTCTGGGCTGCCTTATAAAGGTGCGTACACACGTCTGACATCAAATCGGGCGTGTGTACAAACGGTGGTTCAGTTGATAACGCTGGTTTTAACGGATCCACTTGGCGGGTCTGTCAAATTCAGTCTTATCAGCTGAACAATCAATTGTACACACGCCTGATTTTACATGCAAACGACCGGTCGTTTGGAAAAATCAGATGTGTGTATGTACCTTAAGAATCAAAGTCCAGGTTCTGCTGGAATGATTGGGCTGCAGCTGTGATTAGATACAAAAGATAAGAATTGAGAATTAAGGTAGACATTCATCTAACAATGATGGAAAGATCTGTCCAAGAGACAAATCTCTCTCTGATCGAATCTGATCAGAGAGATATCTGTCGGCTGTCCATATACTGCAGCATTCGTCACTTGTCACGATATTGCTCGCTGTTACCGCCGCACACCAGATCGAATATATTGGTTCTACATCTTGCAGCATGTCCGACCGATACATGCAACCCTTTTTTTCGGCCCGCAATTGATTGCATCTTCGCCTGGGCATTCACTTGGCACAGATTTTCATCCGATACGATTATAATCATTGCCAAGTCGCCTGATTTTTAAAGTTTCCTCCAGCAGACAGCTTTGTATAATCGTAGAGGTTATTTATTGTAGAGGTTTTTTCAGTACCAACTATTTCATTCACACTTCCCCAACCCTGTCCTCAATGCCCACCAACAGTGCATTTTTTGCAGAAAACCACAAACATGCACAGGTGAGGTAATCGGTGTCTCAGCAGAGCTGATTTAATACCTCTGTGGATTTCCACAAAACATGCACTGCTGGTGGGCCCTGAGAACAGGGTTGGGGAACACTGATTTAATGTATGTTTTTCTGACAGCCATAAAGAGACACAAGTGTGTCTGCTGTTTAGAGATCGTTGTTGTGAAGTACATTACTAGGAATAGTCAGAACTGCTCAATTTAAAATCTAAGGAAATTCCAAAATTTTGAACGAGTTCTGAAATTTTTGGATTTCGAGTTTGCATTGCGACATTACAAAATTGTAAAATATATTGCGCACATATATGCGCACTAACCATAAGATTTATAATGGTTAGTCTGAATTTGGGAAAGTATGTTCACAATAGGCTACAATTTTGCACAGAATTTTCAAATTTTTAGAATTGTCTCATTCATGTTCCGTAAAGAGACCCTGAGATGAGTACTGGTAATACTCCTGCATTTATACTTACCTGGGGCTTCCTCCAGCCCCATTGAGGTCTGTGGCCTCCCATGTTGTCCTCTCCAGGAGCTCTGCTGACTAGATATCGCCGCTGGTGTTCTGGCCAGCCACGCTCTTCTGCGCATCTGCTGCCTGGTCGTGCATGCACCCTGTCATGCTCCTGCAGCAGGGAGGGTTCTGCGCATCTGCTGCCTGGTCGTGCATGCACCCCGTCATGCTCCTGCAGCCGGGAGAGTTCTGCGCATCTGCTGCCTGGTCGTGCATGCACCCCGTCATGCTCCTGCAGCAGGGAGGGTTCTGCGCATCTGCTGCCTGGTCGCGCATGCATCCCCGTCATGCTCCTGCAGTTGGGAGAGTTCTGCGCATCTGCTGCCTGGTCGTGCATGCACCCCGTCATGCTCCTGCAGCCGGGAGAGTTCTGCGCATGTGCTGCCTGGTCGCGCATGCATCCCCGTCATGCTCCTGCAGTTGGGAGAGTTCTGCGCATCTGCTGCCTGGTCGTGCATGCACCCCGTCATGCTCCTGCAGTTGGGAGAGTTCTGCGCATCTGCTGCCTGGTCGTGCATGCATCCCCGTCATGCTCCTGCAGCCGGGAGAGTTCTGCGCATCTGCTGCCTGGTCGTGCATGCACCCCGTCATGCTCCTGCAGTTGGGAGAGTTCTGCGCATCTGCTGCCTGGTCGTGCATGCACCCCGTCATGCTCCTGCAGCCGGGAGAGTTCTGCGCATGTGCTGCCTGGTCGCGCATGCATCCCCGTCATGCTCCTGCAGTTGGGAGAGTTCTGCGCATCTGCTGCCTGGTCGTGCATGCATCCCCGTCATGCTCCTGCAGCCGGGAGAGTTCTGCGCATCTGCTGCCTGGTCGTGCATGCACCCCGTCATGCTCCTGCAGTTGGGAGAGTTCTGCGCATCTGCTGCCTGGTCGTGCATGCACCCCGTCATGCTCCTGCAGCCGGGAGAGTTCTGCGCATCTGCTGCCTGGTCGTGCATGCGCCCCGTCATGCTCCTGCAGCAGGGAGGGTTCTGCGCATCTGCTGCCTGGTCGTGCATGCGCCCCGTCATGCTCCTGCAGCAGGGAGGGTTCTGCGCATGTGCTGCCTGGTCGTGCATGCACCCCGTCATGCTTCTGCAGCCGGGAAAGTTCTGCGCATCTGCTGCCTGGTCATGCATGCACCCCGTCATGCTCCTGCAGCCGGGAGAGTTCTGCGCATGTGCTGCCTGGTCGCGCATGCATCCCCGTCATGCTCCTGCAGTTGGGAGAGTTCTGCGCATCTGCTGCCTGGTCGTGCATGCACCCCGTCATGCTCCTGCAGCAGGGAGGGTTCTGCGCATCTGCTGCCTGGTCGTGCATGCACCCCGTCATGCTTCTGCAGCCGGGAAAGTTCTGCGCATCTGCTGCCTGGTCATGCATGCACCCCGTCATGCTCCTGCAGCAGGGAGGGTTCTGCGCATCTGCTGCCTGGTCATGCATGCATCCCCGTCATGCTCCTGCAGTTGGGAGAGTTCTGCGCATCTGCTGCCTGGTCATGCATGCACCCCGTCATGCTCCTGCAGCAGGGAGGGTTCTGCGCATGTGCAGTAGTACTGCACAGGAAGAGAACGCTCCTGGGAACGGGAGCACTGCGGGGGCAGAAGCCCACAACTGGCCAGAATACCAGGGAAGATATCTACAGAACGGATAGGCCATAAGGACAGTGAGGGAGGCCATGGACCTCATGGTGCTGGAGGAAGACCCAGGTAAGTGTAAATGCAGGTTCAGGTACCCTTTAATGCTCAGAAACTATTGCTTGGCTGTGCATAAATGTTTTTTTGCAATCCACATGAAAAGAAAATGATTTGTCAAAATTTGCAATAAAGTGTGTACCCCTCCCAAGCATTATTAACCATTTATCCACTGTACTGGCCAGTATTGGCCAGAATGGGAGAGCAGGCCAAACGTAAGGCCCCGCCCCCTGTACAATACTAGCCCACATATACCCTTGTGCCAATTGTGCCAATCTTAAGGACAAGAAGTGCATCTCCCCCACCAATGTCAAGGAGGTAAGAAGATGTGCAATTTGGAGGCCCTTTATAATGATGAGGAATGGTCGGAAATGCCAATTTCTGATTCCGCAGAAATTCCGATTTCCGCCAATGCCGATTACCAATTCTGCGGATTTCCGATCGGTTTCCGATTTCCGAGTAGTGTTTTTTGTGGTCATTTTTTGCATTCTCTGATTGGCCAAATACTTCCCAGTTGTTTCTGTATTCACCGATTGGTCCAATGCGTCTGAGTTCTGTGATTGGGCTAAAATTTTCGATTTGCAGTAATGCAGTATTTCCGCACAAATCCGATTTCCGAGTTCTGATCTGAAATTCAGAAATTTAAATTCTGCAAAATCTGAAAGAGAGTGCCCAAAAATACCTACCCCATACCCGGGTAAATAGATAAAAGGGGTCGTTTAAATGCAGTGGCTGGAAGGTGTAATGGTTAAGGGCTCTGCCTCTGACACAGGAGACCAGGGTTCAAATCTCGGCTCTGCCTGTTCAGTAAGCCAGCTCCTATTCAGTAGGAGACCTTAGGCAAGTCTCCCTACCACTGCTACTGCCTATAGAGTGTGTCCTAGTGGCTGCAGCTCTGGCGCTTTGAGTCCGCCAGGAGAAAAGCGCGATAAAAGTGTTATTTGTCTTGTCTTGTCTTGTCTTGTCTATGACCCCTTTACCTATTTTCCATAAAGGATTAAAACATTTAGCAAAAAAAATTACACTGTGAAAAAAAATTAAATGAAATAAATGTTTTAAAACACCTTATTGAAATCCTTATTGATTAAAAAATACAACATGGTAATCAACATTTATATTCCAATAATTATTTTTCTCTGTTTGTCCCCTATTTTAATCCATATTAGCAAGTGCTCTAAGGCATTAAGCCCCCTATATTTACTAAACAGGCTATCTCAGTAGAGTTGGGCCGAACCTCCGATTTTCGGTTCGCGAACCGGGTTCGCGAACTTTCGCGAAAGGTTCGGTTCGCGTTAAAGTTCGCGAACCGCAATAGACTTCAATGGGGATGCGAACTTTGAAAAAAAAAATTAATTATGCTGGCCACAAAAGTGATGGAAAAGATGTTTCAAGGGGTCTAACACCTGGAGGGGGGGATGGCGGAGTGGGATACATGCCAAAAGTCCCCGGGAAAAATCTGGATTTGACGCAAAGCAGCGTTTTAAGGGCAGAAATCACATTGAATGTTAAATGACAGGCCTAAAGTGCTTTCAAACATCTTGCATGTGTATACATCAATCAGGTAGTGTAATTAAGGTACTGCTTCACACTGACGCACCAAACTCATCGTGTAACGCACCGCAAACAGCTGTTTGTGTAGTGACGGCCGTGCTGGACTGGTGCGCACCATGGCGAGAGTGCAGGTTTTGGTGGCTTTACAGCCCATATGGTCAGTCACCTGGCTGATGTAGCTGAATGACAGAACAGTGACTGTCCAGCTGATCAAATTTGGTCTGACCACAATGAGGCAACGACCTTATTATCGTGGGTGTGCCCCCCGAGACACTCATCTAGGCGCCGGTCATTGCTCCATTGTGATACGCAAGCCCCTTCACCACGGCAAGGTAATGATCACGAAGGGGAATGGGCGCATGTTCATGCCTTTTCTTTTGTTGTTGCAGCTGCCCGCAGTGCAGCCAGAAAAATTAGGCAGTCATGTACACGCACCCGAAAAATTATTACAGCGGCCGCTGCTAGCAGCGGCCTAAAAAATTCAGCAATCCGCCTGGAGTCCCGGACCCTGTTGGTGGTGGCGGAGAAGGTAGTGAAGCGGCCTGCAGGCAGACATGCTGTGTGGAGGGACTGGGAGCGACTTAGTCTTCTTGGGGCAGGCCAGGCAGCCAGTCACACGGCGTGCAGGCAGAGATGCTGTATGTGCGGGGACTGACTTAGTCTTGGGGCGGGCAGCAGCCCTCCGGGATCCATGCCTCATTCATTTTTATAAAGGTGAGGTACTTAACACTTTTGTGACTTAGGCGACTTCTCTTCTCTGTGACAATGCCTCCAGCTGCGCTGAAGGTCCTTTCTGAGAGGACGCTTGCGGCAGGGCAGGAGAGAAGTTGGATGGCAAATTGGGACAGCTCTGGCCACAGGTCAAGCCTGCGCACCCAGTAGTTCAAGGGTTCCTCATCGCTGTTCACAGCAGTGTCTACATCCACACTTAAGGCCAGGTAGTCGGCTACCTGCCGTTCCAGGCGTTGGTGGAGGGTGGATCCGGAAGGGCTACGGCGAGGCGTTGGACTAAAGAACGTCCGCATGTCCGACATCACCATGAGATCGCTGGAGCGTCCTGTCTTTGACTGCGTGGACACGGGAGGAGGATTAGTGGCAGTGGTACCTTGCTGGCGTTGTGCCGTCACATCACCCTTAAAGGCATTGTAAAGCATAGTTGACAGCTGGTTCTGCATGTGCTGCATCCTTTCCACCTTCCGGTGAGTTGGTAACAGGTCCGCCACTTTGTGCCTGTACCGAGGGTCTAGTAGTGTGGCCACCCAGTACAGCTCATTCCCCTTGAGGTTTTTTATACGGGGGTCCCTCAACAGGCAGGACAGCATAAAAGACGACATCTGCACAAAGTCGGATCCAGTACCCTCCATCTCCTCTTGCTCTTCCTCAGTGACGTCAGGTAAGTCAACCTCCTCCCCCCAGCCGCGAACAATACCACGGGAAGGTTGCGCAGCACAAGCCCCCTGCGACGCCTGCTGCGGTTGTTCTCCTGCCGCTGTCCCCTCCTCCTCCTCCTCCTCCCCCAAAGAAACACCTTGCTCATCATCCTCTGAGTCTGACTCATCTTCTGCACATGACCTCTCTTCTTCCTCCTCCTCCCCCCTCTGTGCTGCCGCAGGTGTTGAGGAAACAGCTGGGTCTGATGAAAATTGGTCCCATGCCTGTTCCTGCCGTAACGGTTCCTGGTCACGCTCATTCGCAGCTTCATCCGCCACTCTACGCACAGCACGCTCCAAGAAGTACGCGTAGGGAATTAAGTCGCTGATGGTGCCCTCACTGCGGCTCACCAGGTTGGTCACCTCCTCAAACGGCCGCATGAGCCTGCATGCATTTTTCATCATTGTCCAGTTGTCGGGCCAGAACATCCCCATCTTCCCAGACTGTTTCGTTCTACTCCAGTTGTAGAGGTACTGGGTGACGGCTTTCTTCTGTTCTAGCAGGCGGGAGAACATGAGGAGGGTCGAGTTCCAGCGAGTGGGGCTATCGCAAATGAGGCGTCTCACCGGCATGTTGTTTTTACGCTGAATTTCTGCAAATCGTGCCATGGCTGTGTAAGAGCGCCTCAAATGCCCACAGAACTTCCTGGCCTGCTTCAGGACATCCGCTAAGCCAGGGTACTTTGCCACAAATCTTTGAACCACCAGATTCATGACATGTGCCATGCAGGGTATGTGTGTCAGCTTCCCCATATGCAAAGCGGCAAGCAGATTGCTGCCGTTGTCGCACACCACGTTGCCTATCTCCAGGTGGTGCGGGGTCAGCCACTCATCCACCTGTTTCTTAAGAGCAGCCAGGAGAGCTGCTCCAGTGTGACTCTCCGCTTTGAGACAAGCCATGTCTAAGATGGCGTGACACCGTCGTACCTGGTATGCAGCATAGGCCCTGCGGAGCTGGGGCTGTGTAGCTGGAGAGGAGAACTGCCACTCAGCCAAGGAGGAGGAGGAGGACAGCGAAGAGCATGTAGCAGGAGGAGAGGAGGTGGCAGGAGGCCTGCCTGCAAGCCGTGGAGGTGTCACAATTTGGTCCGCCGCTTTCTGCTTGCCATCGTTCACCACCAGGTTCACCCAATGGGCTGTGTAGGTAATGTAGCGGCCCTGCCCGTGCTTGGCAGACCAGGCATCCGTGGTCAGGTGTACCCTTGACCCAACGCTCTTTGCAAGAGATGACACCACTTGCCTCTCAACTTCACGGTGCAGTTGGGGTATGGCCTTTCTGGAAAAATAAGTGCGGCCTGGCATCTTCCACTGCGGTGTTCCGATGGCCACAAATTTACGGAAGGCCTCAGAGTCCACCAGCCGGTATGGTAACAGCTGGCGAGCTAACAGTTCCGCCACGCCAGCTGTCAGACGCCGGGCAAGGGGGTGACTGGCCAAAAGTGGCTTCTTCCGCTCAAACATTTCCTTCACGGACACCTGACTGCTGCTGTGGGCAGAGGAGCAGGAACCGCTCAAGGGCAGAGGCGGAGTGGAGGAGGGTGCCTGTGAAGGTGCAAGGGAGAGAGCGGCATAAGCAGATGATGCACCTGAAGGAGGAAGAGGAGAAGGAGGGTGACTTTGCTTTTGTGTGCTGCTGCTGCTTTTGCTCAGGTGGCCATCCCATTGCTGTTTGTGCCTTTTCTCCAGGTGCCTTCGTAAGGCACTTGTCCCTACGTGAGTGTTGGCCTTTCCACGGCTCAATTTTTGTTGGCAGAGCGAACAGATGGCTTTGGTCCGATCTGAGGCACACACATTAAAAAATTTCCACACCGCTGAGCCACCCTGGGATGTGGGCACTATGGGGACCTCAGCAGCTGATGCTGAAGGGCAAGTTGGCTGGCTGTACATAGGTGGCGAATCTGGCGATACATGGTGCCGGACTCTGCCACCAGCTGTTTCTGACGAAGAGCTGCCCCAGCTTCTTTCAGCAACTTCTATCCTCCTACTACTCTCTGACTCCCCCTCTGAACTGTCCCCCTCTTCATCTCCTCTATTGGGAACATACAGAGGATCCCTATCATCGTCATCATCGTAATCATCCTGCCCAGCTTCGCTTGCCTCAGAAAAATCCAAATGTGTAAGTCCTTCATCCTCCTTACACGTTACATCCATAGTGTTGTCGCGTAACGCAGACATATGAGCTGGTGAAAATTCATCTGGCTGTAACAATGGCTGTGCATCAGTGATTTCACCACCACTAAATAATTCTTGCGAAGTGTCAAATGCAGCGGAAGTGGTGCTAGTAGTAGCGCTGGTGGCTGAGCAAGATGAGGTGTTCTGTGTCGCTAAATACTCAACCACGTCCTGACAATCTTGGGAGGTGATGGGACGTGCCTTCTTCCGAGCACTGTACTGTGGGCCAGGTCCACACGAAATTACATTTACACGACCTCGCGCAGACCTGCCGGGTGGCCTTCCTCTGCCTCTGCCACTACCTCTTCCTCTTCCTCTTCCTCTACCTGTTTTGTCCATATCGGGTATGCACGGAGTGGTATATCACACTGCGTGCACTCACGTAGGTAGGTGGGTTCACTTAACTGCACAGGTATGCGCACTGATGCGGTGGGTTCACTGAACAGTACAGGTATACAGTGGCGGGTTCACTGAACACAACAGGTATGCAGTGGCGTGTTCACTAAACAGGTATACAGTGGCAGGTCCACTGAACAGAACAGGTATACAGTGGCAGGTCCACTGAACAGAACAGGTATACAGTGGCGGGTCCACTGAACAGAACAGGTATACAGTGGCGGGTTCACAGAACAGGTATGCAGTGGCAGGTTCACTGAACACAACAGGTATGCAGTGGCGTGTTCACTAAACAGGTATACAGTGGCAGGTCCACTGAACAGAACAGGTATACAGTGGCGGGTCCACTGAACAGAACAGGTATACAGTGGCGGGTCCACTGAACAGAACAGGTATACAGTGGCGGGTTCACAGAACAGGTATGCAGTGGCAGGTTCACTGAACACAACAGGTATGCAGTGGCGTGTTCACTAAACAGGTATACAGTGGCAGGTCCACTGAACAGAACAGGTATACAGTGGCGGGTTCACAGAACAGGTATACAGTGGCGGGTCCACTGAACAGAACAGGTATACAGTGGCGGGTTCACAGAACAGGTATGCAGTGGCAGGTTCACTGAACACAACAGGTATGCAGTGGCGTGTTCACTAAACAGGTATACAGTGGCAGGTCCACTGAACAGAACAGGTATACAGTGGCGGGTTCACAGAACAGGTATACAGTGGCGGGTCCACTGAACAGAACAGGTATACAGTGGCGGGTTCACAGAACAGGTATACAGTGGCGGGTCCACTGAACAGAACAGGTATACAGTGGCGGGTTCACAGAACAGGTATACAGTGGCGGGTCCACTGAACAGAACAGGTATACAGTGGCGGGTTCACAGAACAGGTATACAGTGGCGGGTCCACTGAACAGAACAGGTATACAGTGGCGGGTTCACAGAACAGGTATACAGTGGCAGGATCACTGAACAGGTATGCAGTGGCAGGATCACAGTACAGGTATGCAGTGGGCTGAGGGCTCACTGAACAGAACAGGTATGCTGTGGCAGGATCACTGAACAGCTATGCAGTGGCAGGATCACAGTACAGGTATGCAGTGGGCTGAGGGCTCACTGAACAGAACAGGTATGCTGTGGCAGGATCACTGAACAGGTATGCAGTGGCAGGATCACAGTACAGGTATGCAGTGGGCTGAGGGCTCACTGAACAGAACAGGTATGCTGTGGCAGGATCACTGAACAGCTATGCAGTGGCAGGATCACAGTACAGGTATGCAGTGGGCTGAGGGCTCACTGAACAGAACAGGTATGCTGTGGCAGGATCACTGAACAGGTATGCAGTGGCAGGATCACAGTACAGGTATGCAGTGGGCTGAGAGCTCACTGAACAGAACAGGTATGCTGTGGCAGGATCACTGAACAGGTATGCAGTGGCAGGATCACAGTACAGGTATGCAGTGGGCTGAGGGCTCACTGAACAGAACAGGTATGCTGTGGCAGGATCACTGAACAGCTATGCAGTGGCAGGATCACAGTACAGGTATGCAGTGGGCTGAGGGCTCACTGAACAGAACAGGTATGCTGTGGCAGGATCACTGAACAGCTATGCAGTGGCAGGATCACAGTACAGGTATGCAGTGGGCTGAGGGCTCACTGAACAGAACAGGTATGCTGTGGCAGGATCACTGAACAGCTATGCAGTGGCAGGATCACAGTACAGGTATGCAGTGGGCTGAGGGCTCACTGAACAGAACAGGTATGCTGTGGCAGGATCACTGAACAGGTATGCAGTGGCAGGATCACAGTACAGGTATGCAGTGGGCTGAGGGCTCACTGAACAGAACAGGTATGCTGTGGCAGGATCACTGAACAGGTATGCAGTGGCAGGATCACAGTACAGGTATGCAGTGGGCTGGGGGCTCACTGAACAGAACAGGTATGCTGTGGCAGGATCACTGAACAGCTATGCAGTGGCAGGATCACAGTACAGGTATGCAGTGGGCTGAGGGCTCACTGAACAGAACAGGTATGCTGTGGCAGGATCACTGAACAGCTATGCAGTGGCAGGATCACAGTACAGGTATGCAGTGGGCTGAGGGCTCACTGAACAGAACAGGTATGCTGTGGCAGGATCACTGAACAGCTATGCAGTGGCAGGATCACAGTACAGGTATGCAGTGGGCTGAGGGCTCACTGAACAGAACAGGTATGCTGTGGCAGGATCACTGAACAGCTATGCAGTGGCAGGATCACAGTACAGGTATGCAGTGGGCTGAGGGCTCACTGAACAGAACAGGTATGCTGTGGCAGGATCACTGAACAGGTATGCAGTGGCAGGATCACAGTACAGGTATGCAGTGGGCTGAGGGCTCACTGAACAGAACAGGTATGCTGTGGCAGGATCACTGAACAGGTATGCAGTGGCAGGATCACAGTACAGGTATGCAGTGGGCTGGGGGCTCACTGAACAGAACAGGTATGCTGTGGCAGGATCACTGAACAGCTATGCAGTGGCAGGATCACAGTACAGGTATGCAGTGGGCTGAGGGCTCACTGAACAGAACAGGTATGCTGTGGCAGGATCACTGAACAGCTATGCAGTGGCAGGATCACAGTACAGGTATGCAGTGGGCTGAGGGCTCACTGAACAGAACAGGTATGCTGTGGCAGGATCACTGAACAGGTATGCAGTGGCAGTATCACAGTACAGGTATGCAGTGGGCTGAGGGCTCACTGAACAGAACAGGTATGCTGTGGCAGGATCACTGAACAGCTATGCAGTGGCAGGATCACAGTACAGGTATGCAGTGGGCTGAGGGCTCACTGAACAGAACAGGTATGCTGTGGCAGGATCACTGAACAGCTATGCAGTGGCAGGATCACAGTACAGGTATGCAGTGGGCTGAGGGCTCACTGAACAGAACAGGCATGCTGTGGCAGGATCACTGAACAGGTATGCAGTGGCAGTATCACAGTACAGGTATGCAGTGGGCTGAGGGCTCACTGAACAGAACAGGTATGCTGTGGCAGGATCACTGAACAGGTATGCAGTGGCAGGATCACAGTACAGGTATGCAGTGGGCTGAGGGCTCACTGAACAGAACAGGTATGCTGTGGCAGGATCACTGAACAGGTATGCAGTGGCAGGATCACAGTACAGGTATGCAGTGGGCTGAGGGCTCACTGAACAGAACAGGTATGCAGCCAGGAAGAAGTTAAGCCTAACTAATCTTTCCCTGAGAGACAGTCTGCAGCAGCTCGCCCTACTCTGACTAATGCAGGCACACGAGTGGCCGTAATGGCCGCCGCTGCCTGCCTTATATAAGGGGGGGTGGGGCTCCAGGGGCTAGTGTAGCCTAATTGGCTACACTGGGCCTGCTGACTGTGATGTAGAGG
This sequence comes from Hyperolius riggenbachi, assembly GCF_040937935.1. Lineage (NCBI taxonomy): Eukaryota > Metazoa > Chordata > Amphibia > Anura > Hyperoliidae > Hyperolius > Hyperolius riggenbachi. The sequence goes on from NC_090651.1 coordinate 8,267,436, forward strand.
GTCAAAGTTGACCCTCAGGTGCATTATGGGGCGAACCGAACTTCTTCCGCAAAAGGTTCGCGTGCGGTACCCGCACGCGAACCACCTAAGTTCGCGCGAACCCTGTTCGCCGGCGAACCGTTCGGCCCAACTCTATCTCTGAGCACTTGTTCTTTTGCTACATCCCTTACACACCACAGATCCATTAGACGCTTTTCCGGTGAACAAAAAAACAGGACTGATTATCAAGTGATGAGCGAAAATGGCGATATTCTTTTTTCTCTTCATTTTCGCAAAAACATTTTTAAAATTTGACTTTAGAAAAAATATGCCATCGAAAATCATTTTGCAATAAGTTTGTAATTTTTTGTGCTAAAATAAATAATTTCCGCAGCAAAATTAAAGTTTTTTTGTGTTTTCTGCAAATTTTCAGAAAGAAAAAAATTGTTTACCTGACCATATTGTAAATACACGACATATTTTTGTAAATATTTTCTTGAAATTGAAAATGATTTGAATATGTATTTGTAGAAAAATTTGCAAGCGACATAGCATTAAAATGAACTTGAGGTGAGAAGGATATGGAGGCTGCCATTTTTATTTCCTTTTAGGCCCCTTTCCCACCAAGACGTTGCGTTTTAGGGGAGGTTATGGTCGCATAACGTGCCCCTAACGCAACGCATGGTGGTGTTGGAGGAGGACGCCAGAGTGAGCCGCGTTATGCAGCTCTTTGTGCGCACTGCGTTCCGATCACGTGGTCTCCGTGGCGCTGATTGGCTGGCAGGACCACGTGATGCGGAGTGTTCCACTCCGCATCACGTGGTCCCGCCAGCCAATCAGCGGACGCTCCAGGAAGACAACACTGCAAGTGCAGTGAATATTAAGTAGCCATGTGGCTGGCTACATTAGGGGACTCTCCCCGCCTCCTCTCCGGCAGCAAAATATAAAAAAGGCCATTACTGAGCATGTGTACACAGTCTAACGCGGCTAAAGCTGCGTATATCGTATTGCATGCTGCACTTTCCAATAACGTGCAGCGTTACAATGTAACGCAATGTGGGCACTGTGAACAGCCCATTGATTTGTCATTGCTGTGCGTTACTCTGCGTTGCAGGCTGCACTAACGTGGGACTTTAACGTCTCACTGTGAAAGCAGCCTTAAACAATACTAGTTTGCTTTTATTTCTAAACCTCACTGAAATGTAAAATACATTGCTTATTGACTCCTCCAATTTCTTGTTCTTTTAGGCTTCTTGCACACAGGGACGTTACAGGCGCACGTTAGTGCAGCCTGTAACGCTTCCCCAACGCACAGCAATGTAACACAAGTGGGCTGTTCACACTGCCCACGTTGCGTTACATTGTAACGCAGCAAAGTGCTGCATGCTGTGCGTTCTATGCGGCTAAGCCACGTTAGACTGTTTGCACATGCTCAGTCATGTAGGGGAGGAGGGGAGAGCGGCCGGGCACATGGCTAATTAATATTCACTGCACTCAGTGACGTGCAGTGTTTACTTCCTGGAGCGGCCGCTCTGTGCGGCGATTGGCCGGGCGGGACCACGTGATGCCGCATGCGTCCAAGAGTACGCTACACGGACGCCAGAGTGAGCTGCACAACGCGGCTCACTCCGACGTCCACACCAGAAAGCACCAGGCGTTGCGTTAGGGGCACGTTATGTGTCCTATAACGTCCCCTAAACGCAACGTCCTGGTGTGTAACTAGCCTTATTCTGTTTTTTTCTGAGTTCGCCATATTTTTTCCCTCTTTTACAGTCCATTTGTTCCAGAAGATAATCTAGATAAGCTTTTTTTCATTGCAATTGTATTTTTATTTGCAGTAATTTTACATTATCGGTTAAGACAAGGCAATCCAATTATTCCCTTGGAAAATAAAGTTAATTAGTTAATGGCTGGTTTACTTGTCCTTTCTATTGATTTCTGTAGCAATGATCTTCAATATCTTGACACATGGCATCCCACCGCTCGCTAACTCGGACTTGTGGCATTTTTATTTTGCTAATTACTCACATCATGGGCTGCCGTTATCTCAGCGATGTATTGGCTGATCTGTTGCACATTTATGCTGGTTCCCTTCCTATTGATCTTTCTAATTTTTGACAGCCTACCTATGTTAATAATTAGGGAACAAGAGTTATATTACTGATACAGAACAATGAGTGTGTAGACATTTAAAGTGGGATTGCCAGCCAAAAAAAAATCAAATTCCATTTGCTAACTGCTCTGTGTTTATTATGCAGTCTGCAACCTGCATTCCAATATAATCATAAATGTTTCTGCTGTAATAAAGCTTATCTCAGTCAGCCTGGCTCTATTCTGGTACATTGTCGAGGAGAGGGAAGACTGTTATCTCCATTCCCACATTCATACAAAGCGAGCTAGATATGACAGTGCAGTTTCTAAGAGAAAAAGAGTAAGGGAGGAAATGACAACAGGACTGGCGTCAGTCAGCGGCAATAAAGATGGAAAATGCCTGAAACTGTTTTCTCTTTATTTACTATATAAAATTCACTGAAATTAAAACGTGGACAGTAGAATACAGATGCTATGTAAGTAGCACAAGTATTTATCTACTTATATGTGTGTTTTTTACCTGGCATAGTATGGCTGTCAGTGCTGCTTTAAAAGTTACCATCCCTTACTATAGCTATAGAAAAAAAAAGCACCACTAAAAAGCAATCAAGGTTTAGTTTGGTTTGATTTTGTCTTTTTTTTTATGTTTTTCAGAGCACACCTAGGTTTAGAGGCGAAAAACCAGGGGAAAAAACATATATACTAAACCTGTTGCTTCCCTGGTGAAGGGGCATCTTGTGGATTATGCCCCCTTTGTACCTCTTGTGTCTCCCTGTGTCCCCCTCTATGCCTCCTTGTGTTCTCCTTTATGCCCCTTTGTGTCCCCTTGTGTCCTCCTCTATGCCCCTTTGTGTCCCTGTTTCCGCCGTTTGTCCCCCTGTGTCCTCAGTTTGTCCCCTTGTGTCCTCCTCTACATGGGCACAGCACAGGGAGTCCCCGACATTGCAGCAGGTTGGAGGTTCTTATTGACAGGCATTCACAAGTAGGGATGATCACAGATATGCAAATTATTCCGAGTTGATGCAAATTCTTATGCAAATATATGCAGCTTGCAAATGGACCAATCAATTTAAACCTGGGTTTAAATTGATTGGTCCATTTTCAAACTGCATACATTTGCATAAATATTTGCATAATTTTGGAACAATTTGCATCTCATTGATCACCCCTATTCATAAGGCAGGAACTCCCTGCATTTGGAGTATAAGACTTTTATTTCCTCACTTTTGGGGGAGAAAGAGTGAGTCTTGTAATCCAAAAAGTACAGTATTTTAATATATTAACCTCCTTGGCGGTTAATTTTTTCTGCAAAAATTGCAGAATTCCAATTTTTTTTAATTTTTTTTTAATGTTTCATGTAAAGCTACCAGAGTGGTAGCTACATGAAACACCACTAGAGGGCGCATGTGGCCCTCTAGTCCGATCGTCGCCGGCATCTATAGCAAACAGGGGAACGCGTATATAACGCGTTCCCCTGTTTGGCTTCTCCTGTCGCCATGGCGACGATCGGGATGACGTCAGCCGACGTCCTGACGTCAGGCACACCCGATCCAGCCCATAGCGCTGCCCGGAACTCATTGATCCGGGCAGCGCAGGGCTCTGGCGGGGGGGGGGCCCTCTTCAGCCGCTGCGTGCGGCCGATCGCCGCAGAGCGGCGGCGATCAAGCTGTGCGCGCGGCTAGCAAAGTGCTGGCTGCGCGCACAGCAATTTACAAAATGAAAATCGCCCCACCAGGGGCTGAGATCTCCCCCTGCGCGGCATAGCCCGAGCTCAGCTCGGGCTTACCGCCAGGGAGGTTAATGCAAACGAAGATTTAACTTTTTGAAACCACCTTTCCTGGTATGGCTGACTTCTTTTTCCTTTTAACGTCTTTCCTTTTTTTGTTTTGTTTTTAGTTAACCACTTGAGGACCGCAGTGTTAACCCCCCCCCCCCCCATAAAGACCAAGCCTTTTTATTGGTAATTGGCCACTGCAGCTTTAGGCCAAGCTGCAGGGCCGCACAACACAGCACACAAGTGATTCCCCCGCCCCCCCCCCCGCCCCCTTTTCTCCCCACCTACAGAGCTCTCTGTTGGTGGGGTCTGATCGCCTGTGTTTATTTATTTTTTTATAAATATTTATGTTGGTGTTTTTTTTTTCACTATTCCTCTTTTTTTTTTTTTTTAGTAAACCCCTCCCTCCCCCCCAGCCAGCCAATCCTGCGATCGGCTGTTATAGGCTTCTGCCTATGAGAGCCGATCGCTCTCTTGTCCCCTAAGGGGACAGCCGTGTCACACGGCTGTCCCCAGTACAGCGCTGCTGCTGATTGCAGCGCTGTACTAACACTAAAAACAGCGGTTTCGCTGTCTACCAGTCTTCCGAGCGGCAATTGCCACTCAGAGACTGAAGAGGGGGCGCAATCTCATGCAAATCAGAGCCCCAGGACTTGACGCCAATTGGCGTTAGGCGGTCCTGGGGCTCCCGCCGCGTCCACGCCCGTTGGCATGGGGCGGTCTTTAGGTAGTTAAAGTGTGATAAAACTCCTTACTGTGCACAAGTAATGTTGTCTGTCTACAAATTACAAGTTCCCAAAGTACAGTTTATCTGCTCTGAAAGCTGCCATTGCATTTTATTGCATAGCTGCTGTATATTGGAATATTTGTTAGTGGAGGCAGAAAAAAACACTAAGAAGTGATTATTCACACTATTTTACTGTAGACGGCAGCTTCTCTAATAGAGATAATTTTGTAATAAACGCTTGACAACCAGAGAAAGTAAATGACGTTAATTATCCCCATTGTCCCTGGTCTGATCACGCTGTCCTGAAAAGGAACTTTTTTGAGGGAAAAATTCTAATTAACTTCCTCGGCGATTGTTTCACAATTAAGAGATAGAATTATAAGATTACGAATTACATTACCATAAATGATACTCTAGAAACAAACTATTTAAATTTATGGCCAGAATACGAGGCTTTGCTGTTTGGAGAGAACTAATTAAAATGTACTTCCTAATTCAGAGAAACAATAAGAAAAAGGTCGATAATCAAATTCGAATCTCAACATAAACAATTTTTACATAATAATTTAATACAGAAACTAGGAAAAATAAAGTCCCAATTATGTAATAAGGCTACCAAATCAGCAAGAAGAAAAATGTAAGTGAATTAAATTCAGGTTGTATATTAACTGGTTCCTGACTGCTACTACACATATCTACGCCCCTGTGGACTTCACTTCAGCACCAGGAGAGTAGATATGTGTATTTGTTTGTTTACCTCACTGTTCCCGATTGCCGTGCCGCTGCCGTTCGTTTATGTTGCAATCCCACCATTTTCTGATTGGTGAATGGGAACAGCTTGTTCCCACAGCCGATCACATGCCTGTGGTGATTGAAAGCCGACGTAAGCAAGGCGTCGGCATTCAGTAACAAAGTGAAAGCAAACAGGTACACTTATTGTTTACAATATACAGGAACAGTACAGTATAACAGTACAGGAACTGCAGTACATAGCTTGGCGTTTTGTTCTCTGAGGAGAGAGGGGAGGCGGGGCCAGGCGCGGGAAGGGCAGTGATGCGGGGTCTTCAGGACGGCTTCATGGGACAAGACACCGCAGTTAAATAGAACTTTTCATTACAGCAGCGCTGCAGGATATTGTATTATATGCTGGGAATACACGGTTTGTTTCTGCCGGTCGATTCTCTGCTCAATCGTTTTTGCTGCTCGATTCTGCAGTCGATTCTCGTATCTGCCGCTTGTTTTTCTTATCTTTTTCCATTCACTTCTATCAGAAAGCGGCGAAACGATCGAACAGGAGATCGGACATGTCGTAAATTATCTATCGAGCCATCTATCTGCAGCAGAAACGAACCATGTATTCCCAGCATTAGGGGATGGAGATCCTTTTTAATGCCTCGTACACACTATGAGGTTTTCTGGTAGATTCACTGTCAGATCTATTATTTCCAACATCTCCAATCTGATTTCCGATCAATCCCCAAGCATTTCCTGATCGATTTCCTATTGAAGTAAACGGAAAAAGGTCGGAAATCGATCAGAAAATGTTTGAAAATCGATCGGAAATCATATCGAACAAGTTGGAAATAATCAATCTGACAGTAAATCTGCCGGAAAATATCATAGTGTGTATCCAGCATAAGGAGCGGTACTTTGTGAGATCCTGTGTATACTTGAATATAAAGCGATCCGAGTATAAACTGAGGTACTTTGTTTTTCCCTTAGAAACCAGAACATTTGTTTGACTCGAGTATAAACCCAGGCTGCCACTTTTAACATCCCCATACTTCTCTGTGGTGGTCCAGCAGCCCCCTCCCTCTTCCATATAGAATTTCCTGGTGTCAAGTGGTTCCCCCTCCCTCCCCTATACAATGTACCTGGTGTCCAGTGGTCACCCTCCCTCTTTATGCATTTACCCCACGTTTTACTGCATGTTTTACCTCATGTTCGGAAATGTGCTAAACAGTTTGCATGGCTTTGTGAATCAAGGCACAAGTGTGGTCTACTGGTCCCCATACCGTGCTCCCTGGTGTCTAGTGGCCACCCTCGCTCTCCTATAGGGTGTTTCCTGGTGTCCAGTGGTCACCCTTCCTCTCCACTAGTGTGGTCTACTGGTCCCCTCCCTCTACCATAGTGTGTTTTCTGTTGCCTGGTAGCCTAGCGCTTCTGAGGATCGCCAAAGGTCTTTTGGTCGAACATGTGCAATGGGGATGACAATGCTGGAATGAGGGGACCAAGTGGTGACAGGCAGGGCCGGATTACCGACCAGGCAACAAAAGCAGTCGCTTGGGGCACCATTCAGAGTCAAAGGGGCCCCATCAGCACATAAACCAGCCCTCGACATCCTGTCAGCGGTGGCTGGATGGTATAATGGTTAAGGGACTCTGAGCAGTGCAGTAACTATGGAAAGATGCATATCATTTTAAAGCTCTCTTTCGCCTCTTTCCAATGATATATAAACAGCCGCCCTATGACTTTTAGTTTTTGCTATTTTCAAAATCGCGGCCACAGGACGACTTTTCTCCAAAGTCGGCAGCTCTATTCAGCACAATGCAATGAAATATAAGGAACCCAGGGGGATATAATTACAAACATCATGCTGGTAGGTGTGAGGATGTAATTAATTCGTTGTGGGTATGCTTAAAGGCATACCCACAGGCACTGCTCAGAGTCCCTTTAAGGGCTCTGCCTCTGACACAGGAGACCAGGGTTCCAATCTCGGCTCTGCCTGTTCAGTAAGCCAGCACCTATTCAGTAGGAGACCTTAGGCAAGTCTCTCTAACACTGCTACTGCCTATAGGGCACGTCCTAGTGGTTGCAGCTCTGGCGCTTTGAGTCCGCCAGGAGAAAAGCGCGATATAAATGTTATTTGTCTTGTCTTGTCTTGTCTTGTCAAATGATGCTGTGCGCTGCTGATTGTCTTCAGAGCCAGGCTCTCCTCCTAGGTCTCCATCCTGCTACTGTGCGCTCTGACGCTGCCCACTCCGCCCTCCCTTCCCACAGAGAACCACAGCTGCAGCAAGAATGATAGCAGCAGATGGCAAACGCTCACTCACCTATCCATGATCCAAGCGATAGAGATCCCGTCATCTGAAACCCTTCTGTCTCTTCTCCAGTGCAGCCGCTCGCTCTGAACTTCCTGATTCTCAGATCAGACAGGAAGTAGGAAGTAGCAATAGTAGTAGTAACAGAGTGGCAGCAATCTAGAGGAGACAGATGGGCTCCGGATGAAGGGACCTCTATTGCTTGGATCGCAATAGGTGAATTTGAGTCATCTGGTGCTGTCATTCTCCCCCTCTGCGGCTGCCTTCTCTGCTGGACTATCGTATTCACTGGGATGGAGGCTGCATGGTGGCTGTCTAGTTTTGGAAGAAATCGGTTGTTCGGTGGTGGGGGTGGTTATGTAATTCTGTCTGGGGAATGGCTTCCGGTTTGGCGGTGTACAGAGCTTTCTGCTATTGCCAGGCTGGAGATGCAGGGGGAAAGTGCTGCTGCTGTGATATCTGGCGCCCTCTTCACAGGGGTGCCCCAGCCGCTGAGTGCAAATGTCCCAGACATTCATCTCTCACTCTGCATTTTGCCGCTGCTATTCCCTGCATTGTGCACCCACAGAGGAAAGCGGGCTGTTGCCCATAGCAACCAGTAGCTCGGTTGCCTCGGTGTGTGCGGCATGTTGCTGTGCAGCTGCATCTTCTGATTTTATTACGACATGATGGGGGGCCCAAATAAGTGACTTTGCTTAGGGCCCCATTTAGCCTTAATCTGGCTCTGGTGACAGGGAGGGCTCTATTCTGCTGTGTTCCTCAACCCTGTCCTCAGGGCCCACCATGTTTTGTAGAAATCCAGAGATACGTAATTGGCTCCAGTGAGACACTAATGACCTCACCTGTGAATGTTGGTGGTTTCCTGCAAAACATGTACTGTTGGTGGGCCTTGAGGACAGGGTTGGGGACCTGAGCTTGATAGGATTCAGAACCTTCCATCCCCATAGGTGAGAATGTGACATTTTTCTGGCTCCAGTGTCCCTTTAACAAGGTGGATGTGTTTGTTTTGTCTGACCAACGTATAGCATAAAAGCTGCAATGTCTTGAAATACCGAGCTGCTTTCTCCAACATTGGCCTCAATTCTGGTAGCTATGTGAGGTAAATATTTTTTTGGGAGGTAAAATACCTCATGCTGTATTTCCCTCTTTTTTTTAGCAATTCTGAAAGATTTTTCTGCATTTCCGAACATGAGGTAAGACATGCAGTAAAACGTGGGGTAAATGCATAAAGTGCGGTAAAACGTGTGATATTTAAGCGGTAAGCATGCAATTAAACACAAATAGTAGTAGTCTTTAATTGTCTTCCATAAGTCAGGATAGTCTTTGGAAGATTTGTTTGGGTTTTTTTGAAGGGGAAAGATGTATTTGATTATGTAGCAGCCTATGTAAAGTATATTTATAGGCATCCCCTATACAAAATATCCACTAAATATTTGGAGTTTTATTTCTACTATTCTTTTCTATTACACAGCCTGAATAGGAACGCCACAAAAAACTGCAAAATGCATACAAATTGACTTTACCTCCAAGTACAGGCAGGTCTTAAACTGATCAGTAAATTATGTGCTAATTTCCATGAGATTAGCGATTTTTGTTAAAATTAATGCAAATTACCTTATGAATTACCTCATAATTTACCGCATGAGATAAAACATGAGTAAAACCTACCAAAATTGCTAAATGTCATTACCTCACGAGGTAAATGACCGTACATGAGGTAATTTGTTTGAAAACCCTACTAGAATTGAGGCCTTTGGGTTTGGATGTGCTGTTGATCCCTCATCACATCTGGATTCTGGATACTGGGCCATGCGGATGGACATGATGGCATGATGCTCCTTCTTGCCTGGCATTACGGTGACCAGCCATGCCCGAGCGCAGGAATGAGAGTGAAAGCTTTTATTGTTTAGGTACGGGGAGTTTCTCGGTGAAGGGCAACGGAGGGGAATTAGCAGGGGGTGTGAGCACGTGTCTGACAGAGTGGTAATAACATGCAGATAATGGGGGATCTGCCTGGCGGTCTGTCTTCACACTCTGCACATTGTATCACATGGAGGCTGCTGGAATTAATCAGCTCCTGAAAAACAATTTCACAGGAGACTAAACAAGGGAAATATCCGAGCAGAAAACAGCCACATTCTTGCAGGACAGTTTGTAATTATATTTTTTAACTCTCCTTTCTAGAAGGGAATGACAATCGGGAGAGACGGCGGCAGGTAATGTTTAACAGCGTTTCATTCATGTCGCACGGCCGGGTACAGCGAGGAGCAGACATCTTTCTGCTCACAGGCGTAGCGAATGGGAGATGTGATTGTGTACGCCGTGTCTATAGACAGGCTACATTCTCGGAATATGAAGCTGTCTTGTCTGCATTCACAGCCGCTATTATGGTATAGAAGGGTATCCCAGTGCTCTATCCACCAAGGCTTACCACGCCCTAACACTATGGCCTCGATTCATAAAGCATTCCCGCATGCGGGAATGCTGAAAACGGCACACTTTACCGACCACACAGCAGAATCTTTATTCATAAAGGCTTTTTCCGCATGAAAAGCCGACTTTCGCGAGCAGAGTGATAAATCACCGCCTTGCGTGGTGATTATCATAGCAAAAGTAACAAGTAGTCAATTCATAAAGATTAGAGGTAGCGGTATGCGGACGGGTATTACCGCTACCTCTGATGTGGCGAGAAGCGTGCGGAATACAGTGCAGTGAATGGGACAGACCTCCCAAGCAGCTGCAGAGAGAACACCGCACGGAGGGACTCCGCCTGCTTCTCCTGTTTCCGCATGTCTCCCGACAGCCTAACGCCTGCCTACAGCGGAATATCTCCGCACGCCTGTCACAACTAGCAAAATTTTTATGAATTACCACCCTGAAGGCGGAAATACCGACAGCGGTGTTTCCCCGCTCAACGTTACCTTCCCGACAGCACTTTTATGAATCGAGGCCATTGCCAGCGGCATAGCAATAGGGGATGCAGAGGCTGTGACTGCGGCAAGATCCATGATCCTGAGGGGTTCACATGGGGCACTCTTTCAACTAGGTTTGTTTGATTGGTGCTATGTTGGTATTAATGAACTCTATGGGCTTGATTCACAAAGCGGTGCAAACTGTTAGCACGCTGGTGAAAAGCCCTTTATCACGCCTAAACTCAGTTTAGGTGTGATAAAAACAAACTCGCACGAAATTCCCACGCGCACAGTTTAGTGCGCATAAAGTTTTGCGCGCGTAAACTTTTATGCACCCATTAAACCTTATGCAACTTTGTGCGCGCGTAAAACTTTGTGCGCGTAAAACTTTGCGCACAAAAGTTTGCGTACGAGTTTTATTGCAGAAAACGGTGCTAACCTACTGGTGCAAAGGTTATCACGCCTAAACTACTTTAGGCGTGCTAAGTAAGTTAGCACCGCTTTGTGAATCAAGCCCCTATATGTGGATTGAATAACCCAGGATCGAACTTTATTCCAATCAGTAGCTGATGCCCCCTTTACCATGAGGAATCTTTACATTTTCTCTAATAGATCATCATAGGGTCTGCATGGCTGATATTGTGGTGAAACTCCTCCCACAGTGTGATGTCATGACCCTGGTCCCTCCAGTTTCCTGTCTGTGGACCTTATTGCTTTGTGATAACATTGGGAAATATCGGCCAAGCAAGCAATACCTCCCTCTGTGAGCATATATATATATATATATATATATATATATATATATATATATATATATATATATATATATATATATATATATATATATATACCCCACCTTTTAGACTATTACAATGTTAGTGGGTTATTTGTCGGTGCTGCCCATTTTGTTTTATTTATTTTTTCATGCCTGCCAGCAGTAAAGATAATGACCAGCAGGCTCAAACTACATGAGCGACATACAGGGCCAGTATCAATAATTTCTTGATCTGTCTCCTATTTTGTAACTTCTCCCTTTGCAATGTATATTTCTAGAGAAGCAGTGTGAGGGGAAATTCCTGTCGCCTGTATTTTTGTCCCCTGTTTATGTGGCACAGGAAGTCAACTAGTCACTAGAGCTTACATTTCAGTAACTTATTGTGTTTTCTGAAGTGAAAATAATGTAATGAATAAAATTCCTTTTTTTATTTATTTATTTATTTATGTACAATATCACTTTATAAATTATCTAGCCAGTGTTTGCCCATTGTAAAATCTTCTCTCACTTAAAGAGACTCTGTACTGAAAAAGGTTCCCCTGGGGGGTACTAACCTCGGTAGGGGGAATCCTCCGGATCCTATCGAGGCTTCCCCCGTCCTCCTCCATCCCACGGCGGTCTTACTGCAGCTGGCGGAATGCACAGCCGACAATTGTCAGGCTGTGCAATATTTACCTTCCTGGCTCCAGCGGGGGCGCTGTTGCGACTCTCCACTTGGAAATAGCCGATCTCAGTTGGGACCGCTCTACTACGCAGGTGCAGGAGACTTGCACCTGCACAATAGCGGGGACCCGACTGGGATCAGCTATTTCCTCCTATCTCTGAGCAGAGAGCCGATACTGCGCCCCCGCTGGAGCCGGGAAGGTAAATATTTACATCCCCGCTGTTCGGGGTCATTTTCTTTTGATACAGATCCTCTTTAAGGAGGAACTCCAGTGAAAATAACGTAATGAAAAAAGTGCTTAATTTTTACAATAATTATGTTAATTATGTATAAATTATTTAGCCAGTGTTTGCCCGTTATAAAATCTTCTCTTACCACAAATGAATTTCTGATATTCCTCACATGTGATAACATCTTTAGTCCTGTCGAGTACAACTCTGCAACTCTATAACTTTTTTTTTTTTTATGAGACTTCTGAAGCCAGTACAAAATATACCTGGTCTCCCAGAATGCTCTGGGAGGCGAGTTCTGCATAGCTGAACAGCCAAGGCTATCTACCTTGGACTACCTGCCCATATACAGCAATATATAGATACAGGAAGTGTTTTTCTGATACTGAAACCAGGAAAATTACAGTAAAAGTGTCTATCCTGAATGCTTTACTACATTCTACTATATGTCACCAAAGGACCTATTTCATTAAAATTCTCCTTGTATCAGTATTACAATGGCCTTTCCTGCTCTCCCCCACACAGACTGCCACAACCGTCTGCCTCCATATCTCTATATCACGGCTTATGGGTACATTACGTCAGAGACACAGACTGAGGAACCGGTTTAGCATCTGTTCTGGGAAGACGTGACATTTATTGACCCCCAGCCTGGCAATAAGATCACAGATGTGAAGCTGTTTTACCTTTCCGCTCTGCCTGTAGAAGCAGTGAATGCAGCAGACGTTGCCAAAAGGAGGCAAATGATTGCTGCATATTGTTATGTTTACAATGGTGAATGCAGCAGACGTTGCCAAAAGGAGGCAAACGATTGCTGCATATTGTTATGTTTACAATGGTGAATGCAGCAGACGTTGCCAAAAGGAGGCAAACGATTGCTGCATATTGTTATGTTTACAATGGTGAATGCAGCAGACGTTGCCAAAAGGAGGCAAACGATTGCTGCATATTGTTATGTTTAAAATGGTGAAAGCAGCAGACATTGCCAAAAGGGTGCAAACGATTGCTGAAGATTGTTATGTTTAAAACACAGCCAAAGTTCTTCCATTAAACGGCTCTATGTGGAGTATTTAGACAAGGTATCGATCTCTCACACAACCCAATCTTTCTCCATTACTCTGTTATTTTCCTGTCTTATACAAGAACATAATTGACAGAGATACAGAGAAGATCCTAAAGGCACAGGATTCTGAAGTAGCCACTTGTCAAGAAGATTACTGAAGCTTCTCAAAAGAGAACCTTCACAAAGATAAGCTTTTAGAGAGAACCTGTCGTCAGAGCAAACCTGAGCTTTTTGAAAAGAAAAACGCTACATACGTACCCTTGTGGTGGGAATCCTCTGGATGGTCCAGAGGCTTCTGATGTCCGCCTTGACCACATCGCTGCTGGCTGGAATCATCTTATAAATCACGTTCCCCTTTGAGAGGCTTCGGCTTACTGTGCAGGTGTTGCCGTACTCGTCGTGATCGCACGCTACTGCCCCACTTGTACATGGCAATGAAAACGACCACCAGAACCTACCAAGCTCTTGTCATTTATGTTCAGAGGGTCCCTGTGCAGCACTGGGGGTGGGGGGTCGGGGAGAAGATTGGAAGCCTATAGACCATCTAGGGAAGTGCTGGTGGAGGGAGTATTCTGACTTCAGTTCTCAATTTGGTAACCTGGGATTCATTCTGACACCACATGGACAGCTGAGATTCACCGATATCTGATAGCTCTAGGCAGATAGCAGAACCATTCGAGATACCTGTATCTTGATAATGAATCTACAGTACTTACGTATTATCCCGTCTGGAAAGTTTTGCAGCTTTTTGTTAAAGTTCTGTTTGCTCCCCTAGGAGGATGTGACCATTTTTGGAAAGCTGAAAGTCCCGGCTTTCTGTTGTACTGGGTCCCGAGTTGGTATGATGCTCAGTTCCCAAGTTATGTGGTTTTGAAGGAGGGGTATCCCCTGAACTTGGCTGCAGAAAGTGCAATTACAGAAGTACAGGAGGAACCCGACATAATGATAAGCAGCCCACCCCGTAGGTCTTCTTCTTCCGGATAGGAATTTGGAAATATCCGATCGGATATCCGAATCCGGATACTGTAACTAAGGAGATGACATCCATGACGTCATTGAGCCAATCAGAGGACTCCCAGCCTAAGCCCTAGCAACCAATCACAAAAGGGAACCCTGGCCAGCCCCTCCTGACCTCAATGAGCCAATCAGAGGGCTCCCAGCATAAGCCCTAGCACAGAAGGGAACCCTGGCCACCCCCCACCCCACCCCTGTATATTAAGGAGGGGTGCCATGATGAGAAATCTCATCCTTGCTTGTGACTGCTCACAGAGAGACATGCTCCAGTGCTGCTGGCCTAGCAAGTGCTGTATACAGTGATAAACCTAAAGCTGTTCAGTGATTAACACCTTCACTTCACTATTGTTCTATTGTTTATTAGTTTGCTAGCTTGATTTCATTCAGTGACAGTCAGACTCTGTGCTGCAGCAGCTGCTATTAGGTCCTGTGTCTGTGTGTGCTGTGCACAGACCAGGCCGGCTGCTGGCCTGCTATTAGCCACAGTATAGGTTAGGGAATAGGATTACTGTGTTATTGTGTAGTTAGTACTGTAGTGATAGTTAGTTGTTAGAGTAGTACTACTGTGTTAGCTTACTACAGATTACTGCAGTACTGCTGTGCTGAGCAGTGTCAGTGTGACAGTTAGTGTGCACTAGTGTCTGCTATTCTGCTGTCTGTCACTCCGTGCTGATTTGCTTTAAAGTCCAACCCCGATTTTAATAAAGTACAAGTACCCCACATCATCTGGCTGAAGCAAGCTGGCGCTGGCAGTGGTCAGACTCAGAGCACCAGAACCCCTTCTGCCACTCCTGCCGACACTGAGGCCTGTTCAGGCAGCCAGTCCTCAGTGGCCTCCTCTGCTCCCTCCATCGCTTCCCGTGCAAGGAAAAAACGCCACCAGACCCTGTTGGGCGAGTCTTTCCCTGTTGTTGGCAAGAGGTGAACATGAAGTGGCTGGGAATCACTATGCCTGCCTTACCACCCTTTACCACCACCACCACAACCTCCTGGCTCCTCCTGATTGTTAATTATTACTAACTAAGCCGCCTGGTTTGCAATTTGTTTACAGCCGTGGTACTAGGGATGTTCGGAAATGCCAATTTCCGATTCCGCAGTAAATCCGCATTCCGCCATTGCCAATTACCAATTCCGCTTTCCGCTACCGCTTCCGCTTACATTCTAATGCGGAATTTCTGCCGGAAATCGCGGAAATTCCGCCCGACTTTAACATCGATATTCTCAAAAACTAAAAGGTCTTTTTGAAAACTTTTTTTGCATCTTGTTCAGAAGATTCTATTTAATAAACCCTAAAAATTTGGAGTTTCTAGGACTTACTGGGGCTTTGCTATTAACCGCTAAAGTCGGCGGATTTTTACTGTACTGTAAAATGCAGAAAATAGGCAGATGCAGATTTTCTGCATTTTACATTACAGTAAAAATCCGACAAATTTAGCGGTTAATAGCAAAGCCCCCTTAAGTCCTAAAAACACCACATTTTCAGGGTTTATTAAACTGAATCTTGTGAACAAGATCAAAAAGACCTTATAGTTTTTGAGAAAATCGATGTTAAAGTCGGGTGCAATTTCCGCGATTTCCGGCGGAAATTTCCACGATTTCCGGCAGATATCCGCCTACCGCACTTGCATTACCGATTTCCACATTCCGATGTGGAAATGCAATTTCCGATCGGAATTTCGGAAATTGCATTTCCGCGGAATCCGAATGAGCATCCCGAGTACCAACACTGCGTACACGTGCCACTTGCCACGTCCGGCATGCTCCTGGCAGACGTTACACCTGCTGCTGCTGCATTGCTCTGCTCCTGCTGCCTGTGCTGCTCCCACCGCCAGGGTGCCACAGGTCCACTGCAGCTGTGCTGATACCACCTATATTTAACCCAAAACACAATTGCTGCATAATTTTTTGGAGGTGTCGGGGCTGAAAACTGTCATGTCCCAGTTGTGCGTTTGGACTTTGGACACAATGTGGGCTGCACGACCGCTGTCTGGAACCTAGTTTTGATGTTAATTGACAGCCATTTTTTTTTTGTATTTTAACTCCCCACATAATCAATTAGTGTTTCTCTTAAAAAAAAAACCAAAATGCTACATGCCTCATTTACCCTAAAAAATGTTTTGGAAGCAATTTAAAGGCCACTTCCGGTTTTCTATCCGGATATCCCGGATAATGGGTTCGGATATCTGATTCTATTCGGGTACCAAAAAGTTCGGATTCAGATATCCGATCCGGATCCAGATATCTGGGTATCCGGATCAATTAGGATTTTGAAAAGGGGTATCCGAGCACCCCAGTTGAGATATGGTATTAGCTGTATGTGTGTGATTAGGCGGGAACCTTGTGGCTCTCAGAGAAGGGGCGTAGCAATAGGGGTTGCAGAGGTTGCGACCGCATCGGGGCCCTTGGGCCTGAGGGGCCCCGAAGGGCCCTTTCTCAACTATAGTATTAGCTCTCTATTCGTTTTATGCTCATAATAATCACTTCTATAGATACTTTGAATAGTGGTAATCATTAACAAGCTATTTCCCATCCCCTTTTTGCACCTCTGACACTATAGTTGCCATTGGCAGGTTTTGGTGCATCGTATCAATTGTTATGCATAGAGTGCTTGGGGGGCCCAATTGTAAAACTTGCATCGGGGCCCACAGCTCCTTAACTACGCCACTGTCAGAGGCAGGTCATTGTAGAGAGATACGGTATCTGCTGTATGTGTGTGATTAGGGTGGACCTTGTGGCTCTTAGAGGCAGGTCATTGTAGAGAGATACGGTATCAGCTGTATGTTTGTGATTAGAGGGGACCTTGTGGCTCTCAGAGGTGGGTCACTGTAGAGAGATACGGTATCAGCTGTATGTGTGTGATTAGGCGGGAACCTTGTGGCTCTCAGAGGCAGGTCATTGTTGAGATACAGTATCAACTGTATGGGGCAGCTCCTGTAATGTCCGGGGTCAGGGCCTCCTTCGCAGTACAGATTTATCAGATAGGAGGAAGATGGTATCAATGGAGACTTGTTACACTGGAGAGCTGCTTCATTGACCTGCCTCTGATGGCATGCTGTATCTGTGTGAGATTAGAAGAGCAGCCATAGTGCCTGGCTCTCCATTCCTTCATACATTCATGTATGTGTTATTATGTTATGATAATAGCATTGACAGGCTTGTGCTCATGTCTTATCTGACTACATAAATCTGTTGTAATGTTACAAGATCGACCCTGTCAAAAAAAGTAATTTATATATGTTAATAAAAAGATTAATCACAGTCTGATAACATTTATAGACAGAAAAAATCTTCATTACAATTTGTGGAAATCCTAAAAATAAACAAAAAAAAAGTGTTTACCTTATGGAGAACTGCCTGGGCAGAGTGGTCCTGTAGTCTATTCACAGCTGCTGATAAGAGCTAATTAGATGGTTAATCTGCTTAAATAAACACAGAGCAGTGCATTTTTTCACCAACTATATGTGGAATGAAAACTTTACATTGTGTGCTGTGCAGGAGTTTGGGTCCACTTTAAAAGTGAATAGGTGACTTATGCCATTACTTACCCAAATTTCCTATTTGATGCAGCTGTTCCTGAAAATTCCCTCTAGAACAGTCAGTCCTATTACACAGATATTTATGCAGGTATAGAGCTGCCAGCAAAGTCGGAGTTCCTTCCTCTGCACACAGCTGTCTGAGCCCACCCACCCCCTCCCTCTGCTGCCTTCTGTGGCAGGGGTCAGTTCTGTGATCACAAGAAAAGACTTTGGTGCCGCCACCCAGCTCCACTGTGACTACTTTCTGTGGGGTGACATAGGAGGAGGAGTGTAAAAATAGCTCAGACAACTCTTCTGTATGGGTAACTGTTAGCAGTGGGGTACCATAGGGGTCAGTACTTGCTTCAATTATTTTCAATGTATTTATTTATTTTTGATTTATTTTATTTATTTATGATTTAGTAGACGGAATATAGAGTAATTTAGCCGTTTTTGCAGATAATACAAAATTATGCAGAATTATCAACACTAAAACAGATAGGGCTCGATTCAGTAAATGGTGCTAAGTGTTAGCACGCCTCTTCACGCCTAAACCAGCTGTTCGCGCATGAAACCGTGTGCGAAAAGTCCCGTGTTAAGTCCGGTGCGCATGAAACGCTGCCTCGCGGTGCGACGAAAATGTTGCACCTAATGGCCCTATAACGTTGCATTGGATGCGACCTTAACATCATACCCATGCGACGTTAAAGTCGCATGCATGCAACGTTAAAGTTGCATCCAATACGACGTTATAGGGCCATCGCGATGCGACGTGTCACATGCACCGGACTTTGCGCGCAGGACTTTGCACGCGGACTGATTTGGAAAACGGTGCTAACCTAGTTAGCACCCCAGTTAACACGCCCCAAAGTGGGCTAGCACCATTTACTGAATCGAGCCCATAGTGACATATTACAACAAGACCTTGACAACATGGCCATATGGGCAGGCACATGGCAGTCTTGGCAGATACAATTTAATGTTGATAAATGTAAAGTCAATTAGACATACCAATGGCAGATCACCATATAATAAATAACCGGCATACAGCTGGGAGCACCAGACTTGGAGAAGGACTTAGGAATACTAGTTGATAACATGCTAAGTAATTGTATACAATGCCAAGCAGCGATACCTAAAGCAAATAAAATTCTGGGATGCACAAAACAAGAAATAGTATATTGAGATGCTAGAATACTACTCCCTCTGTATAAATCACTTGTGAGGCCACATCTGGAATATGGGATACCGTTTTCGGCACCACACTATAAAAAGGACATTGACCTTCTAGAACAGGTACAAAGACGGGTAACTAAATTCATAAGAGGGATAGAAGATCTCACTTACCAAGAAATTTTGGACGAACTGGGCTTATTTAGCTTGGAAAAAAGGTGGCTGAGAGGTGACCTGATTAATATGTATAAACACATCAGAGGGTAATTCAAAAGCTTCGCAGATGAGCTTTTTGTCCCTAGGGTTGTACGACGGACAAGGGGACATGATCTGCGCATGGAGTAAACCGTTTTTGTAATCTATTTAGAAAGAGGACAAAAAGATCAAGGATAGAGAATTGAGGAAATATGAGTCAAAGCGACCACAAAGGTTTTTCAATATATAAAGAGTATCAAATATAGATTATTTATTGTTATTCAAAACACACACAGACACTAACATACATATATATATATTAAAAAAAAAAAAAAAAAAAAAAAGGAGAGAACCTGTCAGGTGGCCACCTAAAACTCCCCAGGCGCCGTCAAACACGCAGCTCATTCATACAACTAGCTAACCCTGCTATCATATAGATCTTGAAAGTCCAGCGCATAGCACAGGTAATATCCCAAACAAAATAAGGATGCTAGATTGACTGATAGCAGGCTGACATCGTCAATTGAGGTAGTTAGTGTGGATAGCAACAGCACATGGACATCACTAGCACATGCAGGCCGCAGAGACAAAGATGGATCAATTCAAGGGTACTCCATGCAGCATAGCAGGAAAATGTCACAATGCAAATGAAACAAACATGCAGCAGCCCATAAGGAGGTGGTAGATTGCGAAGCAGGCAGACAGCAAAACAAAGCTGATACTGTTGAAACTGTATGCTATGCAAACAGCATAGCTCTTACCCTCCGTTAGTATACCGGGCTGTATCAAGGTGGTATTCAATGATTGTATTCAGAAATCCTGTGGTTGTCTGTACATGGGATCCAGCCATAAATGGCTACCGTCCAGGTGGGTTAACAGACAATCCTGTGTATGAACATCAGGTGGCAATTACCAACGTTCCCATCCAGCTGGTCGGTGGTCCGTGCAGATAGACTAGGAGCGCCCAGTAATGTTGCAGTGAGCGGTCCGTGACAGCGGCAAAAGGGAGGAAGGCGTCAACAGCAGGTTCAGAGGCACCACGCCGGGAGACCCGACATGTTTCGCTGGCAAGCGGCCAGCTTTCTCAAGGGAGGCGTGGTAATTAGAAAGAGGTCCTTCACAGTCAGAGTGGTTACAATCTGGAACATCTTACCTCAGGAAGTAGTAATGGCAAACGCTATACCTGCATTGAAAGAGGGCGTGGGTGTTTTCCTTGCATTTGAAGGGCATCCTCGGCTATAATTATTAAGTAATTCCCCGGAGAGTAGATCCAGGGATTTATCTGACTGCTATCTGGAGCCAGGAAGAAATATTACTCTTTTAATGATCATTCATTAATTATCAGAACTAAAATACAGGATCTTCTCAAAAAATTAGCATATTGTGATAAAGTTCATTATTTTCTATAATGTACTGATAAACATTAGACTTTCATATATTTTAGATTCATTACACACAACTGAAGTAGTTCAAGCTTTTTATTGTTTTAATATTGATGATTTTGGCATACAGCTCATGAAAACCCAAATTTCTTATCTCAAAAAATTAGCATATTTCATCCGACCAATAAAAGAAAAGTGTTTTTAAAACAAAAAAAGTCAACCTTCAAATAATTATGTTTAGTTATGCACTCAATACTTGGTCGGGAATCCTTTTGCAGAAATGACTGCTTCAATGCGGCGTGGCATGGAGGCAATCAGCCTGTGGCACTGCTCAGGTGTTATGGAGGCCCAGGATGCTTCGATATCGGCCTTAAGCTCATCCAGAGTGTTGGGTCTTGCGTCTCTCAACTTTCTCTTCACAATATCCCACAGATTCTCTATGGGGTTCAGGTCAGGAGAGTTGGCAGGCCAATTGAGCATAGTAATACCATGGTCAGTAAACCATTTACCAGTGGTTTTGGCACTGTGAGCAGGTGCCAGGTCGTGCTGAAAAATGAAATCTTCATCTCCATAAAGCTTTTCAGCAGATGGAAGCATGAACCCACTTTTGAAACAGAAACAGCGGCAGAACCGCCTGACCTGGGCTACAGAGAAGCAGCACTGGACTGTTGCTCAGTGGTCCAAAGTACTTTTTCCAGATGAAAGCAACTTTTACATGTCATTTGGAAATCAAGGTGCCAGAGTCTGGAGGAAGACTGGGGAGAGGGAAATGCCAAAATGCCTGAAGTCCAGTGTCAAGTACCCACAGTCAGTGATGGTCTGGGGTGCCATGTCAGCTGCTGGTGTTGGTCCACTGTGTTTTATCAAGGGCAGGGTCAATGCAGCTAGCTATCAGGATATTTTGGAGCACTTCATGCTTCCATCTGCTGAAAAGCTTTATGGAGATTAAGATTTCATTTTTCAGCATGACCTGGCACCTGCTCACAGTGCCAAAACCACTGGTAAATGGTTTACTGACCATGGTATTACTGTGCTCAATTGTAGTGGTGCTCAAATACCCCTTTTTAAAATTCGAGTTTGGTCGAATTCGAATAGTAAATTATTCGAGGTCATTCGAATATTCGAGTCGAATAATTTTTACTATTCGATTCGACCTCGGACTTCGAGCTCACTATTCGAGTCGGTATTCGAGCTAACTATTCGAGCTGACTATTCGAATTGGCCTTAAATAGCTTCCAACACTTGTTTTGAGGGTGAATGATGCAAGAAACCTCTTTTTTTCCAAGTAACAACAGCAAGTGATTATGTGGGGATGTTCCTTTAAAAAAAAATGTGGAAAGAGAAGTTGTGTCCTTAATTTTGTTCAGTAGTGTTACTGTATATACTTGTTCTTCTTCTTCTATATCGTCTTCTTCTATATCGTCTTCTTCTATATCGTCTTCTTCTATATCGTCTTCTTCTATATCTTCTTCTTCTTCTTCTTCTTCTTCTTCTTCTTCTTCTTCTTCTTCTTCTTCTTCTTCTTCTTCTTCTTCTTCTTCTTCATCTTCTCCTTCCTTTTCAATATAGTCTTATTCTTCTTCACGTATTTCTCTTTTCAATTTTTTTTTAAAGAAATGCAGCTATTTTTGAGCGTAACAAATAGCTGGTGGGCGCACGCATGTTGGAAGCGCCATTGTATGTGCTCCCTGGCAGTGGAAACACAAAGACAGCAGGAGGTAAATTCAGCAGCAGGAGGAGGAGGATGAGTGTGTGGCAGCAGGCAGTCAATGAGGCAGGCAGCTCGCCGTGACATAATAGCCCTGGTACCTAGCGGTGATACCAGGGCTGTAAATAAACACAACAGGAGGTCCCAGACAGCGGTCGTGCAGCCCACATTGTGTCCAATACACAACTGGGACAACACAGTTTTCAACCCGGGCACCTCAGAAAAATTAAACCTTTT
The DNA here is from genome assembly GCF_040937935.1 of Hyperolius riggenbachi. Lineage (NCBI taxonomy): Eukaryota > Metazoa > Chordata > Amphibia > Anura > Hyperoliidae > Hyperolius > Hyperolius riggenbachi. The sequence goes on from NC_090651.1 coordinate 8,289,916, forward strand.
TTTTTTTTTAATGGTTTGTTTGGTTTTGGTTTTGCAACCAATATAGCTATTGTTTGACGTAATAGCTGGTGGCAGAGTGGCAGCAGAAGGTAAATCATCTGTGTACCCTGGCAGTGGGAAACACAGACAGACAGCAGCAGCAGGAGGAGGAATGGAGGAGTAGGCGAGCAGCTATTGTTTGACGTAATAGCTGGTGGCAGAGTGGCAGCAGAAGGTAAATCATCTGTGTACCCTGGCAGTGGGAAACACAGACAGACAGCAGCAGCAGCAGCAGGAGGAGGTATGGAGGAGCAGTGTGAGTGTGGCAGCAGGTAGGCAGCGTGACATAATAGCCCTGGTACCTAGCGGTGATACCAGGGCTGTAAATAAACACAACAGGAGGTCCCAGACAGCGGTCGTGCAGCCCACATTGTGTCCAATACACAACTGGGACAACACAGTTTTCAACCCGGGCACCTCAGAAAAATTAAACCTTTTTTTTTTTTTTATGGGTTTTTGGTTTTGCAACCAATATAGCTATTGTTTGACGTAATAGCTGGTGGCAGAGTGGCAGCAGAAGGTAAATCATCTGTGTACCCTGGCAGTGGGAAACACAGACAGACAGCAGCAGCAGGAGGAGGAATGGAGGAGTAGGCGAGCAGCTATTGTTTGACGTAATAGCTGGTGGCAGAGTGGCAGCAGAAGGTCAATCATCTGTGTACCCTGGCAGTGGGAAACACAGACAGACAGCAGAAGGGCAGTACACAGCAGCCCACTGTAGGTGTAAAATGTGTGGCTGCAGGCGACGTAATAGTCAAAGTGAACCAGGCTGGCTTAGTGAGCAGGAGCCAGGAGGTGGTAAAGGGTGGTAAGGCACATTAACGATGGTTCCGGCAGCCAGTTCATGTCCCCCTCTCGCCGACAACAGGGGCCAGGAACTCGCCTTCCACCCACGCCTGGTTCATCTTGAGAAACGTCAGTCTGTCCACAGACTTGTGAGACAGACGTGAGCGTTTCTCGGTGACCACGCCACCAGCTGCACTGAAGCAGCGCTCGGACAGCACGCTGGAAGGGGGGCAGGACAGCACTTCCAGGGCGTACTGCGCCAGCTCGCTCCAGATCTCCATGCGCTTGACCCAATACTCCATGGGATCAACAGGGGCATCGCTGTCAAGCCCGCTGTACGACCCCATGTAGTCAGCCACCATGCGGGTCAGGCGCTGGCTGTGACCGGAGGAGGATGCTGCTGCATGCATCTCCTCTCTAGTCACTGCTGCCGGAGCCTCTACAGTCCTGTAGAGCTCGTGGCTGAGAGACAGCAGGTCTGTGGGGCGCTTGCTGCTGCTGGATGCAGGCACCTGCTGCTGCCTCTGTGCTGGCTGCTGGACAGTGGGGGTGGAAGGCTGGGGGAAGGCTTCCTCCAAGCGCTCAACAAGGGCCTGCTGCAAGCTCCTTATTTGTTGTGCTGGGTCTCCTCCTGCAGGCGGCAGGAACTGGCTCAACTTCCCCTTGAGGCGTGGGTCCAACATCATGCTGATCCAGATGTCCTCCCTCTGCTTCATCTGGATCACCCTGGGGTCCCTGCGCAGGCACGTCAGCATGTGCGCTGCCATTGGGAAGAGGCGGGCCACGTCTGCTGGCACATCGACGTCAGTGCTGTCCTCATCCTCCTCCTCTGCCGCCTCATCCTCTCTCCACCCCCGCACCAACTCAGCTGCGCTGTGCTGATCCCCCTCATCAGCAGCCAGGTCAGGGACCTCCACCAAGTCCTCCTCCTCCTCCCCCTCAGAGGTGGACTGCGCAGCTGGTTGCCGCTCCTGCTGGTCCAAGGCTGCCGCTCCCTGTTCCAGCAAAGCATCGAGGGCCCTGTTCAGCAGAGAAACCAGGGGCACCCACTCGCAGACCATAGCATGGTCCCTGCTCACCATGTTTGTGGCCTGCAGGAAGGGAGCCAGCACTAAGCACACCTGCTGCATGTGCCTCCAGTCATCATCGGGGACGATGGACGGGAAGTTGCTGGTCTTGTCCCTTCTCTGAGCTGCGGAAACAGTGGCCAGGGCAAGGTACTGTTTGACAGCGCGCCTCTGTTCAACCAGACGCTCCAACATCGCCAGGGTGGAGTTCCAGCGAGTCGGAACGTCAAGGATCAGCCGATGGCGTGGCAGATCCAGCTCCTTTTGCACGTCTTCCAGGCTCGCACAGGCTGCAGCCGAGCGCCGGAAGTGACGCACAACATTCCTTGCCGTTTCCAGCAGTTCGCCCATCCCCTGGTAGGTGCGCAGGAACTTCTGCACCACCAGGTTCAGCACGTGGGCAAGACAGGGGATGTGGGTCAGGTTTCCCCTGTCTATTGCGGCAACCAGATTGGCCCCATTGTCGGCCACCACCTCTCCGACTCTGAGGCCTCTGGGGGTCAGCCAAATCCTCTCCTGCTCCTGGAGTTTGGCCAACACATGGGTTGCCGTCAGCTTGGTCTTCCCAAGGCTGACCAAGTGCAGCAGCGCTTGGCAGTGGCGGGCCTTCACGCTGCTGCTGAGGCGGGGGGTTTGGCCAGGTGTGCCGGAGGATGGCAGAGGATCGGAGGAACCTGCTGCAGTTCCCCTGAGCCTGCGGGGTGGCACCACCCACTGTGTTGCTGCTGCTGCTGTGCCCGCTGCTGCTCTCCCATCCTCACCCCCTTCCACCAAGCTGACCCAGTGGACAGTGAAGGACAGGTAGCGGCCTGTCCCGAAGCGGCTGCTCCAGGAGTCCATGGTGACGTGGACCCTTTCACCAACCGCGTGCTCCAGCCCTCGCTCCACATTGGCCATCACAAAGCGGTGCAGTGCAGGAATGGCCTTGCGGGCAAAGAAGTGTCTGCTGGGGAGCTGCCAGTCTGGGGCTGCGCAAGCAAGCAGCGCACGAATGTCGCTCCCCTCCTGCACGAGCGTGTACGGCAGGAGTTGGGAGCACATGGCCCGTGCCAGCAAGCCGTTCAGCTGCCGCACGCGACGGCTGCTGGGAGGCAGAGCCCTAACCACCCCCTGGAAGGACTCGCTCAAAAGGCTCTGGCGTGGCCTTTTGCTGACACGGGAATCAGCAGACACAGCAGAGGAGGCCACTGAGGACTGGCTGCCAGAACAGGCCTCAGTGTCGGCGGCAGGAGTTGCAGAGGGGGGAGGAGCAGTGCGTTTCCGCACTCCTGCTGGTGCTGCTGGAGGAGCAGGAGGGCGGGTGGCTGCTGTTGCTGCTGCTGCTGCTGAAGGCTGTGCAGTGATGGGTGTGGTGCCACTGCCAGCACCAGATGCCTTCAGCCTCTGGAACTCCTCATGCTGGTGGAAATGTTTAGCCGCAAGGTGGTTGATGAGCGAGCTGGTGCAGAACTTTAAGGGGTCTGCACCTCTGCTCAACTTCCGCTGACAGTGGTTGCAAGTGGCGTACTTGCTGTACACAGTGGGCATGGTGAAATATCGCCAGATTGGTGACTTAAACATCCCCCTACGGCATGGAAGCGCTGCTGCCTGTCTCCCTGTGGTGGTTGGGGGGGGGGCTTGGGGGGCTTGGGTGCGGCTGGTGGTGGTACTGGCAGATGCTGCTGCTGCTGAGCCTGAGACACCAGCAGGCTGTGGGACCTGCCTACTGCTGCTGCCAATGCTTGCAATGATGCGCCTCCTTGCAAGGCCCACAAGAGCATCCTCCTCCTCCTCCTCAGAGCTGCTGAGGACGACATCCCCTGGAGGTGGTGGCACCCAGTCTCTGTCTGTCACCGGGTCATCATCATTCTCCCCCTCCTGAAACATGTCCTGCTGGGATGAGGACCCCCCAAACTCCTCTCCTGATGCATGGATGGGCTGCTTGACTGTCGCCACAGTCTTGCTGTCCAATCCCTCATCCCCCAAAGTGCCCATCAGCATCTCCTCCTCAAGATCGCCAACAACAGCAGACAATTTACTCATGATGCCTGGGGTCAAAAGACTGCTGAATGACAGGTCGGCGAGTGACGGTGAACTGGCCTTCTCCCCAGACCCTGCTGGGCGGCTGCTGCGAACAGGGGTGGTGGTGGTGGTGAGGGTGGAGGCCTCGGATGCAGAGCTGATGGCGGGCTGCTCATCCTCCGTCATGAGTTGCACCACAGTGTCTGCATCCTTTTCCTCAATGGGACGTTTCCGACCCGGCTGGAGGAAAATGGGAGCAGGTGCTACACGCTGCTGCTGCTGTGTCTCTGCAGCGTGAGTTGCAGATGCTCCTGCTGGGCGGCGCCCAAGGCGTCCACGGCCAGTGGCTATGGGAGGAATGTTAGCCACTGACGCTGCTGCTGCTGCTGCGGAACTGTGCATGGTGGCGCGCCCGCGGCCGCGGCTTGCCACAATGCTGCTCCCTCTCCTCCTGATTCCCTTGCTGCCCTTCCCCTTGCCCAAACCGCGCTGGCTGCCACTTCCAGACATCTTAAATGTTTTGGGCGTATAGACAAAAGTTTTGTAAAAGGGCGGGTGAAAAGTGGGGTACTTTAATGGAGTGGGTTGGTTGGTGAGGTGACTGAGTGAGTGTCCCCTAGTACAGTAAGTAAGTAGTAACAGTCAGGAAGTACAACTAGCAGTTACAATAATCAGTAGTAATCACAAGTAAATTTAGTGTGTGTACACTCAGACAGTGAGTGCACGCACGCAGGAGCTAGTAGCCTATGAACACAGTGACTGAGTGTCCTAGACTCCTAGTACAGTAAGAGTAAGTAGTAACAGTAAGTAGAACTAACTAATTACAATAATCAATCAGCGATCAGAAGGAAATGGAGTGTGGGTGTGTGTACACTCAGACAGTGAGTGCACGCACGCAGGAGCTAGTAGCCTATGAACACAGTGACTGAGTGTCCTAGACTCCTAGTACAGTAAGAGTAAGTAGTAACAGTAAGTAGAACTAACTAATTACAATAATCAATCAGCGATCAGAAGGAAATGGAGTGTGGGTGTGTGTACACTCAGACAGTGAGTGCACGCACGCAGGAGCTAGTAGCCTATGAACACAGTGACTGAGTGTCCTAGACTCCTAGTACAGTAAGAGTAAGTAGTAACAGTAAGTACAACTAACTAATTACGATAATCAATCAGCGATCAGAAGGAAATGGAGTGTGGGTGTGTGTACACTCAGACAGTGAGTGCACGCACGCAGGAGCTAGTAGCCTATGAACACAGTGACTGAGTGTCCTAGACTCCTAGTACAGTAAGAGTAAGTAGTAACAGTAAGTACAACTAACTAATTACGATAATCAATCAGCGATCAGAAGGAAATGGAGTGTGGGTGTGTGTACACTCAGACAGTGAGTGCACGCACGCAGGAGCTAGTAGCCTATGAACACAGTGACTGAGTGTCCTAGACTCCTAGTACAGTAAGAGTAAGTAGTAACAGTAAGTAGAACTAACTAATTACGATAATCAATCAGCGATCAGAAGGAAATGGAGTGTGGGTGTGTGTACACTGAGACAGTGAGTGCACGCACGCAGGAGCTAGTAGCCTATGAACACAGTGACTGAGTGTCCTAGACTCCTAGTACAGTAAGAGTAAGTAGTAACAGTAAGTAGAACTAACTAATTACGATAATCAATCAGCGATCAGAAGGAAATGGAGTGTGGGTGTGTGTACACTCAGACAGTGAGTGCACGCACGCAGGAGCTAGTAGCCTATGAACACAGTGACTGAGTGTCCTAGACTCCTAGTACAGTAAGAGTAAGTAGTAACAGTAAGTAGAACTAACTAATTACAATAATCAATCAGCGATCAGAAGGAAATGGAGTGTGGGTGTGTGTACACTCAGACAGTGAGTGCACGCACGCAGGAGCTAGTAGCCTATGAACACACAGTGACTGAGTGTCCTAGACTCCTAGTACAGTAAGAGTAAGTAGTAACAGTAAGTAGAACTAACTAATTACAATAATCAATCAGCGATCAGAAGGAAATGGAGTGTGGGTGGTGTGTGTACACTCAGACAGTGAGTGACCGCACGCAGGAGCTAGTAGCCTATGAACACAGTGACTGAGTGTCCTAGACTCCTAGTACAGTAAGAGTAAGTAGTAACAGTAAGTAGAACTAACTAATTACAATAATCAATCAGCGATCAGAAGGAAATGGAGTGTGGGTGGTGTGTGTACACTCAGACAGTGAGTGACCGCACGCAGGAGCTAGTAGCCTATGAACACAGTGACTGAGTGTCCTAGACTCCTAGTACAGTAAGAGTAAGTAGTAACAGTAAGTAGAACTAACTAATTACAATAATCAATCAGCGATCAGAAGGAAATGGAGTGTGGGTGGTGTGTGTACACTCAGAGAGTGAGTGACCGCACGCAGGAGCTAGTAGCCTATGAACACAGTGACTGTCTGACTGAGTGTCCTAGACTCCTAGTACAGTAAGAGTAAGTAGTAACAGTAAGTACAACTAACTAACAATAATCTATCAGTAATCAGAAGGAAATAGAGTGTGTGTACACACAGACAGTGAGTGAGTGCACACACGCAGGAGCTAGCTAGTGTTGGGCGAACAGTGTTCGCCACTGTTCGGGTTCTGCAGAACATCACCCTGTTCGGGTGATGTTCGAGTTCGGCCGAACACCTGGTGGTGTTCGGCCAAACTGTTCGGGGTTCGCCGAACTGCTGAATGCATGGCCGAACAGGGCCCCTGTTCGGCCGAACAGGGCCCTGTTCGGCCGAATACTGCCCCCCATGGGGTCGCAGGCATAAGGGGGGAGCATGCCCCGATCGCGGGGGGGGTCGGAAATTCCCCCCACCCCCTCCGCTAGCGCTCCCCCCTCTGCCCGCTTCCCCATACAAAAAGTTTAAAGCAAGTTCAATAGTACCTGGTGGCACTGGCTGGCAGTGGAGTGAGGAGGAGGAGGAGTCCGAGTAGCAGAGTGACGTTGAGGCCGGGCAGCGGGCGGTTCAGCGCTAGTACCCTTGTGGTACTTCCGCCCTTTCTCTGACCTCACGTCCTCGTATGCGTCATCACGCAGAGGACGTGAGGTCAGAGAAAGGGCGGAAGTACCACAAGGGTACTAGCGCTGAACCGCCCGCTGCCCGGCCTCAACGTCACTCTGCTACTCGGACTCCTCCTCCTCCTCACTCCACTGCCAGCCAGTGCCACCAGCCCAGGTACTATTGAACTTGCTTTAAACTTTTTTTATGGGGAAGCGGGCGGAGGGGGGAGCGCTAGCGGAGGGGGTGGGGGGAATTTCCGACCCCCCCCGCGACCGGGGCATGCTCCCCCCTTATGCCTGCGACCCCATAGGGCCCCCAAAATGGGCATGTTCGGGGGTCCCATTGACTCCCATTGAGTTCGGCGTTCGGGCCGAACATGCCGAACATCTGGCCCATGTTCGGCCTGTTCGGCCCGAACCCGAACATCCAGGTGTTCGCCCAACACTAGAGCTAGCTAGTAGCCTATAAACAGTGACAGTCAGTGAGTGTCCTACTCCTAGTACAGTATAACTACAATACTATTAGTAAAGGACAGCAGAAATACTGGTATAGATGAGAGAAATAAACAGAGGACAGCTGCCCACAGAGTCAAGGCCCCCCTGAGGCCTAAACCTGTAAGCTTGCAGCAGCTGCCTGTCTCTAATGTAACACACAAGCTACTAACTAAAATACAATGTCTATCTAACTAACAACAATATAGGTGTGTATACGAGGTGTAGGTGAGCAAAAACGCTAGGTAAATGATCACAATAGAGCACTTGCTAAGCCAAAGCACAAAGGAGCAACTCTCTCTCTGTACAAGTCTCAGGCAAGCATGGAGAAACGGAACATGGCGGCCGCTATTTATAGGGTAGGGGCTGGCCAGGGTCCCCCTCTGTGATTGGCTGCCGTCAGAGGGCCTGGGAGCCCTCTGATTGGCTCTAAGGACATCAATCTGGGCTATGACGCTATTCGAGCTCGGTACCGAGCTCGAATAGCGCCGTTTGCTCGAATAGCTCGAATAGTGAATGGGCTATTCGAGTGTACTCGGATAGCCCATTCGAATAGCTACAGCTATTCGGAGCTCGAATACCGAGCTCGGATAGCTGAAAAAGAGCTCGAATATTCGAGCTACTCGAATATTCGAGCTCTGCTGAGCACCACTGCTCAATTGGCCTGCCAACTCTCCTGACCTGAACCCCATAGAGAATCTGTGGGATATTGTGAAGAGAAAGTTGAGAGACGCAAGACCCAACACTCTGGATGAGATTAAGGCCGCTATCGAAGCATCCTGGGCCTCCATAACACCTGAGCAGTGCCACAGGCTGATTGCCTCCATGCCACGCCGCATTGAAGCAGTCATTTCTGCAAAAGGATTCCCGACCAAGTATTGAGTGCATAACTGAACATCATTATTTGAAGGTTGACTTTTTTTGTTTTAAAAACACTTTTCTTTTATTGGTCGGATGAAATATGCTAATTTTTTGAGATAGGAAATGTGGGTTTTCATGAGCTGTATGCCAAAATCATCAATATTAAAACAATAAAAGGCTTGAACTACTTCAGTTGTGTGTAATGAATCTAAAATATATGAAAGTCTAATGTGTATCAGTACATTACAGAACATAATGAACTTTATCACAGTATGCTAATTTTTTGAGAAGATCCTGTAGATACAGTACAAAAATGAAAACCTTCAAGGCCTGATAAGCTGGAGAAACACTATGCCAAATCCCTGATGGAAAAATAGGTGTAACCTTCCAATCACTAATGCAGCCTGTTATAAGGGGAACGGTCCTACCCTATGCAGGCCTGTCCCCTGTCCTAACTGTGTCAATGAGCCACTCCAAGGCCCTGTTTATACTGCAGAAAAAAATCAAGTTTTCTGGAATGCAGAAAAACGCAAAATCTGACTTTGGACACACCCTATGTTATTAATAGTGTTCATTGTTCACACTGTCACTTGGAATGCCAACGCAAAACATGCAGACTGGACGGTAGATGCAAAGTCCCGAACTACTGCATTTTTCCGCAAATGCAATGTAAACGTGCCGCAAAAGCCGCAAATCGGATGCAATGGAAAGCTAAGGGGACAGACGTATCCGATCCCACAAGGCTGATCGCGGCATAGAGAGCGCTCTCCTGTCCCATGGATTCAGTTCCACTGCCGCCACCGTTCAGTACACTACAAGGAATGGGAGACCAGAAGAGGCATGGGGACAGGGCCACCGCTGCCATTGAGGCGAAGGGGCGATTGCCCCAGGCCCTGGCCAATCCCAGTACCCCCGAAGGGCCACGAGGAGCAGTCGGGGGAAGCCACCTGGGGGTTCGATGGCACGGGGGCTCTGGAGAGAGCTGACTTACATGGGGGGGAGGCAAGTTACTTTGGCCACTTTGGCCCCATGTGACTTAAGCCAACCTGCATGGGGTTGGGAATCCTGCTGCAACAGAAAATTCTCATTGGTTCATGGTAGACCAATAAGAATCCTCCCTGTTGCTAGGTAGGATTCACAGTGATTTTTTGCAATCCGACCGAGAGCCCCATGCTTCTTTCAGTCCTCGATGTGTTTTGGGATGAGCAGGGACAACGGAGTACGGGTGGCGATGCAAATGCAGCGGATGGAAATGGCAGGTTAACCCTCCCAGCGCCCTCTGATCCCCTCGCTGATTAGGCATATTGTATCTGTCTCTCTTTTTCTCAGCACTGCTTCGGCTGCAGCTACTGGGCAGTGGTTACGTGGTTGAGATGCTTTAGTATTTGATATTGCAGGAGGGGGGAGGTTTGTGCTTTTTTGGCCAGTCACTCAAACAACCGGCAAGCACATGTATTTGGCATCAGACAATCCCCGCCGGTGCCGGATACATACTAGGCACCTTGCTGTATACTGACCATGAAGTTGTTACGGAAAACTTGAAGCCCTGAAGGTATTTTGGCACACTAGGTGATTGCCTGGATTACACCAACCCTGTCTGAAATTGTTGTATTTTTACCGCACCCACCGTCGTGCAATGAAAGTCTATGAAGTCTTTTATAGTGTGACCTTACGGCGCGACGTGAGAGAAGTGACATTTTCGCTGCATCCCCGACGCATGTCAAGAACTACGTTACCAGTTACCACGCGGCTTCTGCTTTAAATTGCGGAAATCTTCGTCGGCCCTGAACTCATGTTAGTCTATGGCAATGTGTGAATTTTTTAAAAATTACCAACGTGATGTCGCGCGGAAGCGCATTTTAACAATACAATACCGCATACCCGGAGCAGGAAGTGACGGTAAATGCATGTCACTTCCAGCTTGGCCCGAAGACCTGTTTTTGATGGTGCGATGCAGTGCATTGGGCGTGACGCACCGCATCGCTAAGGCTGGTTTATGGTCTGAAACCAGCAGAGCCGGGACAAGATCCTCCAGCACCCAAGGCTGAGACACCAAAGTGTGCCCCCCATCCCTCCCACCCCAGCCGTCACACACTGATTGCTATTACACTAAGAGGCCCCTCCATCCCTCCCACCCCAGCCGTCACACACTGATTGCTATTAGACTAAGAGGCGCCACAGGGCCCACAACCTCCCCAACACCTTAATCTCTAGTTATCTGGCTTGCAGTCACTGCTATGTATCCACTTTTCTTATTTCTTTCTGCTTCAAACACAATTAGGAATGACAGCTGAATGAATTGTGCGCCCCCTCCTACACTGCGCCCTGAGGCTGGAGCCTCTCCAGCCTATGCCTCGGCCCGGCCCTGGAAACCAGCCTGACATAGCCAGCTTTGAAAAGACAAATGAAACAAAAACCGAGAGCCCAATATGGTGTAGTATGTCAATAATCAAATGTAAATGAATGAAAAGTAAGAGGTAGATGTACTTACAAGTCTGGGTCACCGCAAAGGCAACCACTGTAACTGCAGGTGGGGACAATTAGAACCTGACCCCACTCAGGTATTTAAGAAGTCGCTCTCTGTAGACAGAAAAATGGGGAAACACCCCTCCACCCTGGGTGGACTGTTCAGTAGTAAAGACGAGAAACAACAGAGGCGCCAGCAAGTATAAAATGATTAAAATCCGCTTAAAAGGAGGGGTGCAGGTGGATACACCTCTCAGGTACAAAAATAGACCAGCCAATAAGCTGTTAATTTATAACAGTAATATTTATTTGGGGCCTCTAGGAGCTTGACCCAGAATTGGACCTACTACTGTGTTTCTCCTATCCGATTTGCCTGATGAAGCGGGAACTTAATTAACAGCTTATTGGCTGGTCTATTTTTGTACCTGAGAGGTGTATCCACCTGCACCCCTCCTTTTAAGCGGATTTTAATCATTTTATACTTGCTGGCGCCTCTGTTGTTTCTCGTCTTTACTACTGACATAGCCAGCAGCCATCTGAAATCTGTACTGCCTTGTCCATATGTAGCCAAACATCCCTCTTCAATGCAGATCCTACAGGAGCTCTAGTTAAAGGGGAACTTCAGCCTAAACAAACATACTGTTATCAAGTTACATTAGTTATGTTAATTAGAATTAGGGATGGTCAGAAATGCCAATTTCCGATTCCGCGGTAAATCCGCATTCCGCTATTGCCATTACCGATTCCGCTTTCCGCTACCAATTTCCGCATTCCATGCGGAATTTCCTCTGAAAATCGCGGAAATTCCGCCCGACTTTAACATCGATTTTTTTCAAAAACTATAAGGTCTTTTTGAAAACTTTTTTTGCATCTTGTTCAGAAGATTCTGTTTAATAAACCCTGAAAATTTGGTGTTAGGACTTACGGTGGCTTTGCTATTAACCGCTAAAATTGGCGGATTTTTACTGTAATGTAAAATGCAGAAAATAGGCTGATGCAGGATGCAGTAAAAATCCGCCGACTTTAGCGGTTAATAGCAAATTGCACCAAAACAGCAGAACGAGAACAACAACATCAGAAATCCCATCATGCTTTGCACAGCATCAGGGGTAAAAAGCCCGGGCAGTTTTCTTCTGTGCAGCTAAAAATGAGGCTTGTTTAGGAGAAACAAAGTTCTGATGCTGTGAAACTGTTAAAGAAACACCAGTCCTTTTCAGTGCTGCTGAGGAGATTTTTAGTCCGGAGGTTCACTTTAAAGACCGTGTTTCCCGTAATGAGGTCTGTATTGCAGATATTTTGTAACATTTTACAGGTTTCAGGCTTGTTACGCGCGGCAGTCCTGGTAATAAAACAATCATGTATGTATTTACCACCCTCAGCCTATTATACGAGACTTCATTCTTCATTACATCTCCGACCCCGTCGCCCACCTCGTTTCACCCTCCTACGGACGAAGGCCGCGCTTCCTCTGGAGAGGTAAAATTCATTCGGCGCCGTGACATCAGAACGCATTAATGGCAGCCGTCCCATAAACTGTCTGTGACAGCGAAGATGCCGGAGGTGGTCTTCCCGCGAGCGATCGCATCCAGCTCTGGTTTGGGTTGTCACTAGCTTTTTATTAAGCCGAGCTGCAGTGTTAAATCGAGATTTACTTTCCATTTACATACATTAATCTTTAGCGTCCCCCCATTAGCGATCTATCAGTATTGATTTGTGAAAGGGAGGCAGAGCTGTGAGAATGGACTGCGGTTAGGGGGAGGGGTGAAGATGAGGTTTGGGGCCTTCAGGCTCAATACCTCCCACCGCTAAAAGCTTTTAACGTTGACATTGTCATGTGCTGTCGCTTCTTCACCAATTACTTCAGCAATGTTCCCTTCTATGATGAATCTCGTCTGTGCAGCACAAGTCCAGCATTTCGAACAGCGTATCGTTATTTGTAGAACATGAAGGACTTCATGAGAAGGTGTCACTTTAAAGGGAATATGAAGTGAAAATAAACGTATGAATTGAATGAATTGTACGTGTAGTACAGCTAAGATATAGAACATTATTTTCCAGTACAGAAAGAGTTAAGAAACTTCAGTTGTTATCTATGAAAAAGAGCTTCTCTGAGCTCTCTGACTAAACTTGGGTCAGCTACAGTTCTGTTTTTGAAGCACTTATCTCAACCTGTCTTGCACTGTTTCTTGTATGTTTTTCCGATAGGAAGTTCAAAGGGTCATTATCTCTGCTCTGTTTCATCATTTTCAATACAGAGTGTAATTTGTAAACTGAAAATATTATGCTAGGTACACACAATACAATTTTCTGACAGATTAACTGTCCAATCGACTATTTCCAACAGGTCTGGTCTGATTTCTGATCGATTTTCCGTTCACACCTTTTGGAGGGACAGTCCCTCTTTGGGAGCCCTCTCCCTCTGTCCCTCTTTCCTCCTCATTTGTCCCTCTTTCAGGACTTTGTCCCTCTTTCTATGTAAATATATATATTTCTCTACTAAAAAATGTGTTTGATTGACTCAAAACTTTATTCCCACCCTTTAAATTGATATATTACTAATTTTAAAATATTAATATAAAGGAAAAGAACATGAAATGAAGAATAGAAAGAATACTTTATGGTATGCGTGACTAGGGGTGTGATCAGGGGTGTGGCAGGGGCGTGGCTTAAGTGTCCCTCTTTCTCATCTCAGAAAGTTGGGAGGTATGACTATACTAGTGTCCACCCCTGGTGGAGGGGTGATGTAACCCTTTTTCTTCTGTTCCACAGAGAGCGACTTCTTAATCCTAAATGGGGACAGGTCTAATCTCCCCACCTGCATCCACAGTGGTTGCCTTGGAGGTAACCCTGGTTTGTAAGTATTATTCTATGTATTCTACAAACATCTTCCTGTACCAGTACTTACTACTCTATATTTGGCTCTTGTGTCAGAAAATCGTATCCTGTGTACCAAGCATTAGGGGATGCTGCAATGTTATAGAAAAAAAGCTATATAACTGAAAATGAAAATATGAGACTTTTTTCTTTACTACTAATGTTCAGTTAATTATCCATACTACACATTCAATTCATTATATCTTAAGTTTTTTTTCCGCTTCTGTGTCACTTAGAGATGATGCAATGTTATAAAAATAAAGCTATATAACTGTATGTAGCAGAAAATAAAAAAGATGAGACTCTTTTCCTTGCTACTAATGTTTTATTAATTATCTGTATTAAACCTACAATTCACTACATCGAACGCTTTCTTTCGCATCAGTGTCGCTTTAAGCAAATTTAAAGAGAGCCTGAGGTGGGCCCATAAAATTAAAAAAACGTAGGCTACCTGATCGGGGGGGCTAAGCAGATTGGGTAGCCGTGAAAACCACCGCTCCTGTGGGCCACACTGGCCCACTTTCACTTTTGTGACCTCTGAGCCACGATGCTGGAATAAGAGACTGCGTGCAGGTAGGCGGGGGAGCGGCAGAGGCGTGGCCATGGAGAGAGCTGCCCAATGTCAGCTCTGGAAATAGTAATAAAAATGTTAAAACAACAGTATTAAAAAGGGCAAAATATTGTCTATAACAAAAAAAATAAAAAAATATTAATGATATTTTACCATAACCAAATCTAATCCAACTGTCACACAGAACCCTCTCCTGGTGGTGCCTAACCCTAAATCCCCCCCAGTGGTGCCTAACCCTAACCACCCTCCTAGTGGTGCCTAACCCTAAATCCCCCCCAGTGGTGCCTAACCCTAAACCCTCCCGGTGGTGCCAAACCCTAACCCCTCCCGATGGTGCCTAACCGGGTGCATGAAAAAAGGACACCAGGAAACAAGGGCCCGGCTGGATAACAAATTGACGTGGCTGGATAACGAAATCTCGATAACAATAAACATCATTAACAAAATTCGTTAACGATAAATACCATTTTAAAACAGATTGGAGATGAAAAAAAATACTCACTCTATTAGATTTAACTGCCTAACCCTAACTACCCCGGTGGTGTCTAACCCTAACCACTCCCCCTGGTGGTGCCCAACCCTACTTCCCCCCCCCCCCTTGCACAAGCACCCTTACACACATAGAAACAATCATATATTTAATAACATAAAATCGTACAATCTGTACATACAAACGAAATAATATGACAAAAAACTATAATGCTGCAAACGTCTAAAACCATAACATATTTCAAAAACTTTAATGTTGCAATGTTGTAAACTATATTTATTGGGCGCCCTTTTTTCTGCTTATGCCATATTAACGATAAATGCATTAGAGTATATGGCGGCGCCCTTTTTTTTCACTAGCCGTCAATACCCTCTTTTCTTGCCACTGCTTAACCCTAATACTACCACCCCCCCCCCCCCCCCCCAGTGGTGCCTAACCCCTAAACCACTCTGGTGGTGCCTAACCCTAAAACCCCCCTGGTGGCGCCTAACCCTCAAACCTCCCTTCTTGACCCTAACCCCAAAACCCCTTTCCCGACGCCAAACCCCAAAACCCCCCTTCTCCGCTGCAAATAACATTCATACAAAAAGCGATACATATGCAAGATTATACATTTCAAAGTGATAATTTAAACAATTATAATTGTGAAAACTAATTTTAAAACAATATTTTTCACTACACAAAGAATTGAATGTGTGCATTACACACCAAGTGAACACCTGACATATCTGGCTAAGCAGATTTGGCCTAATTGGCTATTCATGAGGCAATGCTCATGCAAATATGCATTCGCTTTCGCATGCCAACTTATGCACGGTCAAAAACCAATGCCGCAAAGCGGTCGCCCTGCGGGAATTAGTTCATGCTGCAATAGCACTATCCAGGAGCGCCACGGGAGGCTTCCCAAATGCCCCCATACAACCAGGGGGACCGCGGGGTCCCAAGTGCTCTCACTGCCTGGGAACCACAGCAGCACCCCAGAGGGGGAGGCTGGGTGGCACAGGCCGTGTGGATGGTTCTCCCTAGGAGTAGGCCGCGTCTGGGGAGTACACCGTTCATGTGTTCTCGCTCCCCCCCCCTTTTGGGGGGCAGTTGCGGCGCTCCCGGGCAGTGGATGCTTTGTGGGGGTGTTTGCGCTGCTCCTCATTTCTTGGGGGTACAAGGAGGCCTACACGCGGCGCCCCTGTTGAGATGCAAGAATTTGCGTGGGCCAACTCCTGCAGGAATGTCAGGAAGGTAGCCTTAGATCCTGCATAATCTGGTAGGCGATTGCAGCTTGCAACGCTTTGCCATTTTAATTAGATGAGAGTCAGTTTAAATTTGAATGAGTCATTAGACTTGAGGCAGCCAGTATATAAGTCAGGTGAAACTGGTCAGAAGCACACACCTTTCACTCTCCTTGGATTGCAAAACAATATTTTTCAAAACACTAATTCTCAAAATTAAAATTTTGGTTGGATAAGCCTGGCACCTCGCTATTTATCAGGCCTCCAAATTTTTTCATTGGCGCTCAAAAGCCGATATTTTGCATTAGTACCTATGGAGTGCCCAAATTCCCAGATTCCATTGTGTATTGCTGATCACCACTGCACGAGTATGTGATGGACATGTAGATCCATAATAGCTCTGGAAATTGCCTATTATCCCATCGTATTGAAAGGCTCAGAAGTCCTCTTCAGCCATGATGGACTGTCTGCCGTCGGGCTGGATATGAACTCGCAGGATTTGTTTAATACGGTAATTGAACAATAACTCTTGATTTTTATTGTATTCGAACCACCCACATTCATTTCTGCTTCCCAGTCTGTTTAAACGTTCTATTGTCCATTAATAAATCCAAAGAATTCCTCGCACTTTGTGAAATGACATAATGGTAAAAGTTGAAAAGGAAGAGATTAAATTATTAGTGTCTCCATTCACAGAACCCCTGCGTGAGATGTGTGATTTCCAACAATAAAGGGAACCTGCCGATCGGCGGCCTTGTGAAACGCTGGAGTGAGACAAGAGACACATGTGGCTCACCGTTCAGCGAAAGGGCCGTAATGAGCGTTTTCTGCTGAACTTTAAAGAGAGTTTTGCTGTTGAATTCTAAAGAGCTTTGCTGAAAGGGAACCCAGCTGACACCGTGAGATGCCAGCTGTGCCAAGCCTGTAACCCAATTTCATCTCTCTGCAGATCTTTGCTGTTTCGTGTAGTAGAAGGGTCAACGATGACAACCATTGTGGAACAGTGGACAATCTGGCATTTCCCGGACAGCGGGGTGGTAAATGAAGCTTTACTGTTACGGCTAACTTTCATTGGTGCGCTAGACTGAAATTTCCCCGTCAGCCTTTGAGGCGTGTAACCGCCTGGAGATGCCTAATGGTTTGTTAGATGTCTGGAAGAATGCCCCGGGATTTCTGAGTTTTGAGGCGCTTATGGCTTTCCTTTCTCTCTACAACGTTGTCACCTGTCGGAATGTGAGTCATCAAAGCACACAACAGTATCTGAAGTCTCTATAGATACTTTGCAGAGTCTCCTAGGAGTCCAGGCATTCCGTTTTATTCTATGATAAAGGTAAATCCCATGCTTTGCAGTCAGGATCTTAGTTCTGTTCCTCCCACCGCTGTAGGGATACTCATTTGCATTCTGCCGAATTAAAATGACAGGATTTCCCATCAAAATTTGTAAATTGGAAAATGGAAACCAGAATTCCACAAAAATCCAATTTTCTGCAACTCAGAAATTTTAGCCCAATCACAGGAAGCATTGGAACAGAGTATATAGTCTAGTCACTAACTGTCCCTTAACTGTCCCTTAGAGGAGCTCACAATCTTATCTAGTCCCTATGTAACGATTGGTGTCAGCAACACAGATTTTTCTGATTCTGCAGTATCACCAATAATACAGATGCTATACCTGATTATGTGGTGACCTGCAGAATCACCAATAATACTAGTATAGCTAGACACAGGACAACCAATGTGGAATTGTGTTTTGGTGTGACAGTAATGAAAGAGGAGATCTCCCGAGAAGCGGGAGATTCAGACAATACTGCAGCCAAGAATCCCCTGAGGGGCAGGGAATTCAGACTGCACCACAGCCAGTGAGCACCTGAGGAGCAGGGGATTCGAACTGTACTGCAGCCAGTGGACACCTGAGGAGCAGGGACCACTGACTGTGCTGCAAGGATGATCACCTGAGGAGCAGGTGATTAAGACTATACTACAGCCAGGGATCCCCTGAGGGGCAAGTGTTGCAGACAGTGCTGCAAAGACTGATCACCTAGGGAGTAGGTGACAGCTCTCAGCAGGGTCAGCAACGTACAGACAGATAAGGTACAGAGACGGAAGGCTGATTCAGAGTAAGGTACAGGCAGTGTTGGCAACAGTAATCAGATAGGCAGAAGTACCGAATCAGCAAACAGGAGAGTAGTAAGGAAAGCAAAAGATCATAACAGATAAATAGTAGCAATATAGCAATATCCTAGTCTATCCTAGTCTAGGTGTGAAGTCCTTGGTTTCAACACCTGGGATCTAGACTAAAGAATAGTACACAGATACATAGTAGCAATATAGCAATATCCTAGTCTAGGTGTGAAGTCCTTGGTTTCAACACCTGGGATCTAGACTAAAAAATAGTACACAGATATATAGTAGCAATATAGCAATAAGTACTTTAAAGAGGAACTCCAGTGAAAATAATGTAGTAAAAAAAGTGCTTCATTTTTTACCATAATTATGTATAAATGATTTAGTCAGTGTTTGCTCATTGTAAAATCTTTCCTCTCCCAGATTCACATTCTGACATTTATTACATGGTGACATTGTTACTGTGGGCAGGTTATTTAGCTGTCTCTAGCTGCTCTGTCTGTTACAGACAGCTAATAACAGCTATTTCCTGTCTCTGAACATTGTTACATTGTGGCAGTTTGCCAGCAGTACCGCGGTATTCAGAGCCTCTTGTGGGAGGGGTTTCAGCACAAAATCAGTCACACAGCGCCCCCTGATGGTCTGTTTGTGAAAATCATTGTCTTTCTCATGTAAAATGGGGTATCAGCTACTGATTGGGAAAAAGTTCAATTCTTGGTTGGAGTTTCTCTTTAAGCTATCAACGGAAACTGGCTGGAAGTGTGAATTCCCAGCTCCTGATGGTTCTAACACACTGTAAGATCTGACTAAGGTCTGAGCGCTAGCACGTTAGCGTTTGCAACAGCAGACAACCAGCAACTGACAGGCAGGTCCTATATATACTCAGAGCACTCCACAGCGCCGCCCCAGTCACTCAGCCAATCCGGAGCACTACTGGAGTCAGCTGATCGGCTTGATCAGCTGACTCCCCTTTTACTTGCATAAAAGTCCTGTCGCCTGGCGCGCGCGCGCGCGTAGCTCTCAATCCATGTGCACTAGAAGGACCAGGCAAAGCAGCAGCATGGAGCTGCGTGGCAGAGGCCGCCGGCTGATACGCGGAGATAGCCGCCATGCCGCTTGGCCATGCGGCGGTATCTCCGCTATCCTTTACACCCTACTATAGTCATATGTCTGTATCATGTAGTGTATGTATCATAGTCTAGGGCCAATTTAGGGGGAAGCCAATAAACTTATCTGTATGTTTTGGGATGTGGAAGGAAACCAGAGTGCCCGGAAGAAACCCACACAGACACGGGGAGAACATACAAACTTCTTGCAGATGTTGATCTGGCTGGGAATCAAACCAGGGACCCAGCGCTGCAAATCAAGAGAGCTAACCACTATTATCCATGAAAAAACAAAACCTATAGATTCATCACAAGCGCAAATACAGCGAAGATGAAACTTATTATTTATCACATTGCAGAGTTCTTCTATATGTTCCATGCAATCTAATGACTGGTGGATAGGTGTCTTTTTCTAACGTTTGTGTCATTGACAGATGTCATACAGGGCGATAGCATTGTTTATGCTGTACGTGTTGCTATGCAGATTACAGCAATGCGTATTACGTGCTGCTGTATACAAGGACATCAGACACACGTATAGGAAGAAACATCAGATCATGATTCTATGCAATATGTGGCGTTCCAGCGAGTTCCGGCCATGCAATGCAGCTGCTCTGCTGTTATCAGCTGGATTCTGTGCTACAACAGAGAGCAATATGGATGTCGCGCATGCCTGTAAAACATTCTGTTGTGAATAAGGATAAAAGAAAACAAGAGCGCACCGCTGGTGCAATAACGTTTTTTACTTCGGTCAATCACGCTGATATAAGTTGCACTTACAGTGTATAGGAAGTCAATGCGCCTGTCAGGCCTGCCGTCTATCCACTCCTGTGTCCCGTGCTTGGCCAGAGCAGCGGGATGCGTTGGTGTCAGCGTAGGAGTCGGAGGCGGTGGGCGGAGCCTGGACGCGGAAATGCCGTCTGACGTCACAACGTTTCGGCGTAGACCACGCCTTCATCAGGTGACGTCAGCGGCAGGAACGGCAATACTTTATACCCACGTGAGTGGGTGGTGGCGGCAACACAGCCTACCATTGGCTGTGTCTAAGTGGGCGTAAAATATTATTACGAGCAGCGGTATTGGAACCACCTATATGTGTGGTGTGACGGAGTCTGGGTAGCATCCTATTTGCTGTCGCTATAAAATCAAAAAACTTTATTTAGAAAATTTAAAAGTATTAGAATTAGGATATTTAAGCATTTAGTAGCGTTGGGCGGTATGGATAAAAAGTGGATAAAAAGGATAAAAAAGGGGGGGGTGGTAAAATGGGGAAAAAATAAATAAAATAAAAATTATAATGGAACCATTGTTCTGAGACATTAGTTGTGTCCATTGTCTTGTATCATTAAAATAAATGAATTAAAATTTCCCGGCTATCTCTCGTCTTAGGGATCTGTTCTGCTGGGGTTACCTGGGCAAATCCGCCGGTGCTAAAGGATCCAAAAACGGAGCAGTGCAATATGCTCAAAGGAGAATAAAAACTGGTAGGTGTATCTGGTGGGTGTATTCCATTCGGTGGACCCTGATCGTGTATTAAATGGATTGAGATGATTTGAATGGTGTTGAAATGTAAAGGAGAATAATAAATAATAAAATTGCAATGAAAGTGTACGCTACACTTTTGTGGGCGTGCACTAACAAGCGGTGCTATCGTTGGCAATAGACCTAAAGTGATAGGCGGAGTCGCTCCCTTATTTTGACATTTATAAGCCCATTACCAACATCATTCAACACCTACACAAGGTCTCGACACAGTGTTGGCAATACACCCTGCACACTCCCAAACCCAGCTGTCTGTAACCGAATGGTTGGGTGTAATAGTACCGAGGGAATGGTGGACACTGCTAAGCTGGCACCTATATGTGGCCATACCCTTGTCAATTTTAACCCGTCCATAACCTTATCAATGGGCTGGTGTACCTATCTGTGTTAGTTAAGCAGTGCGGACGTGGGGTTGGCCATCTACATTGGACCGCATGTCGCACATAGGCTAAATATGGCGAGGCTGGCATTGGTGGGTGACAGTTTGTGCTGTTGAAGAGTGGCTAGAATCAGATTAACCACAAAAAACAGTAAAAGGGACTAGCTGTCAGGGGTCAAAGGTATTACAGCGCGGTTCATCTAAACCCAGGAGTGGAGAGACGACAACCTGCAATTACAATTACATCACAATATTAAATGTAATGGTTATAGAGGGGGAGGTGTTAGGATGGGAAGGGAGGTGGAGGGGGGAAAAGGGGGGGGGAGAGGGAGAGGGAGGGGGGGGGAAAGGGGGGAAGGGAGTGAAAGAGTATGGGAAGGGATGGCCACGGAGGGAAGGGGGAGGGATGGCCACGGGGGAAAGGGGAAGGGGTGGATGGAACTGTTCAAATTGGGACAATGCCATTGTCTTTTTCTCTTCCTTATCATTCCTAGATGTTCATTGGAGGAAGCTCCGTACTTCAAGGTCTTCGTTAAGTCCTTTAGTTGCAAGAGTGTTAAGTTTGAATATCCAGAAGGTTTCCTGTTCACAAAGTTTCTTGTATCGTAGACCTCTATACAGAGTAGATGGAATGCTCTCAAGGCCTAAGATCTTAAGGCCGCTGGGATCCGATCGATGACACTTAGCAAAATACCTGGGTACACAATGCTTCTCAGATTTTGCAAGTATATTGCATTTGTGCTCCCCCAGTCTCTTTCTAAGAGGCCTTGTTGTTCTTCCTACATATAATTTTTTGCAGGAACATATTAATACGTATATAACTAACTTGGTGGCACAGTTAATAAAATGTTTAAGTGATACAAATCCTCCATCTGGGTTTTCGAGTTGTTTTGCGCCATGCATAATAAAGGAACAACACCCGCAGCGTGATTTCCCGCACCTGAAGTTTCCCACAATCCCAGATCTCAACCATGTTTGTGGGGGTTCTTGCTTCTTATTGCTCGGTGCGATCTGGTTCTTAAGAGACCGTGCTTTCTTAAATATTACTTTAGGTGCTTCTGGCATAGAGGGTTTAAGTAAGGGGTCTTGCAAAATGATCGGCCAGTTCTTTTTAATTATGCTCTGGATGCGTCGTGAGCTTTCTGTGTAGCCTGTGACCAAAGTAGGTATTGAGACTTTTTCTATGGGGTCCTTTGATTGGTTTGTTCTTTCATTACTTCTGAATTCTTTTATTGCCGAACTAATCTGGGCCTCTGGATATCCTTTTTCTATAAATTTCTCAGCCAGCTGTGCTGCTTGTCTGTTGTAGTCATGGTCCTTGGTGCAATTCCTCCTAAGGCGACAAAATTGACTGCGTGGAATATTCGCTACCCATTTGGGGTGGTGGCAGCTGGCAGCATGTAGATATGCATTTTCAGCTGTTGGTTTAAAATGAGTTTGTGTACAGATGTGGAAGTGATCATCAATGAATAGCTCCAAGTCTAAAAACATTAATTTTTCTCTATCAAAAACTGACGTGAATTCCAAAAGAACTGGACAAAACCGAGTCTGATGGAATAAGGGGCAATGGAAATACACCACAATGGAGAACCACAAAACGTAGCCACCGAAAAAGGGAATACAAGTTCCAGTCCAACTTTGGAGACCAGAGAAAACCACAAACACGACAGATACGATCAGAAAGATCGCCCCTTTCCCCTGCAAGAGGCACGTGACAAAGAAAGACCAACTGGAAATCAACACATTATGACTTAGGTGCGAGGCCAAAAACAAGGGAAGAAGCAGCCCCTCGAGCACAGGCCATAGATTCTGTTAGAAAGCGCACATCCCAAAGCTATCCTAGGCAACCAAATAAAGAAAGTAAAAAAATTACACCAGAAGAATTTGGTAGTCAGGCTTCAATAAGCAAGTTTTTGGATCAAGCATGGGACTATACAGTAAGAAACAGAGAATCTAGGGACAAGCGACTGGCCGCCAATAAACCAGGATCACAAAATAACCCAGAGGCCACAGTATCAGGGCTCACTATGACCACCCTGGTACATCTTGATGAGGCAATAAGAGATCCAGGGCAAGATAAGGATCCTGCACCCTCCACTGCGGGTTTTTTCATATCACCCCCCCACTCCGTTGTCAGTCAAAATGCCACTCGAAGAAGAAGAGGAGCAAGAGGGGGGAGAAAAGTGCAACAACAAAAAAGGAAGAAGACTGAACAGTCAGGACTAGCAATTTCAACTATTAAGATTTTCAATATCTCCTCACATACACTCTCCGATGGAGATCTCTCTCTTCTCAGACGTGGACTCAACTTTGCTCCCACAATAAGGCCAAATGCTTTCAATCTATTCAAAGATCTGCACAGGTTTATTAGGACCCTCACACTGAAAAAGATTTTTTGCCCTAAAGGATAAGAAGAATTCCAATGGGAGGCCTCTTGATTCTCTCAACCAATTGGCCACACAAAACAGGCTCACAGATGATGATGAAAGAGCCTTGTTGGATTTGATAGAGTTAAGAGGGGAAAATTCAAATGATGACAGTGTAGAGATAGATATGAATTTCCTTGAAGGGCCCATCAGGGACTCTGGGCTTAAACCGAGATCTATTTTCTACCCAACCCAGTCCAAGGGGCAATTTATCAACAGTTACTACCACATCGTAATGGATGAATTTAACGGACTGTGCAGGTCCAAGAATGACAAGAACAGATTTAGTAATTTAACCAGAGATGAACAAATAGCTCTAGAAGGCCTCAAAAAGAATAAAGAGATTGTTATTCGCCAGGCCGATAAAGGAGGCAGCATAGTCATACAAGACTTTGCAAAGTACCAGGAGGAAGGAAATAGATTGTTGGGTGATAAGAACACCTATTTAAGACTTGTCTCGGACCCAACGCAAGGATTCATGAAGGAACTTCGGGTCATTTTAGACAAAGGATTTAGCCTAGGAATCACAACAGAAGAAGAACACAGATTCCTAATGCCCTTCAATCCACTAGTACCTTATTTTTACCACATCCCCAAAATCCATAAAAATGAAACTTCACCACCAGGGCGGACGATTGTAGCCGGGATGGAGGGTATCTTATCCCCTGTATCTGATTATATTGATCATTTCTTGCAGCCGATTGTCCAGCACACGGAGGCTTACACAAGAGACTCGATGCATGTGTTGGAAATCCTGGAAACATACCAGTGGGAAAAGAGTTACTCATGGGCATCCTTGGATGTATTTTCATTATATACTTGCATTCCACATGATAAAGGTATAGAGGCAGTCAGCCACTTCTTGATGAAGGACGATGCCTTTAATTCACAACAAGCTACATTCATTCTGGACCTATTGGAATTTGCTCTAAAACACAACTATTTTACGTACATGAATCAATACTTCCTACAGATCTGTGGAACATCGATGGGGGCAGGATTTGCCCCCAGTTTTGCCAATATATATATGGCCCACTGGGAAAATCGATATATCTGGTCTAACCATAAGTTTAGAAAGAACTTAATCCTGTACACTCGTTATATTGACGACATTCTAATAATTTGGGATGGCACAAAAACAGAGTTTGATGAGTTTGTGAATTACTGCAACGCAACTTCTACTGGCCTTGAATTCACGTCAGTTTTTGATAGAGAAAAATTAGTGTTTTTAGACTTGGAGCTATTCATTGATGATCACTAGTGTTGGGCGAACAGTGTTCGCCACTGTTCGGGTTCTGCAGAACATCACCCTGTTCGGGTGATGTTCGAGTTCGGCCGAACACCTGACGGTGCTCGGCCAAACCGTTCGGCCACATGGCCGAACTAAGAGCGCATGGCCGAACGTTCCCCGAACGTTCGGCTAGCGCTGTGATTGGCCGAACGGGTCACGTGGTTCGGGCCCGAACGCGCTCTGATTGGCCGAACGGTCACGTGGTTCGGGTAAATAAATACCCGAACCACGTCATATCTCCGCCATTTGTCTGTGGGTTTAGCTTTGGGTAGGCAGGCAGGGTAGTTCGCTCTCCAGCCACGCTAGCCAGGGTCCCCCCCAGTCATTGTGTGTCGCTGCTGGGAACAGTAGTACACCGCTCGCTCAGCCACACTATATATAGCATTGTTTACTGCCACTGTGTACCTCGCTCAGCCACGCTATATATATAGCATTGTGTTTTCTGACACTCTGTGTACACGGCTTAGCCTGACTAATATAGCATTGTGTGTACTGCCACTGTGCACCTCGCTCAGCCACGCTATATATAGCATTGTGTGTACTGCCACTGTGCACCTCGCTCAGCCACGCTATATATAGCATTGTGTGTACTGCCACTGTGCACCTCGCTCAGCCACGCTATATATATAGCATTGTGTTTTCTGACACTCTGTGTACACGGCTTAGCCTGACTAATATAGCATTGTGTGTACTGCCACTGTGCACCTCGCTCAGCCACGCTATATATAGCATTGTGTGTACTGCCACTGTGCACCTCGCTCAGCCACGCTATATATAGCATTGTGTGTACTGCCACTGTGCACCTCGCTCAGCCACGCTATATATAGCATTGTGTGTACTGCCACTGTGCACCTCGCTCAGCCACGCTATATATATAGCATTGTGTTTTCTGACACTCTGTGTACACGGCTTAGCCTGACTAATATAGCATTGTGTGTACTGCCACTGTGCACCTCGCTCAGCCACGCTATATATAGCATTGTGTGTACTGCCACTGTGCACCTCGCTCAGCCACGCTATATATAGCATTGTGTGTACTGCCACTGTGCACCTCGCTCAGCCACGCTATATATAGCATTGTGTGTACTGCCACTGTGCACCTCGCTCAGCCACGCTATATATAGCATTGTGTTTTCTGACACTCTGTGTACACGGCTTAGCCTGACTATATAGCATTGTGTGTACTGCCACTGTGCACCTCGCTCAGCCACGCTAAATATAGCATTGTGTTTACTGCCACTCTGTGTACACCGCTCAGCCAGACTATATACCGTTGTTTACTGACACTCTGTGTACACCGCTCAGCCAGACTATATACCATTGTTTACTGACACTCTGTGTACACGGCTTAGCCTGACTAATATAGCATTGTGTGTACTGCCACTGTGCACCTCGCTCAGCCACGCTATATATAGCATTGTGTTTTCTGACACTCTGTGTACACGGCTTAGCCAGACTATATAGCATTGTGTGTACTGCCACTCTGTGTACACCGCTCAGCCAGACTATATAGCATTGTGTTTACTTCCACTCTGTGTCTGCTGGGCCTGGGAACAGTAGTACACCGCTCACCCACCACTGTATAGCATTGTGCTCTGTGTCGCTGCTGGGAATAGTGGTACTGTATAGCATTTCTGTACTGCCACTGTACTGCTGCCAGTCAGCGTGTACTGTAAGGATAAGTGAAATGAGGAAGAAATCCGGTGAAAGAGGAAGGGGCAAGGGAAGAGGTGTTTCCCCTGACGGTTCACGTACAGGCCACAGGGGAGCACCCAAGAAAACCCACTCAATACCGCCCATGTTGTCCAGGACAACAACCCTCACAAATCCAAAAGAACAGGACCAGATAATTACTTGGATGACCTCTCAAGCGTCCAGCAGTGGGTTAAGCAGCACCAGCACATCACGCACGAGGTCCGAGTCCTCAGCCAGTTACAAGGAGCCAGTGGGCACAAAGCTGACACAACCGGCAGCGACACCACGCACACAACTGCCAGATAACCAGTCCTATGAATTACCTCAGGACACAATGGGGTATTCGCAGGAGCTATTCCCAGCCCAACAAACTTCCACCTATGAAAGGTCAATGGAGGAACAGCCAGAAATGTTGTGCCCGGATTCACAACCATTAACTGTGGGAAATGCACCGCGCACTGAAATACAAGGCGAGTCCGAGGAGGACTCGGAAACCCAAATCCCAGAGCAAGTTGGGCAGGAGGGGTTGCAATTGCAGGAGGTCGGCCGACAAGATCTGGAAGACGACGTTGGAGTGAGCTGCGCAGAGGTTGTTCTGGGGAGCTCTACTCCACGGCGGCGGCCCCCCACAATGACATATGATGAGTTTGAGGAGATGGAAGAGGAGGGTATGGACAATGTGGACAGAGACCCAGATTTTATTTGTGAACGAGAACATCGCCATCGTAGCAGCAGCACAGATGAGTCTGTTGAAGAACCCACTGCTGCACGAGTTCGCCTTGTGCCACAAGGTAGGCGGCGCGCAATTTCAGGCACCACAAGCGTGGAAGTTAGAGTGAGAGGCAAAAGAGGAGGAAACGGAAATCGCCAGCAAGGAGGCAGGTGCTCCAAAGTCTGGGCTTTCTTTGAAGACTGCACTGAGGATGTTACCATGGCGATTTGCAAGGTGTGCAAGACTCGCCTGAGCAGGGGGAAAAGTATTAACAACCTCTCCACCACCAGCATGAGCCGCCACATGCTATCCAAACATCCCACTCTGTGGGCAAACGCGGCAGGACAGGGTACCAGCAACACTGCCTCCCTTGGGTTCACCAGACTCACCACCAGACCCGCCTCAGCAGCAGCAGTAGCCCAGCCATTGCGTGGTTCACAACATTCACAAACATCAGACGACGCTGACACTGTCACTTTCCGGAGTAGTGCTCTTGAGGTCTCCCAGTGTTCATCAAACACAACAACCAACAGCCCTTCCGTGTGCAGCGCTACGGTTCAGTTGTCTGTGTCGGAGATGTTTGAGCGCAAGAGGAAATTGCCAGCAAATGACCCCCGGGCCGTGGCAGTAACAGCCAGCATAGCCAAGCTTCTGGCCTGCGAAATGCTGCCATATCGAGTGGTGGAGACAAACAGCTTCAAGGGCATGATGTCAGTGGCCATCCCACGTTACGTGGTTCCCAGCCGCTACCACTTTGCGCGCTCTGCAGTGCCTGAGTTGCATGAGCACGTGGTCAGCAAAATAACCCGAAGCTTGAAGAATGCCGTTGCCTGCAAGGTTCACCTCACCACTGACACTTGGACGAGTGCGTTCGGCCAGGGTCGATACATCTCCCTTACCGCGCACTGGGTGAACCTTGTGGAGCCTGGCAGCGATTCCTCACCTGCTACGGCGCGGGTGTTGCCCACGCCGCAAACAGCTGCACCGCCGTCCCTCCCACTGGATAACAACAGCAGCACCTACCTCTCTGACTCCTTCTCCTCCAACGCATCTCAAAGCTGTACCTCATCCGGAAACGCTAACCCAGCAGCAGTAGGATCGTGGAAGCAGTGCAGCACAGCTGTTGGCATGCGTCAGCAAGCGTTGCTGAAGCTGATCTGCCTTGGGGATAAGCAGCACACAGGGGAGGAAATTTGGAAGGGAATAAAGGAACAGACGGATTTGTGGCTGGCACCGCTGGACTTGAAACCGGGCATGGTTGTGTGTGATAATGGGAGTAATCTCATTCGCGCTTTAAGGTTGGCTAAGCTGACACACATCCCTTGCCTGGCGCACGTGATGAACCTAGTAGTTCAGCGGTTCCTGAGGACATACCCAGGCGTGGCCGATCTTCTGTTGAAGGTGCGTCGAGTGGCCAAACATTGTAGAAATTCCAGTACTGCTTCGGGGGCACTCGCCAAGATGCAGGAGCGCTTCAATCTCCCCCACCATCGCTTTCTGTGTGATGTCCCTACGCGCTGGAATTCTACGCTGCACATGCTAGCACGCTTTTGTGAGCAGAAGAGTGCAGTGGTCCAGTACATGACGGCGCAGTACCGAGGCGCATCCGGACAGCTGCCAAGCTTCTGTGGATCCGATTGGGCAAACATGTTGGACCTCTGCCAAGTCCTCCAAAATTTTGAGCAATCCACG
Source organism: Hyperolius riggenbachi (assembly GCF_040937935.1). Taxonomy (NCBI): domain Eukaryota; kingdom Metazoa; phylum Chordata; class Amphibia; order Anura; family Hyperoliidae; genus Hyperolius; species Hyperolius riggenbachi. The sequence goes on from NC_090651.1 coordinate 8,318,783, forward strand.
TTGCTTGTGAGCAGTGACAACTCTTCAGTCAGCATTACCATACCACTGCTGTGTTTACTGAAGAGGTCAATGTTGAAAATCAAGGAAACAGCTGTCATGATGCAACTGGGGGAATCTGAAGGAGAAAACGATCAGCGTGATGGTACCAACATCAGGCCATCCGCCTCAGGGAACGCTGGCCCCAGCAGCTATGATGAAGAAGAGGAGGAGGAACAGCTGGAGTTGGAGCAGGAATTTCATGCCACCACTGACGAGGGCCAGAGCGGTGCACGTTGGACTTCCACAATTCAACGCGAATGGTCAGCAGAAGCAGACCAGGAGGAAGGTGACGACTATGATGCATCACAACAACTATCACAACGCTCACAAGAGGATGATGAGGATTCTGGTAGGACTCTGGCACACATGGCTCAATTCATGCTAGACTGCATTGAACGTGACCCACGCATTGTGCGCATTCTGGACAACACCAATTACTGGGTTTATACCCTTCTGGATCCACAGTACAAACACAATGTTCCAAAACTGCTTGAAGAAAGAGTCAGACAGGTCAAAATGGAAGAATATAGCAAGGAAATGAGCAGCGCTACTTAAAAACAGACTAGTGCCTACCTGCAAAAGAGTGCAAGCCCCACTTGTGGGGTCGAATACACACCGAGCATACACATGACCTGTCTACCACTAGAGGAGGATGTTGGTTTCCATTAACAGCTTGCATGCAACCTATTAAGTACTCGTCCCTCCCACTGCGAAGAAGTCAATCCTCCATGGGAGGGGCCTAACACTAACTAAATCCTAACCTATGTATATGCATAGCCTGGGTGCGGCTAATCAAATAAAATCGAAAATTGAAAACTGCGCAAAAGGTGGATCAGCGCAACACCAGGCCGCCTCCGAATGGCCTCCATCAGAGATGCGCTGAGCCCCCCCAGGAACTACAAACGCACCTTGAACCCAAACAGAAGCTCTGCATATACACCAAAAGCATGGCTGTTAAGTGGGAGCAGCTGACCAAAAACGAATTACATTAGTACATAGCAAGGAAATGAGCAGCGCTACTTAAAAACAGACTAGTGCCTACCTGCAAAAGAGTGCAAGCCCCACTTGTGGGGTCGAATACACACCGAGCATACACATGACCTGTCTACCACTAGAGGAGGATGTTGGTTTCCATTAACAGCTTGCATGCAACCTATTAAGTACTCGTCCCTCCCACTGCGAAGAAGTCAATCCTCCATGGGAGGGGCCTAACACTAACTAAATCCTAACCTATGTATATGCATAGCCTGGGTGCGGCTAATCAAATAAAATCGAAAATTGAAAACTGCGCAAAAGGTGGATCAGCGCAACACCAGGCCGCCTCCGAATGGCCTCCATCAGAGATGCGCTGAGCCCCCCCAGGAACTACAAACGCACCTTGAACCCAAACAGAAGCTCTGCATATACACCAAAAGCATGGCTGTTAAGTGGGAGCAGCTGACCAAAAACGAATTACATTAGTACATAGCAAGGAAATGAGCAGCGCTACTTAAAAACAGACTAGTGCCTACCTGCAAAAGAGTGCAAGCCCCACTTGTGGGGTCGAATACACACCGAGCATACACATGACCTGTCTACCACTAGAGGAGGATGTTGGTTTCCATTAACAGCTTGCATGCAACCTATTAAGTACTCGTCCCTCCCACTGCGAAGAAGTCAATCCTCCATGGGAGGGGCCTAACACTAACTAAATCCTAACCTATGTATATGCATAGCCTGGGTGCGGCTAATCAAATAAAATCGAAAATTGAAAACTGCGCAAAAGGTGGATCAGCGCAACACCAGGCCGCCTCCGAATGGCCTCCATCAGAGATGCGCTGAGCCCCCCCAGGAACTACAAACGCACCTTGAACCCAAACAGAAGCTCTGCATATACACCAAAAGCATGGCTGTTAAGTGGGAGCAGCTGACCAAAAATGAATTACATTAGTACATAGCAAGGAAATGAGCAGCGCTACTTAAAAACAGACTAGTGCCTACCTGCAAAAGAGTGCAAGCCCCACTTGTGGGGTCGAATACACACCGAGCATACACATGACCTGTCTACCACTAGAGGAGGATGTTGGTTTCCATTAACAGCTTGCATGCAACCTATTAAGTACTCGTCCCTCCCACTGCGAAGAAGTCAATCCTCCATGGGAGGGGCCTAACACTAACTAAATCCTAACCTATGTATATGCATAGCCTGGGTGCGGCTAATCAAATAAAATCGAAAATTGAAAACTGCGCAAAAGGTGGATCAGCGCAACACCAGGCCGCCTCCGAATGGCCTCTATCAGAGATGCGCTGAGCCCCCCCAGGAACTACAAACGCACCTTGAACCCAAACAGAAGCTCTGCATATACACCAAAAGCATGGCTGTTAAGTGGGAGCAGCTGACCAAAAACGAATTACATTAGTACATAGCAAGGAAATGAGCAGCGCTACTTAAAAACAGACTAGTGCCTACCTGCAAAAGAGTGCAAGCCCCACTTGTGGGGTCGAATACACACCGAGCATACACATGACCTGTCTACCACTAGAGGAGGATGTTGGTTTCCATTAACAGCTTGCATGCAACCTATTAAGTACTCGTCCCTCCCACTGCGAAGAAGTCAATCCTCCATGGGAGGGGCCTAACACTAACTAAATCCTAACCTATGTATATGCATAGCCTGGGTGCGGCTAATCAAATAAAATCGAAAATTGAAAACTGCGCAAAAGGTGGATCAGCGCAACACCAGGCCGCCTCCGAATGGCCTCCATCAGAGATGCGCTGAGCCCCCCCAGGAACTACAAACGCACCTTGAACCCAAACAGAAGCTCTGCATATACACCAAAAGCATGGCTGTTAAGTGGGAGCAGCTGACCAAAAACGAATTACATTAGTACATAGCAAGGAAATGAGCAGCGCTACTTAAAAACAGACTAGTGCCTACCTGCAAAAGAGTGCAAGCCCCACTTGTGGGGTCGAATACACACCGAGCATACACATGACCTGTCTACCACTAGAGGAGGATGTTGGTTTCCATTAACAGCTTGCATGCAACCTATTAAGTACTCGTCCCTCCCACTGCGAAGAAGTCAATCCTCCATGGGAGGGGCCTAACACTAACTAAATCCTAACCTATGTATATGCATAGCCTGGGTGCGGCTAATCAAATAAAATCGAAAATTGAAAACTGCGCAAAAGGTGGATCAGCGCAACACCAGGCCGCCTCCGAATGGCCTCCATCAGAGATGCGCTGAGCCCCCCCAGGAACTACAAACGCACCTTGAACCCAAACAGAAGCTCTGCATATACACCAAAAGCATGGCTGTTAAGTGGGAGCAGCTGACCAAAAACGAATTACATTAGTACATAGCAAGGAAATGAGCAGCGCTACTTAAAAACAGACTAGTGCCTACCTGCAAAAGAGTGCAAGCCCCACTTGTGGGGTCGAATACACACCGAGCATACACATGACCTGTCTACCACTAGAGGAGGATGTTGGTTTCCATTAACAGCTTGCATGCAACCTATTAAGTACTCGTCCCTCCCACTGCGAAGAAGTCAATCCTCCATGGGAGGGGCCTAACACTAACTAAATCCTAACCTATGTATATGCATAGCCTGGGTGCGGCTAATCAAATAAAATCGAAAATTGAAAACTGCGCAAAAGGTGGATCAGCGCAACACCAGGCCGCCTCCGAATGGCCTCCATCAGAGATGCGCTGAGCCCCCCCAGGAACTACAAACGCACCTTGAACCCAAACAGAAGCTCTGCATATACACCAAAAGCATGGCTGTTAAGTGGGAGCAGCTGACCAAAAACGAATTACATTAGTACATAGCAAGGAAATGAGCAGCGCTACTTAAAAACAGACTAGTGCCTACCTGCAAAAGAGTGCAAGCCCCACTTGTGGGGTCGAATACACACCGAGCATACACATGACCTGTCTACCACTAGAGGAGGATGTTGGTTTCCATTAACAGCTTGCATGCAACCTATTAAGTACTCGTCCCTCCCACTGCGAAGAAGTCAATCCTCCATGGGAGGGGCCTAACACTAACTAAATCCTAACCTATGTATATGCATAGCCTGGGTGCGGCTAATCAAATAAAATCGAAAATTGAAAACTGCGCAAAAGGTGGATCAGCGCAACACCAGGCCGCCTCCGAATGGCCTCCATCAGAGATGCGCTGAGCCCCCCCAGGAACTACAAACGCACCTTGAACCCAAACAGAAGCTCTGCATATACACCAAAAGCATGGCTGTTAAGTGGGAGCAGCTGACCAAAAACGAATTACATTAGTACATAGCAAGGAAATGAGCAGCGCTACTTAAAAACAGACTAGTGCCTACCTGCAAAAGAGTGCAAGCCCCACTTGTGGGGTCGAATACACACCGAGCATACACATGACCTGTCTACCACTAGAGGAGGATGTTGGTTTCCATTAACAGCTTGCATGCAACCTATTAAGTACTCGTCCCTCCCACTGCGAAGAAGTCAATCCTCCATGGGAGGGGCCTAACACTAACTAAATCCTAACCTATGTATATGCATAGCCTGGGTGCGGCTAATCAAATAAAATCGAAAATTGAAAACTGCGCAAAAGGTGGATCAGCGCAACACCAGGCCGCCTCCGAATGGCCTCCATCAGAGATGCGCTGAGCCCCCCCAGGAACTACAAACGCACCTTGAACCCAAACAGAAGCTCTGCATATACACCAAAAGCATGGCTGTTAAGTGGGAGCAGCTGACCAAAAACGAATTACATTAGTACATAGCAAGGAAATGAGCAGCGCTACTTAAAAACAGACTAGTGCCTACCTGCAAAAGAGTGCAAGCCCCACTTGTGGGGTCGAATACACACCGAGCATACACATGACCTGTCTACCACTAGAGGAGGATGTTGGTTTCCATTAACAGCTTGCATGCAACCTATTAAGTACTCGTCCCTCCCACTGCGAAGAAGTCAATCCTCCATGGGAGGGGCCTAACACTAACTAAATCCTAACCTATGTATATGCATAGCCTGGGTGCGGCTAATCAAATAAAATCGAATATTGAAAACTGCGCAAAAGGTGGATCAGCGCAACACCAGGCCGCCTCCGAATGGCCTCCATCAGAGATGCGCTGAGCCCCCCCAGGAACTACAAACGCACCTTGAACCCAAACAGAAGCTCTGCATATACACCAAAAGCATGGCTGTTAAGTGGGAGCAGCTGACCAAAAACGAATTACATTAGTACATAGCAAGGAAATGAGCAGCGCTACTTAAAAACAGACTAGTGCCTACCTGCAAAAGAGTGCAAGCCCCACTTGTGGGGTCGAATACACACCGAGCATACACATGACCTGTCTACCACTAGAGGAGGATGTTGGTTTCCATTAACAGCTTGCATGCAACCTATTAAGTACTCGTCCCTCCCACTGCGAAGAAGTCAATCCTCCATGGGAGGGGCCTAACACTAACTAAATCCTAACCTATGTATATGCATAGCCTGGGTGCGGCTAATCAAATAAAATCGAAAATTGAAAACTGCGCAAAAGGTGGATCAGCGCAACACCAGGCCGCCTCCGAATGGCCTCCATCAGAGATGCGCTGAGCCCCCCCAGGAACTACAAACGCACCTTGAACCCAAACAGAAGCTCTGCATATACACCAAAAGCATGGCTGTTAAGTGGGAGCAGCTGACCAAAAACGAATTACATTAGTACATAGCAAGGAAATGAGCAGCGCTACTTAAAAACAGACTAGTGCCTACCTGCAAAAGAGTGCAAGCCCCACTTGTGGGGTCGAATACACACCGAGCATACACATGACCTGTCTACCACTAGAGGAGGATGTTGGTTTCCATTAACAGCTTGCATGCAACCTATTAAGTACTCGTCCCTCCCACTGCGAAGAAGTCAATCCTCCATGGGAGGGGCCTAACACTAACTAAATCCTAACCTATGTATATGCATAGCCTGGGTGCGGCTAATCAAATAAAATCGAAAATTGAAAACTGCGCAAAAGGTGGATCAGCGCAACACCAGGCCGCCTCCGAATGGCCTCCATCAGAGATGCGCTGAGCCCCCCCAGGAACTACAAACGCACCTTGAACCCAAACAGAAGCTCTGCATATACACCAAAAGCATGGCTGTTAAGTGGGAGCAGCTGACCAAAAACGAATTACATTAGTACATAGCAAGGAAATGAGCAGCGCTACTTAAAAACAGACTAGTGCCTACCTGCAAAAGAGTGCAAGCCCCACTTGTGGGGTCGAATACACACCGAGCATACACATGACCTGTCTACCACTAGAGGAGGATGTTGGTTTCCATTAACAGCTTGCATGCAACCTATTAAGTACTCGTCCCTCCCACTGCGAAGAAGTCAATCCTCCATGGGAGGGGCCTAACACTAACTAAATCCTAACCTATGTATATGCATAGCCTGGGTGCGGCTAATCAAATAAAATCGAAAATTGAAAACTGCGCAAAAGGTGGATCAGCGCAACACCAGGCCGCCTCCGAATGGCCTCCATCAGAGATGCGCTGAGCCCCCCCAGGAACTACAAACGCACCTTGAACCCAAACAGAAGCTCTGCATATACACCAAAAGCATGGCTGTTAAGTGGGAGCAGCTGACCAAAAACGAATTACATTAGTACATAGCAAGGAAATGAGCAGCGCTACTTAAAAACAGACTAGTGCCTACCTGCAAAAGAGTGCAAGCCCCACTTGTGGGGTCGAATACACACCGAGCATACACATGACCTGTCTACCACTAGAGGAGGATGTTGGTTTCCATTAACAGCTTGCATGCAACCTATTAAGTACTCGTCCCTCCCACTGCGAAGAAGTCAATCCTCCATGGGAGGGGCCTAACACTAACTAAATCCTAACCTATGTATATGCATAGCCTGGGTGCGGCTAATCAAATAAAATCGAAAATTGAAAACTGCGCAAAAGGTGGATCAGCGCAACACCAGGCCGCCTCCGAATGGCCTCCATCAGAGATGCGCTGAGCCCCCCCCAGGAACTACAAACGCACCTTGAACCCAAACAGAAGCTCTGCATATACACCAAAAGCATGGCTGTTAAGTGGGAGCAGCTGACCAAAAACGAATTACATTAGTACATAGCAAGGAAATGAGCAGCGCTTAGGCCCCTCCCATGGAGGATTGACTTCTTCGCAGTGGGAGGGACGAGTACTTAATAGGTTGCATGCAAGCTGTTAATGGAAACCAACATCCTCCTCTAGTGGTAGACAGGTCATGTGTATGCTCGGTGTGTATTCGACCCCACAAGTGGGGCTTGCACTCTTTTGCAGGTAGGCACTAGTCTGTTTTTAAGTAGCGCTGCTCATTTCCTTGCTATGTACTAATGTAATTCGTTTTTGGTCAGCTGCTCCCACTTAACAGCCATGCTTTTGGTGTATATGCAGAGCTTCTGTTTGGGTTCAAGGTGCGTTTGTAGTTCCTGGGGGGGCTCAGCGCATCTCTGATGGAGGCCATTCGGAGGCGGCCTGGTGTTGCGCTGATCCACCTTTTGCGCAGTTTTCAATTTTCGATTTTATTTGATTAGCCGCACCCAGGCTATGCATATACATAGGTTAGGATTTAGTTAGTGTTAGGCCCCTCCCATGGAGGATTGACTTCTTTGCAGTGGGAGGGACGAGTACTTAATAGGTTGCATGCAAGCTGTTAATGGAAACCAACATCCTCCTCTAGTGGTAGACAGGTCATGTGTATGCTCGGTGTGTATTCGACCCCACAAGTGGGGCTTGCACTCTTTTGCAGGTAGGCACTAGTCTGTTTTTAAGTAGCGCTGCTCATTTCCTTGCTATGTACTAATGTAATTCGTTTTTGGTCAGCTGCTCCCACTTAACAGCCATGCTTTTGGTGTATATGCAGAGCTTCTGTTTGGGTTCAAGGTGCGTTTGTAGTTCCTGGGGGGGCTCAGCGCATCTCTGATGGAGGCCATTCGGAGGCGGCCTGGTGTTGCGCTGATCCACCTTTTGCGCAGTTTTCAATTTTCGATTTTATTTGATTAGCCGCACCCAGGCTATGCATATACATAGGTTAGGATTTAGTTAGTGTTAGGCCCCTCCCATGGAGGATTGACTTCTTCGCAGTGGGAGGGACGAGTACTTAATAGGTTGCATGCAAGCTGTTAATGGAAACCAACATCCTCCTCTAGTGGTAGACAGGTCATGTGTATGCTCGGTGTGTATTCGACCCCACAAGTGGGGCTTGCACTCTTTTGCAGGTAGGCACTAGTCTGTTTTTAAGTAGCGCTGCTCATTTCCTTGCTATGTACTAATGTAATTCGTTTTTGGTCAGCTGCTCCCACTTAACAGCCATGCTTTTGGTGTATATGCAGAGCTTCTGTTTGGGTTCAAGGTGCGTTTGTAGTTCCTGGGGGGGCTCAGCGCATCTCTGATGGAGGCCATTCGGAGGCGGCCTGGTGTTGCGCTGATCCACCTTTTGCGCAGTTTTCAATTTTCGATTTTATTTGATTAGCCGCACCCAGGCTATGCATATACATAGGTTAGGATTTAGTTAGTGTTAGGCCCCTCCCATGGAGGATTGACTTCTTCGCAGTGGGAGGGACGAGTACTTAATAGGTTGCATGCAAGCTGTTAATGGAAACCAACATCCTCCTCTAGTGGTAGACAGGTCATGTGTATGCTCGGTGTGTATTCGACCCCACAAGTGGGGCTTGCACTCTTTTGCAGGTAGGCACTAGTCTGTTTTTAAGTAGCGCTGCTCATTTCCTTGCTATGTACTAATGTAATTCGTTTTTGGTCAGCTGCTCCCACTTAACAGCCATGCTTTTGGTGTATATGCAGAGCTTCTGTTTGGGTTCAAGGTGCGTTTGTAGTTCCTGGGGGGGCTCAGCGCATCTCTGATGGAGGCCATTCGGAGGCGGCCTGGTGTTGCGCTGATCCACCTTTTGCGCAGTTTTCAATTTTCGATTTTATTTGATTAGCCGCACCCAGGCTATGCATATACATAGGTTAGGATTTAGTTAGTGTTAGGCCCCTCCCATGGAGGATTGACTTCTTCGCAGTGGGAGGGACGAGTACTTAATAGGTTGCATGCAAGCTGTTAATGGAAACCAACATCCTCCTCTAGTGGTAGACAGGTCATGTGTATGCTCGGTGTGTATTCGACCCCACAAGTGGGGCTTGCACTCTTTTGCAGGTAGGCACTAGTCTGTTTTTAAGTAGCGCTGCTCATTTCCTTGCTATGTACTAATGTAATTCGTTTTTGGTCAGCTGCTCCCACTTAACAGCCATGCTTTTGGTGTATATGCAGAGCTTCTGTTTGGGTTCAAGGTGCGTTTGTAGTTCCTGGGGGGGCTCAGCGCATCTCTGATGGAGGCCATTCGGAGGCGGCCTGGTGTTGCGCTGATCCACCTTTTGCGCAGTTTTCAATTTTCGATTTTATTTGATTAGCCGCACCCAGGCTATGCATATACATAGGTTAGGATTTAGTTAGTGTTAGGCCCCTCCCATGGAGGATTGACTTCTTCGCAGTGGGAGGGACGAGTACTTAATAGGTTGCATGCAAGCTGTTAATGGAAACCAACATCCTCCTCTAGTGGTAGACAGGTCATGTGTATGCTCGGTGTGTATTCGACCCCACAAGTGGGGCTTGCACTCTTTTGCAGGTAGGCACTAGTCTGTTTTTAAGTAGCGCTGCTCATTTCCTTGCTATGTACTAATGTAATTCGTTTTTGGTCAGCTGCTCCCACTTAACAGCCATGCTTTTGGTGTATATGCAGAGCTTCTGTTTGGGTTCAAGGTGCGTTTGTAGTTCCTGGGGGGGCTCAGCGCATCTCTGATGGAGGCCATTCGGAGGCGGCCTGGTGTTGCGCTGATCCACCTTTTGCGCTGTTTTCAAAATGGAAGAATACCAGCAGGCCCTTGTGGAGACTTTAGAGAGGAGATTGACATCCTCCCCCTCCTCTAGCCAGTTGTACGCAGACAGACTGACTTCCGCAAACCCAGGACGACCAGGAGGGCAGCAAACAACGCAAGCCGCAGCTAGTGCCCAAAAGGGAACGGTATCGGCAGTGTCCTTGGAGTGGGAAAATTTTCTGACACCCATGCAGCAGCAGCCCACTGAACAGCAAGCGTGCAGATCCACCTCCAACACCGATCGCCTGGAGAAGATGGTCAAGGACTACATGTCAGATGACGTAGCTGTGTCGAACAATCCATCTGCACCCTTCAACTATTGGGTATCGAAGCTAGACACCTGGCACGAACTGGCAATGTACGCAATAGAGGTGCTGGCTTGCCCGGCAGCCAGCGTTATGTCGGAACGTTGTTTCAGTGCTGCCGGAGGCATCATCACAGATCGGCGTATCCGCCTCTCCACAGAAAATGCAGACCGTCTGACTCAAATTAAAATGAATCAATCCTGGATTGGAAATGACTACGCAACACTCCAGGACCCCAACCAAGTAACATGACCAATGAACATCTGGGATGGTGTAGCATTTCCGGTCCCTGTTTATTGAACCTCTCATCTGTATTACATTTATGACTGCATGGCGGCAAAAAGCATTGCTGCTATATCCGCACGCTTTTTGTCCTCATGCAAGGCCTAGGTTGTTGTGTCTCAAAAACCGTGGCCTTCTCCTCCTGCGCCTGCTCCTGTTCCATCACGTCTGCTGCTGCTGGGTTAGCGTTGCCGCGTGGTCCCTGTTTATTGAACCACTTATCTTTATTACATTTATGACTGCATGGCGGTACAAAGCATGCTATCCGCACGCTTCTTGCCCTCATGCAAGGCCTGGGTTGTTGTGTCTCACAAAGCGTGGCCTTCTCCTCCTGCGCCTGCTCCTGTTCCATCACGTCTGCTGCTGCTGGGTTAGCGTTGCCGCGTGGTCCCTGTTTATTGAACCACTTATCTTTATTACATTTATGACTGCATGGCGGTACAAAGCATGCTATCCGCACGCTTCTTGCCCTCATGCAAGGCCTGGGTTGTTGTGTCTCACAAAGCGTGGCCTTCTCCTCCTGCGCCTGCTCCTGTTCCATCACGTCTGCTGCTGCTGGGTTAGCGTTGCCGCGTGGTCCCTGTTTATTGAACCACTTATCTTTATTACATTTATGACTGCATGGCGGTACAAAGCATGCTATCCGCACGCTTCTTGCCCTCATGCAAGGCCTGGGTTGTTGTGTCTCACAAAGCGTGGCCTTCTCCTCCTGCGCCTCCTCCTGTTCCATCACGTGTGCTGCTGCTGGGTTAGCGTTACCGGTCCCTTTTCCTGGAACCTCTTATATGTATTACATTTATGACTGCATGCCGACAAAAAACATGTTACCTGTGCAAAGAAAACAGACATTTCCCGCATTTAAAAGACAGTTTTCCCTTTGAAACTTTAAAATCGATTTTCTCAAAAACTATAAGCTCTTTTTGCTAATTTTTTTTTCCTCTTGTACCCACTCCCAAGGTGCACATACCCTGTAAATTTGGGGTATGTAGCATGTAAGGAGGCTTTATAAACCACAAAAGTTCGGGTCCCCATTGACTTCCATTATGTTCGGAGTTCGGGTCGAACACCCGAACATCGCGGCCATGTTCGGCCTGTTCGGCCCGAACCCGAACATCTAGATGTTCGCCCAACACTAATGATCACTTCCACATCTGTACACAAACTCATTTTAAACCAACAGCTGGAAATTCATATCTACATGCTGCCAGCTGCCAGCCCCCACCCCAAATGGGTAGCGAATATTCCACGCAGTCAATTTTGTCGCCTTAGGAGGAATTGCACCAAGGACCATGACTACAACAGACAAGCAGCACAGCTGGCTGAGAAATTTATAGAAAAAGGATATCCAGAGGCCCAGATTAGTTCGGCAATAAAAGAATTCAGAAGTAATGAAAGAACAAACCAATCAAAGGACCCCATAGAAAAAGTCTCAATACCTACTTTGGTCACAGGCTACACAGAAAGCTCACGACGCATCCAGAGCATAATTAAAAAGAACTGGCCGATCATTTTGCAAGACCCCTTACTTAAACCCTCTATGCCAGAAGCACCTAAAGTAATATTTAAGAAAACACGGTCTCTTAAGAACCAGATCGCACCGAGTAATAAGAAGCAAGAACCCCCACAAACATGGTTGAGATCTGGGATTGTGGGAAACTTCAGGTGCGGGAAATCACGCTGCGGGTGTTGTTCCTTTATTATGCATGGCACAAAACAACTCGAAAACCCAGATGGAGGATTTGTATCACTTAAATATTTTATTAACTGTGCCACCGAGTTCGTTATATACGTATTAATATGTTCCTGCAAAAAATTATATGTAGGAAGAACAACAAGGCCTCTTAGAAAGAGACTGGGGGAGCACAAATGCAATATACTTGCAAAATCTGAGAAGCATAGTGTACCCAGGCATTTTACTAAGTGTCATCGATCGGATCCCAGCGGCCTTAAGATCTTAGGCCTTGAGAGCATTCCATCTACTCTGTATAGAGGTCTACGATACAAGAAACTTTGTGAACAGGAAATCTTCGGGATATTCAAACTTAACACTCTTGCAACTAAAGGACTTAACGAAGACCTTGAAGTACGGAGCTTCCTCCAATGAACATCTAGGAATGATAAGGAAGAGAAAAAGACAATGGCATTGTCCCAATTTGAACAGTTCCATCCACCCCTTCCCCTTTCCCCCGTGGCCATCCCTCCCCCTTCCCTCCATGGCTATCCCTTCCCATACTCTTTCCCTCCCTTCCCCCCTTCCCCCCCGTCCCTCTCCCTTCCCCCCCCCCCTTTCCCCCTCCCCTCCCTTCCCATCCTAACACCTCCCCCTCTATAACCATTACATTTAATATTGTGATGTAATTGTAATTGCAGGTTGTCGTCTCTCCACTCCTGGGTTTAGATGAACCGCGCTGTAATACCTTTGACCCCTGACAGCTAGTCCCTTTTACTGTTTTTTGTGGTTAATCTGATTCTAGCCACTCTTCAACAGCACAAACTGTCACCCACCAATGCCAGCCTCGCCATATTTAGCCTATGTGCGACATGCGGTCCAATGTAGATGGCCAACCCCACGTCCGCACTGCTTAACTAACACAGATAGGTACACCAGCCCATTGATAAGGTTATGGATGGGTTAAAATTGACAAGGGTATGGCCACATATAGGTGCCAGCTTAGCAGTGTCCACCATTCCCTCGGTACTATTACACCCAACCATTCGGTTACAGACAGCTGGGTTTGGGAGTGTGCAGGGTGTATTGCCAACACTGTGTCGAGACCTTGTGTAGGTGTTGAATGATGTTGGTAATGGGCTTATAAATGTCAAAATAAGGGAGCGACTCCGCCTATCACTTTAGGTCTATTGCCAACGATAGCACCGCTTGTTAGTGCACGCCCACGAAAGTGTAGCGTACACTTTCATTGCAATTTTATTATTTATTATTCTCCTTTACATTTCAACACCATTCAAATCATCTCAATCCATTTAATACACGATCAGGGTCCACCGAATGGAATATACCCACCAGATACACCTACCAGTTTTTATTCTCCTTTGAGCATATTGCACTGCTCCGTTTTTGGATCCTTTAGCACCGGCGGATTTGCCCAGGTAACCCCAGCAGAACAGATCCCTAAGACGAGAGATAGCCGGGAAATTTTAATTCATTTATTTTAATGATACAGGACAATGGACACAACTAATGTCTCAGAACAATGGTTCCATTATAATTTTCATTTTTTATTTTATTTATTTTTTCCCCATTTTACCCCCCCCCCCCCCTTTTTATCCTTTTTATCCACTTTTTATCCAAACTGCCCAACGCTACTAAATGCTTAACCACTTGAGGACCACAGTCTTTCTACCCCTTAAGGACCAGGCACTTTTTTTCCATTCAGACCACTGCAGCTTTCACGGTTTATTGCTCGCTCATACAACCTACCACCTAAATGAATTTTGGCTCCTTTTCTTGTCACTAATAAAGCTTTCTTTTGATGCTATTTGATTGCTCCTGCGATTTTTACTTTTTATTATATTCATCAAAAAAGACATGAATTTTGGCAAAAAAATGATTTTTTTAACTTTCTGTGCTGACATTTTTCAAATAAAGTAAAATTTCTGTATACATGCAGCGCGAAAAATGTGGACAAACATGTTTTTGATAAAAAAAAACCCATTTAGTGTATATTTATTGGTTTGGGTAAAAGTTATAGCGTTTACAAACTATGGTGCAAAAAGTGAATTTTCCCATTTTCAAGCATCTATGACTTTTCTGACCCCCTGTCATGTTTCATGAGGGGCTAGAATTCCAGGATAGTATAAATACCCCCCAAATGACCCCTTTTTGGAAAGAAGACATCCAAAAGTATTCACTGAGAGGCATAGTGAGTTCATAGAATATATTATTTTTTGTCACAAGTAAGCAGAAAATGACACTTTGTGACAAAAAAAAAAAAAAAAAAAAAAGTTTCCATTTCTGCTAACTTGCGACAAAAAAAAATGAAATCTGCCACGGACTCACCATGCCCCTCTCTGAATACCTTGAAGTGTCTACTTTCCAAAATGGGGTCATTTGTGGGGTGTGTTTACTGTCCTAACATTTTGGGGGGTGCTAAATTGTAAGCACCCCTGTAAAGCCTAAAGGTGCTCATTGGACTTTGGACCCCTTAGCGCAGTTAGGCTGCAAAAAAGTGCCACACATGTGGTATTGCCATACTCAGTAGAAGTACTATAATGTGTTTTGGGGTGTATTTTTACACATACCCATGCTGGGTGGGAGAAATATCTCTGTAAATGACAATGTTTTCATTTTTTTTACACACAATTGTCCATTTACAGAGTTATTTCTCCCACCCAGCATGGGTATGTGTAAAAATACACCACAAAACACATTATACTACTTCTCCCGAGTACGGCGATACCACATGTGTGGCACTTTTTTGCACCCTAACTGCGCTAAAGGGCCCAAAGTCCAATGAGTACCTTTAGGATTTCACAGGTCATTTTGCGGAATTTGATTTCCAGACTACTCCTCACGGTTTAGGGCCCCTAAAATGCCAGGGCAGTATAGGAACCCCACAAATGACCCCATTTTAGAAATAAGACACCCCAAGGTATTCCGTTAGGAGTATGGTGAGTTCATAGAAGATTTTATTTTTTGTCACAAGTTAGTGGAAAATGACACTTTGTGAAAAAAACAATAAAAATCAATTTTCCGCTAACTTTTGACAAAAAATAAAATCTTCTACGAACTTACCATACTCCTAACGGAATACCTTGGGGTGTCTTCTTTCTAAAATGGGATCATTTGTGGGGTTCCTTTACTGCCCTGGCATTTTAGGGGCCCTAAACCGTGAGGAGTAGTCCGGAAATCAAATTCCGCAAAATGACCTGTGAAATCCTAAAGGTACTCATTGGACTTTGGGCCCTTTAGCACAGTTAGGGTGCAAAAAAGTGCCACACATGTAGTATCGCCGTACTCGGGAGAAGTAGTACAATGTGTTTTGGGGTGTATTTTTACACATACCCATGCTGGGTGGGAGAAATAACTCTGTAAATGGACAATTGTGTGTAAAAAAATCAAAAGATTGTCATTTACAGAGGTATTTCTCCCACCCAGCATGGGTATGTGTAAAAATACACCACAAAACACATTATACTACTTCTCCCGAGTACGGCGATACCACATGTGTGGCACTTTTTTGCACCCTAACTGCGCTAAAGGGCCCAAAGTCCAATGAGTACCTTTAGGATTTCACAGGTCATTTTGCGGAATTTGATTTCCAGACTACTCCTCACGGTTTAGGGCCCCTAAAATGCCAGGGCAGTATAGGAACCCCACAAATGACCCCATTTTAGAAAGAAGACACCCCAAGGTATTCCGTTAGGAGTATGGTGAGTTCATAGAAGATTTTATTTTTTGTCACAAGTTAGTGGAAAATGACACTTTGTGAAAAAAACAATAAAAATCAATTTTCCGCTAACTTTTGACAAAAAATAAAATCTTCTATGAACTTACCATACTCCTAACGGAATACCTTGGGGTGTCTTCTTTCTAAAATGGGGTCATTTGTGGGGTTCCTATACTGCCCTGGCATTTTAGGGGCCCTAAACCGTGAGGAGTAGTCTGGAAATCAAATTCCGCAAAATGACCTGTGAAATCCTAAAGGTACTCATTGGACTTTGGGCCCTTTAGCGCAGTTAGGGTGCAAAAAAGTGCCACACATGTGGTATCGCCGTACTCGGGAGAAGTAGTATAATGTGTTTTGTGGTGTATTTTTACACATACCCATGCTGGGTGGGAGAAATACCTCTGTAAATGACAATCTTTTGATTTTTTTACACACAATTGTCCATTTACAGAGTTATTTCTCCCACCCAGCATGGGTATGTGTAAAAATACACCCCAAAACACATTGTACTACTTCTCCCGAGTACGGCGATACTACATGTGTGGCACTTTTTTGCACCCTAACTGTGCTAAAGGGCCCAAAGTCCAATGAGTACCTTTAGGATTTCACAGGTCATTTTGCGGAATTTGATTTCCGGACTACTCCTCACGGTTTAGGGCCCCTAAAATGCCAGGGCAGTAAAGGAACCCCACAAATGATCCCATTTTAGAAAGAAGACACCCCAAGGTATTCATTGGACTTTGGGCCCTTTAGCACAGTTAGGGTGCAAAAAAGTGCCACACATGTGGTATCGCCGTACTCGGGAGAAGTAGTACAATGTGTTTTGGGGTGTATTTTTGTGTGTGTAAAAAAATCAAAAGATTGTCATTTACAGAGGTATTTCTCCCACCCAGCATGGGTATGTGTAAAAATACACCCCAAAACACATTGTACTACTTCTCCCGAGTACGGCGATACCACATGTGTGGCACTTTTTTGCACCCTAACTGCGCTAAGGGGCCCAGAGTCCAATGAGTACCTTTAGGCTTTACAGGGGTGCTCAAAATTTAGCACCCCGCCCACTTGCCAGGACAGTTAACAAACCCCACAAATGACCCCATTTTGGAAAGAATACACGCTAAATTATTCCATGAGGGCCATGGTGAGCTCATAGAAAATTTTATTTTTTGTCACAAGTTAGCGGAAAATGACATTTTGTGAAAAAAAAAAAACACAAAACCACAATTTCTGCTAACTTGTGACAAAAAATAAAACATTCTATGAACTCACCATGCACTTCACAGAATACTTTTGGGTGTCCTCTTTCCAAAATGGCATCATTCGTGGGGTCTGTCCTGGCATTTTAGGGTCTCTGCAATCATTACATGTATGGCCAGTATTAGGAGTTTCTGCTATACTCCTTATATTGGGCATAAGGGTAATGCACTGTGGGCTGAAAGGAAAAATGAACGTCAAACAATCAATCAATGTGGATGAAAAAATATCTGCCAAAAAAATTTGGAAAAAAAAAAAAGAGGAGGAAGGCGTCTGCCAGGACATAGGAGCTGCCGCCCCAAAAATCCAAACCCACCAGCTCGTATGCCCTGGCAAACCTGATTTATCCATTCACACCGATCGATGTGGATGAACAAATCATTGCCAGAGTTCTTTTTTGATACAAAGTGTTTGCCAAAGCATATGAATCCCCAACACCACTCCTCGGCCCATATGCCTCGGCAAACGTATCTTTTTGACTGCGGAGGAGAAATCTCGTCCTGCAGCGCTGCATGCACCGACTTGTGTGTAAGCTGACAGACGCGCAATGTTCTGTCAGGATGCACCATCAGTGCTGCAGCTGATTGGTCGGTCTGGATAGAAAAAAGAGAGAAGACAAAAGACAAAACAATACAAAAAGGAGGGGAAGGCGTCTGCCAGGACATAGGAGCTGCTGCCCCAAAAATCCAAACCCACCAGCTCGTATGCCCTGGCAAACCTGATTTATCCATTCACACCGATCGATGTGGATGAACAAATCATTGCCAGAGTTCTTTTTTGATACAAAGTATTTGCCAAAGCATATGAATCCCCAACACCACTCCTCGGCCCATATGCCTCGGCAAACGTATCTTTTTGACTGCGGAGGAGAAATCTCATCCTGCAGCGCTGCATGCACCGACTTGTGTGTAAGCTGACAGACGCGCAATGTTCTGTCAGGATGCACCATCAGTGCTGCAGCTGGTTAGTCGTTCGCTCGGTCCACCTGGAAGGTTATTGGATGGAAAAAGGAAAAAAAACACACACAAAAAACAAAAAACAGGCAAGCAGCAAAGCAATTACTTCATTAACATTAATAAAACTGAACTTTTTTTTAATAAAAACCTTAACATTGCAAACTAAACATTAGCTTCTTTGCTTACCTGTTTTTTTTTTTGTTTTGTTTTTTTTAACTTACCTCCCGAGGACAAACCTCTCCTCCCCCATGGGACAATGTGCGAAGTGCAAATCGCACAGAGTTGTGGCGAAGTACTTTACGCATTTTGTCCCAAGTGAAAGGAGAGGTTTCTGGCAGCCCTGTGTATTACGCTCTCTCAAAACCAGATGTTTGGTTTCACACTGCATATTGACATATCCGGTGGGTTGAGCCCACCGCACCGTATCGTCCAAAACAGACCTTAAGGGAATACCACAAGAGTAGCATTCGGCCTAGTAATGGACTGCGTCGCCATAGACTAACATGACTTCCGGGCCGATCGAAATTGCCACAGAAGCCACGCAGTAACGTAGGCATGCACTAGCGTTAAGTCAAGCACTTCCGGCGTAGGGGGGGACCGCAAAGTGTGACTTTTGCTAGGCATTTTGCCCTAACGCATCGCAGCAGTGTGAAATAGCACTGAGAGACCCTTGTGTGCCTACCGCTGTGTCTGTAGTTCCCTACTCTCTAATAGTGTACCTGCTCATGGTACCTCTCAAAACACTCCCCTAGGCATAGTCCAGGCTGGTCAGGGCAGCGGGGACAATAAACAGTGGTGTCACGCCTTGTTCCAGCCCTGCTGCAGACACGACAACGTTTTCTTCGGATTCGGTGACCTGGGGTACTCGGAATCGGATAGGCGTAATGCCTTCCATGCAGCCTGCTAGTTGCATCTTGGGGTTGGGCTCGGGCACCTCCTGGATACAGGAGTTCCATAGTGATCTGTCTCTGAAATTGTAGAAACGATCCAGTTCTCCCAGCCTTACTGTAGAGAACAAAGCTGTTGTAAACTGCCAATTGAATTAAATAAAAGGACACTTTTTTATACCAGCGCCTTGTTTTGCGGGAAAGTAAATAGGGCGCTAACCTCTGATCATTGAAGTCCACCCCTCCCATGTTGGTATTATACTCGTGGACGACAAGGGGTTTTTCAATGACCTCAGTTCGCCGTTGAATTTGGACTGTCGTGTCTGCGTGAATGGTGGACAGAAAGTAAACGTCCCTCTTGTCCTTCCATTTCACCGCGAGCAGGTCGTCAGCACTCAATGCGGCCCTCTGCCCCCGTTGAAGTTTGGTGGTAATGAGCCGTTGGGGGAAGCCCCGGCGACTATGCCGCACGGTGCCACAGCATCGGATTCCTTCTAACTTTAAGTGCTGATAGAGGGCCACACTTGAGTAGTAATTGTCCACATAAAGATGGTACCCCTTCTGGAACAAGGGTGACGCCAAGTCCCACACAACCTTTCCACTGCTCCCCAGGTAGTCAGGGCATCCGACCGGCTCCAATTTGGAGTCTTTTCCCTCATAGACCCTAAAATAAGATGTATAGCCTGTGGCTCTTTCACAGAGCTTATACAGTTTCACCCCATACCGGGCGCGCTTGCTTGGGATGTACTGTTTGATGCCAAGGCGCCCGGTAAAACGTATGAGGGACTCATCTACACAGATTTGCTGTTCAGGGGTATAAGCATCTGCAAATTTTGATGACAGGTGGTCTATGAGGGGCCGAATTTTGTGGAGCCGGTCAAAAGCAGGGTGGTCACTTTCATGACAGGTTTCATCATCATTGAAGTGCAGGAAGCGCAGGATGTTCTCAAATCGTGTCCTGGACATGGCAGCAGAGTACAAGGGAACATGTTGTGATGGGTCTGTAGACCAATAAGACCGCAACACATTTTGTTTGATTTGTCCCATGTTTAAGAGAAGGCCCAAAAAAATTTTAAGTTCGGAAACTTGGACTGGTTTCCACCGAAATGGCTGGGCAAGGAAGACATTCGGATTGGCGGTTAGAAATTGTGTGGCTTTATGGTTGGTCTCTGCCACGACTAGGTCTAAGAGATCCTGGGTGATGAACAGATAAAAAAAGTCTAGGGGCGATCCTAGATTATCTGTCATCACCTGGACTCCAGACTGGGCGGTGAAAGGGGGCAGTACGGGTGCGGCGGTATCAGGGGATTGCCAATTTGGATTTGCCAGCACCTCTGGTAAACTAGGGGTAGTACGGGCCCGTGTACTTGATGGCTGTGACTGGGGTGTTACTACACGTGCCACCGAACCAGTTTCAACTTCCACGCTGGTGCTCGCCACTTCACCAGGGTGTACAGAAGTACTGGTTCTAGGTCCAGGAGATGCTGTGCTGCCTGCCCCACCATGAAATCTCAGACCAGCACGAGCACCACTCTGCTGCCCTTGAGGCTGATCCTGCGCCACCTGCAGTCCAACGACATGGGGTGTGGTACGCCTGGCTCTAGCCGGGACCTCAACCTCGTCATCACTATCGGTCAGTGAGCCACTGCTCAATTCAGGTACAAACTCTGACCCAGATGATTCGTCGAATGGTTCGTCCCAATCGTCCTCATCCGACTGGGCCATGTACCTGAGAACCTCATCATCGGAATACCCCTTTCTTGCCATGGTGGACTGCTAAATTTAGGGGGTATTCCTCTGATACTACCCAGAAAAAAGAGCACCTACTTAGCGAAAGGGAGTATTTGAGCGGTAAAAAGCTGTGATCACTGAGTTTTGATTAAAAAAAATCAAAACTGATGTTTACAGTGCACAGCTAGTGTACAGTGGTTTTTGCAGTGATCAGAAAAAAAATTCTGTCACTGCGGTGGGGTGGGCTGAACGCAAGTGCAGGCGAACGATCAGACCTGATCGGGCAAACACTGCGTTTTTTAGTGGATCCTAGTGACCCTAATAGATCTGACTGCGATCAGTAATGATCACTTACAGATACTATATAGTAACAATGTTGATTAGCGACAGTGATGACGCTAATTAGTGACTGTGGTGCAGTGGGCTGAGCACTAACTGACACTAACAAAGGGGCCTAGCTAACTGGCCTAACTGCTAACACTAGTGATACTAAAAAAGTGACAGTTTCCACTGATCACTGTTTTTAGATCACTAGGATAGTGACAGGGGGGTGGTGGCGAGTGGGGAATCAGAAGCAATCACAGGCCAATCATGGGACAATCAAAGCCAATCACAGGCCAATCACGGGACAATCACAGGCCAATCATGGGCCAATCACAGGCCAATCACGGGACAATCACAGGCCAATCACGGGACAATCACAGGCCAATCACAGGGCAATCACAGGGCAATCACAGGACAATCAAAGCAAATCACAGGGCAATCACGGGACAATCAAAGCCAATCACGGGACAATCAAAGCCAATCACAGCCAATCACTGGACAATCACAGGGCAATCACGGGACAATCACAGGCCAATCACGGGACAATCACAGGCCAATCACGGGACAATCACAGGCCAATCACGGGACAATCACAGGCCAATCACGGGACAATCACAGGCCAATCAAGGGACAATCAAATACAATGACAGCACAATGAAATACAATGACAGCACAATCAAATACAATGCACTGGGAAGGTGATTGGGGGGGGGGGGGGGGGTCTGAGGGCGATCTGAGGGTGAGGGGGGTTGATTAGGTGCCCGCACGGGCAGGGCCGGGCCGAGGCATAGGCTGGAGAGGCTCCAGCCTCAGGGCGCAGGGTAGAAGGGGGCGCAAAATTCATTCAGCTGTCATTCCTAATTGTGTTTGAAACAGAAAGAAATAAGAAAAGGGGATACATGGCAGTGACTGCATGCCAGATAACTAGATATTAAGGTGTTGGGGAGGTTGTGGGCCCTGTGGCGCCTCTTAGTCTAATAGCAATCAGTGTGTGACGGCTGGGGTGGCAAAGATGGAGGGGCGCACTTTGGTGTCTCAGCCTTGGGTGCTGGAGGACCTTGTCCCGGCTCTGCGCACGGGGCAGATTGGGTCCTGATCTGATGGGTGGCAGACACAGGGGGTGACCGATGGGAGGTCAGTGAGTGATTACAGGGGAGAATAGATGTAAACAATGCACTGGGGAGGTTATCAGGGGGGGGGGGGGGGTCTGAGGAGTCAATCTGGGGGTCTGGGTGGGTGATCAGGTGCCCCCAAGGGACAGTTTAGGGTCTGCTCTGATGGGTGGTGGTGACAAGGGGTGATAGAAAAGTGACAGACAGGTGATAGACAGGTGGTCAGTGGGTGAGGCAGATTTATACAGTATACAGGGGTGGGGGGCTGGGGGGGGGGGGGTCTGGGGGGATCTGAGGGTAGGGGGGGGGTGATCAAGGGACCCTAGGGGGCAGTTAGGGACCTAATCTACAGATCAGCGTCGGCAGATAGTGGCAGGGGGTGATTGATGGGTTTATTAGGGGGTGCTTGGGTGTACACAGGGGCGTGCTGGGGTGGTCAGGGGGGGTCCTGAGGGCTGGGGTGGGTGATCGGGGGGTCTGTGGGTGCAAAAAACCTGTTTGCTGCTCTCACTACAGGGCTGCCTCCTCCTCGGACGATCCGTGCGAAGCTGCGTGCAGAGGAGGAGGAGGCAGCCTGTATAATACACTTTGTCATGTAAACAAAGTGTATTATACATTTCTATTGGCCAGATCGTAAATTTAAACCCCGCCGGCGCTGCTAATTGGCCGGCGGGGTATCGGGCAAGGTGGGCGGGGCCTATCGCCGTGGGGAGCGCGCGTCATAGATGACGCGATCGCTCCCCGTACACGCCTTAAGGACCCGCCGCCGTCAGGCGTATTGCGGTCCTTAAGGCATCCACTTTGCCGCCGCCCATGGGCTGTGGGCGGTCGGCAAGTGGTTAAATATCCTAATTCTAATACTTTTACATTTTCTAAATAAAGTTTTTTGATTTTATAGCGACAGCAAATAGGATGCTACCCAGACTCCGTCACACCACACATATAGGTGGTTCCAATACCGCTGCTCGTAATAATATTTTACGCCCACTTAGACACAGCCAATGGTAGGCTGTGTTGCCGCCACCACCCACTCACGTGGGTATAAAGTATTGCCGTTCCTGCCGCTGACGTCACCTGATGAAGGCGTGGTCTACGCCGAAACGTTGTGACGTCAGACGGCATTTCCGCGTCCAGGCTCCGCCCACCGCCTCCGACTCCTACGCTGACACCAACGCATCCCGCTGCTCTGGCCAAGCGCGGGACACAGGAGTGGATAGACGGCAGGCCTGACAGGCGCATTGACTTCCTATACACTGTAAGTGCAACTTATACCAGCGTGATTGAACGAAGTAAAAAACGTTATTGCACCAGCGGGGCGCTCTTGTTTTCTTTTATCCTTTTTGTCAGATTCGCTGGCACCATCCAGCTTCTGGAGCAGCACGCATCTGTCCACCATCAACCTAAGACAGCGCAGGGGTTGTTCTTTCTGTTGTGAATAAGCCCTGCCTAGGCAGAGGAGGAAGCGGAACGTAACAGCGCCTCCTAGTGTTCACTTTTATTATACATAGAAATTACGCCTCATTCTGATCTTTTTTTTTTCCTGTTTGGCTTCAACTTTTTCTGGCTTTCATTACAGACACAATGGCCTCAATTCACTAAGATCATGCTGGAGATAATAAGGCAAGAGAAAACTTACCTCCACACAGTAAGAGAGTTATCTTATCTCTTCATTCCTTACGTTACCTCTTCTGTAGTTAATTTACCTTCTCTGTAGTTATTTTCACACACAGTTAATTAACAGCCTCTCTTTAACTTTAGAATTCTGGAGTTATTTTAAGGAATGAAGAGTTAACTTACAGAAGAGTTCCCTTTAGGTTTGCCTGAGGTAAAATGTTTCCTGAATACTACATGCCTCGTCACCATGGTGATAACTCTAGAAACGTTATTAAAACAGGAGATAAGCTTAGTGCATTGAGGCCAATGACTAATAAATAACAGAAACAGAACATGTGCACCACACACCTCAATGAATCAGAAATACATAAACAGTGTACAGAAAAGTAAAACCACAGGAGGGTTTCAATCAGAGGCGTATCTAAAGGGGTGCAGGCAGTTCATGTGCCGTGGGCACCACTTACTGGGAACACTGCTCTGTAGCATCTTTGGTGTTCTCCATACAGATTCTAGTTTTTTTGTCTGGGGGACATTTTGCTGCCAGGTTACCTCTTTTAGGGGAACAAGCTGCATAACTGTTATTTGGGGGATATGTACAGTCTGAACTATTGCAGTACTCCCTTCTTAAAGGACAACTGAGCGAAAATAAACAAATGAAATAAACCATTGTACCTATGTTCAGTGGCGTAGCTAGGGAGCTGTGGGCCCCTGTGCAAGTTTTACATGGGGCCCCCCCCAGCACTCTATACATAACAATTGATACGGCGCACCAAAACCTGCCAAGGACAACCACAGTGTTGGAGGTGAAAGAAGGGAATCGGGGGCAGTTTGTTAATGATTACAAGTATTTAGAGCATCTATAGAAGTGATTATTACCAGCACAGGAAAAATAGAGAGCTAATATTGTGCTTGAAGGAGAGCCCAATGGGGCCCCTCTGGCCCAAGGGCCCCGAAGCGGTCGCTACCTCTGCAACCCCTATTGCTACGGCCCTGCCTATGTTCCTTCTCCTAAAAATGACTTTTTAAGATATTACCACAGAGGAGGGAATACCCCACTCTAAAAGCATGATTCGGGGAACCCTGCAACTTTATGGCTACTCCTTACAATGGAGACCAGTCTCACACACACCACACAGTCACATCACACAACACAAGCCCATACCAGTTCCAACTATTTGAGATGAAAAAGAAGGGCACATAAGCCACGCCCCTGTCACGCCCCGGTAACACCCCTAGTCACACATACCATCAAGATTTCATAAGAAAAATATGTTGTTTTATAATTCATACCACACTGGTCCTTTCTATCCTGGTTCATTTTCCTTCATAGTAACATTTTAAAATTAGTAATATATCAATTTATTACTGTGCATAGAACGCTTAGTAATGAACATTTCCAGGGATCACCTGGCAGAAGTACGAATGTCACCATGTGATAAATGTCAGAATGTAAATCAGGGAGAGGAAAGCTTTTACAATGGGCAAACACTGACTAAATAATCTATAAATGTATATTGTAAAGCAATTGTATTCTTAAGGTTACTTTCACCACATTTGCTCTTTGAACAAACCTGCTAGATACATAAACGAACATGCCACGTTGCGTGCGTGTCCTTAGCCGTGTCCTCGGTGGGGTGGCTAAGTGTCCTCCCCCGCACCTTGCTGTCACCGCACCCCGTGGTGTCACCTTCCCCACCTCTCTGCCTGGTGATGCATGGCTGATGCAGGTAGAGGAGGCGGATGTCTCACGTGATGCGTGTGATGGAGCGCCTGACTTGCAGAAATATCTGTCTTCCTGTGACTTGCTGCACGTGTGCGCCCTGTCTGTCTCTGTGTCTACAGCAGGGATAATTAGCCTATAGAAATCACAGATTGGAATGTACACCTCGCCGTCCATCATCTTTCCCTCTGCAAGACAAACGACGCCTGTCCGTCAGCCAATTACCGAGAGATTGATGCCTTTCTAATATAATCTGCTCGTTTGTTAGGCTTTCAGAGCAGATGTCCTGCGAGCGAGAGCTGACAGGCTGGGGGCTGCCCTTGGAATGCGATATGAAGGTATAGGACCAGCAGGAACATGCAGGGCTGGAGACAAGGATTTCCAGCACTAGAGGCAGAGATTCCAAACTGCGTCCCCCCCCCCCCCCCTCCAAATTGTGCCCACCCCTGTATAGGCAGCAAATGTTCCCCCGGTATTAGAAAAACACCCTGCCTAGCAGTCTAGATAGCTAAATGTGACCCCAGTATATTAGGTAGCCCCCCCCTCCCCAGTTTAGCCATATGACGCCATCAGGAATTTCTGGGGCCCATGCTGGCAGACTTAGTGGCCCCCCAAACGTAACAGATAAAAAGAACACTGCCACAGGCGGCATTGTTAAACGCTGAGATTAGCAGTTAACCACTACGCCACCGTGCTGCTTACAGATACATAACATCTTCCGCAGCGCCAACAGGGAGACAAATAGCCCAATGGGGAGCCTTGGAGCCAAATTTAAATATGCTTTTGGCTCCAAGTCCTCCGTCCTCCCTCCTGCGTGGCTCCCGCTCTTCTCCCCGCCCTCCGCACCTATAGAGCCCACCCATGCCAACACCCGGGAGCACCCACAGTACCTTGATATCAGGGTGCTGGCATGGGTGGGGGCTATAGGTGCAGTGGGCGGGGAGGAGAGCGGGAGCCACACAGGAGGGAGAACAGAGGACTTGGGAGCCAAAAGCATATTTAAATTTGGCTCCAAGGATCCCCATTGGGCTATTTACAGACCAATGGGAATCTGGAGGATTCCCATTGGTCTGTTATAGACCAAGGGGGAGCCTTGGAAGCAAATTTAAAGATGCTTTAGCTCTAGTTATACTTATAGCTAGAGCTGTGCGGCAGGGAGCGTCATGTGTGTGGCGGCGGCGGGTGCGCGCCGGAGATCTTCAATCAAGGTCGCACAATAGAGTATATTGACGTGGGATCATTTCTGAGGATATTAGCATGGGAAAGTAAAGTATTAATGCTTAATTTAGAATATTAAAAAACTTTTTTAATTGTTGCATTTATATTTAATTTAACCCTTTGTGAAAATTGGTAAGGAGTACTATGTACTCATATACGCATTTCTCCTGGGGAGGTGGTGGGCATCTGGAGGTACCCTTCTAAAAAAAGGGACCCCCAGATGGTACCTTGAACCCCCCCAGGGCATCGTCGGCCCCCACCTCCATTACCCCAGGATTGGACAAGGGCTCTGGGGAAGAGGGGGAGGCTTGGCCACCCCTCTCCCCCAGAGCCCCCCCCCCCCCCCCATACCATGGACCATGCAGGCTGGTATAGCTCAGGGTGTGAGGACCCACGCGGCCGGGGCCCTTCGTTCTGGCTATCCCAGCCTGCATGGGAGGCAAGGCGCTAAAGAGGTTCAGGAGGGGTCATTTCCCACACTCTGCACATAGTAAAAAAAAAGTACATCTATATACATGTTGATACATTATCTGTCATTTTACCACATTTAAATTGCAACTTTTTTCCTCTAAATTTAACATCGATTTTATCAAAAAATAAAAAGGTCTTTTTGAAAAAATGGTTTGCTCTTGTTCCCACTGTCCTCCTTAACATACCCTGAAAATCTGGCATTTCTAGCATGTACAGGGACTTTGCTGTTAACCGCTAATTATATATATATATATATATATGTATATATATATATATATATATATATATATATATATATATATATATATATATATATATATATATATATATACATATACATATATATATATATATACAGGGAGTGCAGAATTATTAGGCATATGAGTATTTTGACCACATCATCATTTATGCAAGTTGTCTTACTCCAAGCTGTATAGGCTCAGACTAACCACGAAAGCTGATGGTGACCCAGAACTCATTGGAGTGTGTGAGGGACTACAATGGTCCTAAAAGCCCCCTTACTAAGATGTTAAGAAAAACAAAAGTTTGCTTTCTTAAAACAGAAAGAATTTGCAATAATTCAGGTTGGAGTGAGCTCGAGATGTCTCCCAGAGCACCACTGCTGAATATATGCAAATTAACCATTGTTACCCTTAGAAGCTAAACACACCTCCAGAACCGCTGGAATGCAATGATGTGTCAGCTTGTTAATTTGTACAGAGCCATAATAATCCAACATGCATACAGACTGTTTCGGATTGTTTGATCCTCATTAGTGCATGGCATGGATTAATTTGGCTCTATGCCGTAGGGCTCTATCTGAAACAGTCTGTATGCATGTTGGATTATTATGGCTCTGTACAAATTAACAAGCTGACACATCATTGCATTCCAGCGGTTCTGGAGGTGTGTTTAGCTTCTAAGGGTACAATGGTTAATTTATATATATTCAGCAGTGATGCCTTGGGAGACATCTCAAGCTCACTCCAACCTGAATTATCGCAAATTCTTTCTGTTTTAAGAAAGCAAACTTTTGTTTTTCTGTATAGGCTCGAAAGCCTACTACCAATTAAGTACATTAGGTGATGTACATCTCTGTAATGAGAAGGGGTGTGGTCTAATGACATCAACACCCTATTTCAGGTGTGCATAATCATTAGACAACTTCCTTTCCTTTGGCAAAATGGGTCAAAGGAAGGACTTGACAGGCTCAGAAAAGTCAAAAATAGTGAGATATCTTGCAAAGGGATGCAGCACTCTTAAAATTGCAAAGCTTCTGAAGCGTGATCATCGAACAATCAAGCGTTTCATTCAAAATAGTCAACAGGTTCGCAAGAAGCGTGTGGAAAAACCAAGGCGCAAAATACTGTAACTGCCCATGAACTGAGAAAAGTCAAGCGTGCAGCTGCCAAGATGCCACTTGCCACCAGTTTGGCCATATTTCAGAGCTGCAACATCACTGGAGTGTCCTAAAGCACAAGGTGTGCAATACTCAGAGACATGACCAAGGTAAGAAAGGCTGAAAGACGACCACCACTGAACAAGACACACAAGCTGAAACGTCAAGACCGGGCCAAGAAATATCTCAAGACTGATTTTTCTAAGGTTTTATGGACTGATGAAATGAGAGTGAGTTTTGATGGGCCAGATGGATGGGCCCGTGGCTAGATTGGTAAAGGGCAGAGAGCTCCAGTCTGATGCCAGCAAGGTGGAGGTGGAGTACTGGTTTGGGCTGGTATCATCAAAGATGAGCTTGTGGGGCCTTTTCGGGTTAAGGATGGAGTCAAGCTCAACTCCCAGTCCTACTGCCAGTTTCTGGAAGACACCTTCTTCAAGCAGTGGTACAGGAAGTCTGCATCCTTCAAGAAAAACATGATTTTCATGCAGGACAATGCTCCATCACACGCGTCCAAGTACTCCACAGCGTGGCTGGCAAGAAAGGGTATAAACGAAGAAAAACTAATGACATGGCCTCCTTGTTCACCTGATCTGAACCCTATTGAGAACCTGTGGTCCATCATAAAATGTGAGATTTACAAGAAGGGAAAACAGTACACCTCTCTAAACAGTGTCTGGGAGGCTGTGGTTGCTGCTGCACGCAATGTTGATGGTGAACAGATCAAAACACTGACAGAATCCATGGATGGCAGGCTTTTGAGTGTCCTTGCAAAGAAAGGTGGCTATATTGCTCACTGATTTGTTTTTGTTTTGCTTTTGAATGTCAGAAATGTATATTTGTGAATGTTGAGATGTTATATTGGTTTCACTGGTAAAAATAAATAATTGAAATGGGTATATTTTTGTTTTTTGTTAAGTTGCCTAATAATTATGCACAGTAATAGTCACCTGCACACACAGATATCCCCCTAAAATAGCTAAAACTAAAAACAAACTAAAAACTACTTTCAAAAATATTCAGCTTTGATATTAATGGTTTTTTGGGTTTATTGAGAACATGGTTGTTGCAGTGCTGCTCGTAATGGAAAAATCTACGCTTACAGATCATTACGCGTAATTTTACGCTATTACGCATTACGCAATTACGGTTACGGCGTAGGAAATTATCTACGGTACATCACTGTAATTACGCGTAAACTTACGCAATTACGCGTAAGGATACCGTAATGAAGGCGCTTACACTACGATGTTACGCGTAGTGCCGTAATACCCATTAATGCGTATTTTTTGACGCATGCGGACGATATGTACGCAATAGCCGTCAATGTGACAGTTATTGCGTACATATCATTCGTATGCGTCAAAACGTACGCTTATACTGAAGGGCGGGAGAAGATACTATTGGTTGCTTAGGATGTTGACTGATTGGCTACTCTTAGAAAATGGGAGATTTTACGTTAGTAATTACGCGTAAAATTACGCGTAAGTGTTCGTAAAATTACGCATGCCTAGCAATTACGGTAGACAGTGTAATTACGATACCACTTACGGTCTTACGCGTAAATAATTACGCGTAAGACCGTAAGTTACGCGTAACGCTTAAATTTACTTTGAATTACGATGCGTAATTACGCTCATGCGTAATTTCGGCCCAGCACTGGGTTGTTGTTCAATAATAAAATTATTCCTCAAAAATATGGAAATCGACATCCGTAATCGCAGCAGATCACAAATGACGATTTTGAGGTCACAATTGCTGGAATAGTATAGCTGTAATTACGAGTAGAGTTGGGCCGAACCTCCGATTTTAGGTTCGCGAACCTGGTTCGCGAACTTCCGCGGAAGGTTCGGTTCGCGTTAAAGTTCGCGAACCGCAATAGACTTCAATGGGGATGCGAACTTTGAAAAAAAATAATAATTATGCTGGCCACAAAAGTGATGGAAAAGATGTTTCAAGGGGTCTAACACCTGGAGGGGGGCATGGCGGAGTGGGATACATGCCAAAAGTCCCGGGGAAAAATCTGGATTTGACGCAAAGCAGCGTTTTAAGGGCAGAAATCACATTGAATGCTAAATGACAGGCCTAAAGTGCTTTCAAACATCTTGCATGTGTATACATCAATCAGGTAGTGTAATTAAGGTACTGCTTCACACTGACACACCAAACTCACCGTGTAACGCACCGCAAACAGCTGTTTGTGTAGTGATGGCCGTGCTGGACTGGTGCGCACCATGGCGAGAGTGCAGGTTTTGGTGGCTTTACAGCCCATATGGTCACCTGGCTGATGTAGCTGAATGACAGAACAGTGACTGTCTAGCTGATCAAATTTGGTCTGACCACAATGAGGCAACGACCTTATTATCGTGGGTGTGCCCCCCGAGACACTCATCTAGGCGCCGGTCATTGCTTCATTGTGATACGCAAGCCCCTTCACCACGGCAAGGTAATGATCACGAAGGGGAATGGGCGCATGTACATGCCTTTTCTTTTGTTGTTGCAGCTGCCCGCAGTGCAGCCAGAAAAATTAGGCAGTCATGTACACGCACCAGAAAAATTATTACAGCGGCCGCTGCTAGCAGCGGCCTAAAAAATTCAGCAATCCGCCTGGAGTCCCGGACCCTGTTGGTGGTGGCGGAGAAGGTAGTCAAGCGGCCTGCAGGCAGACATGCTGTGTGGAGGGACTGGGAGCGACTTAGTCTTCTTGGGGCAGGCCAGGCAGCCAGTCACACGGCGTGCAGGCAGAGATGCTGTGTGTGCGGGGACTGACTTAGTCTTGGGGCGGGCAGCAGCCCTCCGGGATCCATGCCTCATTCATTTTGATAAAGGTGAGGTACTTAACACTTTTGTGACTTAGGCGACTTCTCTTCTCTGTGACAATGCCTCCAGCTGCGCTGAAGGTCCTTTCTGACAGGACGCTTGCGGCAGGGCAGGAGAGAAGTTGGATGGCAAATTGGGACAGCTCTGGCCACAGGTCAAGCCTGCGCACCCAGTAGTTCAAGGGTTCCTCATCACTGTTCACAGCAGTGTCTACATCCACACTTAAGGCCAGGTAGACGGCTACCTGCCGTTCCAGGTGTTGGTGGAGGGTGGATCCGGAAGGGCTACGGCGAGGCGTTGGACTAAAGAACGTCCGCATGTCCGACATCACCATGAGATCGCTGGAGCGTCCTGTCTTTGACTGCGTGGACACGGGAGGAGGATTAGTGGCAGTGGTACCTTGCTGGCGTTGTGCCGTCACATCACCCTTAAAGGCATTGTAAAGCATAGTTGACAGCTGGTTCTGCATGTGCTGCATCCTTTCCACCTTCCGGTGAGTTGGTAACAGGTCCGCCACTTTGTGCCTGTACCGAGGGTCTAGTAGTGTGGCCACCCAGTACAGCTCATTCCCCTTGAGGTTTTTTATACGGGGGTCCCTCAACAGGCAGGACAGCATAAAAGACGACATCTGCACAAAGTCGGATCCAGTACCCTCCATCTCCTCTTGCTCTTCCTCAGTGACGTCAGGTAAGTCAACCTCCTCCCCCCAGCCGCGAACAATACCACGGGAAGGTTGAGCAGCACAAGCCCCTTGCGATGCCTGCTGAGGTTGTTCTCCTGCCGCTGTCCCCTCCTCCTCCTCCTCCTCCCCCCCCAAAGAAACACCTTGCTCATTATCCTCTGAGTCTGACTCGTCTTCTGCACACGACTTCTCTTCTTCCTCCTCCTCCCCCCTCTGTGCTGCCGCAGGTGTTGAGGAAACAGCTGGGTCTGATGAAAATTGGTCCCATGCCTGTTCCTGCCGTAACGGTTCCTGGTCACGCTCATTCACAGCTTCATCCGCCACTCTACGCACAGCACGCTCCAAGAAGTAAGCGTAGGGAATTAAGTCGCTGATGGTGCCCTCACTGCGGCTCACCAGGTTGGTCACCTCCTCAAACGGCCGCATGAGCCTGCATGCATTTTCCATCAGTGTCCAGTTGTCGGGCCAGAACATCCCCATCTTCCCAGACTGTTTCATTCTACTGTAGTTGTAGAGGTAGTGGGTCACGGCTTTCTTCTGTTCTAGCAGGCGGGAGAACATGAGCAGGGTCGAGTTCCCGCGAGTCGGGCTATCGCAAATGAGGCGTCTCACCGGCATATTGTTTTTGCGCTGAATTTCCGCAAAGCGTGCCATGGCTGTGTAAGACCGCCTCAAATGCCCACAGAACTTCCTGGCCTGCTTCAGGACATTCGCTAAGCCAGGGTACTTTGCCACAAATCTTTGAACCACTAGATTCATGACATGTGCCATGCAGGGTATGTGTGTCAGCTTCCCCATATGCAAAGCGGCAAGCTTGTCGCACACCACGTTGCCTATCTCCAGGTGGTGTGGGGTCAGCCACTCATCCACCTGTTTCTTAAGAGCAGCCAGGAGAGCTGCTCCAGTGTGACTCTCCGCTTTGAGACAAGACATGTCTAAGATGGCGTGACACCGTCTTACCTGGCATGCAGCATAGGCCCTGCGGAGCTGGGGCTGTGTAGCTGGAGAGGAGAACTGCCACTCAGCCAAGGAGGAGGAGGACAGCGAAGAGCATGTAGCAGGAGGAGAGGAGGTGGCAGGAGGCCTGCCTGCAAGCCGTGGAGGTGTCACAATTTGGTCCGCTGCGCCCTGCTTGCCATCGTTCACCACCAGGTTCACCCAATGGGCTGTGTAGGTAATGTAGCGGCCCTGCCTGTGATTGGCAGACCAGGCATCCGTGGTCAGGTGTACCCTTGACCCAACGCTCTTCGCAAGAGATGACACTACTTGCCTCTCAACTTCACGGTGCAGTTGGGGTATGGCCTTTCTCGAAAAATAAGTGCGGCCTGGCATCTTCCACTGCGGTGTTCCGATGGCCACAAATTTACGGAAGGCCTCAGAGTCCACCAGCCGGTATGGTAACAGCTGCTGAGCTAACAGTTCCGCCACGCCAGCTGTCAGACGCCGGGCAAGGGGGTGACTGGCCGAAATTGGCTTCTTCCGCTCAAACATTTCCTTCACGGACACCTGACTGCTGCTGTGGGCAGAGGAGCAGGAACCGCTCAAGGGCAGAGGCGGAGTGGAGGAGGGTGCCTGTGAAGGTGGAAGGGAGAAAGCGGCAGAAGCAGATAATGCACCTGATGGAGGAGGAAGAGGAGAAGGAGGGTGGCTTTGCTTTTGTGTGCTGCTGCTGCTTTTGCTCAGGTGGCCATCCCATTGCTGTTTCTGCCTTTTCTCCAGGTGCCTTCGTAAGGCACTTGTCCCTACGTGAGTGTTGGCCTTTCCACGGCTCAATTTTTGTTGGCAGAGCGAACAGATGGCTTTGGTCCGATCTGAGGCACACACATTAAAAAATTTCCACACCGCTGAGCCACCCTGGGATGTGGGCACTATGGGGACCTCAGCAGCTGATGCTGAAGGGCAAGTTGGCTGGCTGTACATAGGTGGCGATACATGGTGCCGGACTCTGCCACCAGCTGTTTCTGACGAAGAGCTGCCCCAGCTTCTTTCAGCAACTTCTCTCCTCCTACTACTCTCTGACTCTGAACTGTCCCCCTCTTCATCTCCTCTATTGGGAACATACAGAGGATCCCTATCATCGTCATCATCGTAATCATCCTGCCCAGCTTCGCTTGCCTCAGACAAATCCAAACATGCACCATCAGTAGGTCCTTCATCCTCCTTACACGTTACATCCATAGTGTTGCCGGGTAACTCAAATATATGAGCTGGTGAAAATTCATCTGGCTGTAACAACAATGGCTGTGCATCAGTGATTTCAACACTAAATAATTCTTGCGAAGTGTCAAATGCAGCGAAAGTGGTGCTAGTAGTAGCGCTGGTGGCTGAGCAAGATGAGGTGTTCTGTGTCGCTAAATACTCAACCACGTCCTGACAATCTTGGGAGGTGATGGGACGTGCCTTCTTCCGAGCACTGTACTGTGGGCCAGGTCCACACGAAATTACATTTACACGACCTCGCGCAGATCTGCCGGGTGGCCTTCCTCTGCATCTGGCACTACCTCTTCCTCTACCTGTTTTGTCCATATCGGGTATGCACGGAGTGGTATATCACACTGCGTGCACTCACGTAGGTAGGTGGGTTCACTTAACTGCACAGGTATGCGCACTGATGCGGTGGGTTCACTGAACAGAACAGGTATACAGTGGCGGGTTCACAGAACAGGTATGCAGTGGCAGGTTCACTGAACACAACAGGTATGCAGTGGCAGGTTCACTGAACACAACAGGTATGCAGTGGCGGGTTCACTGAACAGGTATACAGTGGCGGGTTCACTAAACAGAACAGGTATACAGTGGCGGGTTCACTAAACAGAACAGGTATACAGTGGCGGGTTCACTGAACAGGTATACAGTGGCGGGTCCACTGAACAGAACAGGTATGCAGTGGCGGGTTCACTAAACAGAACAGGTATACAGTGGCGGGTTCACAGAACAGGTATGCAGTGGCAGGTTCACTGAACACAACAGGTATGCAGTGGCGGGTTCACTGAACAGGTATACAGTGGCGGGTCCACTGAACAGAACAGGTATGCAGTGGCGGGTTCACTGAACAGGTATACAGTGGCGGGTCCACTGAACAGAACAGGTATGCAGTGGCGGGTTCACTGAACAGGTATACAGTGGCGGGTCCACTGAACAGAACAGGTATGCAGTGGCGGGTTCACTAAACAGAACAGGTATACAGTGGCGGGTTCACTAAACAGAACAGGTATACAGTGGCGAGTTCACAGAACAGGTATGCAGTGGCAGGTTCACTGAACACAACAGGTATGCAGTGGCGGGTTCACTGAACAGGTATACAGTGGCGGGTCCACTGAACAGAACAGGTATGCAGTGGCGGGTTCACTGAACAGGTATACAGTGGCGGGTCCACTGAACAGAACAGGTATGCAGTGGCGGGTTCACTGAACAGGTATACAGTGGCGGGTCCACTGAACAGAACAGGTATGCAGTGGCGGGTTCACTAAACAGAACAGGTATACAGTGGCGGGTTCACTAAACAGAACAGGTATACAGTGGCGGGTTCACAGAACAGGTATGCAGTGGCAGGTTCACTGAACACAACAGGTATGCAGTGGCGGGTTCACTGAACAGGTATACAGTGGCGGGTCCACTGAACAGAACAGGAATGCAGTGGCGGGTTCACTGAACAGGTATACAGTGGCGGGTCCACTGAACAGAACAGGTATGCAGTGGCGGGTTCACTAAACAGAACAGGTATACAGTGGCGGGTTCACTAAACAGAACAGGTATACAGTGGCAGGTTCACTAAACAGAACAGGTATACAGTGGCAGGTTCACAGAACAGGTATGCAGTGGTGGGTTCACAGCACAGGTATGCAGTGGTGGGTTCAATGAACAGGTATACAGTGGCGGGTCCACTGAACAGAACAGGTATGCAGTGGCAGGTTCACTGAACAGGTATACAGTGGCGGGTCCACTGAACAGAACAGGTATGCAGTGGTGGGTTCACAGCACAGGTATGCAGTGGTGGGTTCAATGAACAGGTATACAGTGGCGGGTCCACTGAACAGAACAGGTATGCAGTGGCAGGTTCACTGAACAGGTATACAGTGGCGGGTCCACTGAACAGAACAGGTATGCAGTGGCAGGTTCACTGAACAGGTATGCAGTGGTGGGTTCACAGCACAGGTATGCAGTGGTGGGTTCACTGAACAGGTATGCAGTGGTGGGTTCACAGCACAGGTATGCAGTGGTGGGTTCACAGCACAGGTATGCAGTGGTGGGTTCACAGCACAGGTATGCAGTGGTGGGTTCACAGCACAGGTATGCAGTGGTGGGTTCACAGAACAGGTATGCAGCCAGACAGGAACAAGTTAAGCCTAACTAATCTTTCCCTGAGAGACAGTCTGCAGCAGCTCGCCCTACTCTCACTAACGCAGGTAGCACACGAGTGACCGTAATGGCCGCCGCTGCCTGCCTTATATAAGGGGGGGTGGGGCTCCAGGGGCTAGTGTAGCCTAATTGGCTACACTGGGCCTGCTGACTGTGATGTAGAGGGTCAAAGTTGACCCTCCATGTGCATTATGGGGCGAACCGAACTTCCGCAAAGGTTCGCCTGCGGGACGCGAACGCGAACCACTGAAGTTCGCATGGAACCGTTCGCAGGCGAACCGTTCGGCCCAACTCTAATTACGAGGCAGTAAAGAGCATCACTGGCGACTTGCATGCTTCTAGTGGGAGCGTAGCCTAAAGATTTTACAATCAGCAAACACTGACTAATTTATAGATATTGTAAAAATATATGCAGTTTTATTCTTTAGGTTATTCTCTCTACAGTTCTGCGTGAGTTGTAATACTGACGGTCGTCTCTGGCTGCCGGTGTCGCGGTCGCCTCCCGTGAAGGGCTTTTGGTAGCAGAGACCGCAGGTCAGAAGCACGGTGATGTTTAGTTGTAATACTGACGGTCGTCTCTGGCTGCCGGTGTCGCGGTCGCCTCCCGTGAAGGGCTCTTGGTAGCAGAGACCACAGGTCAGAAGCACGGTGATGTTTAGTTGTAATACTGACGGTCGTCTCTGGCAGCCGGTGACGCGGTCGCCTCCCGTGAAGGGCTCTTGGTAGCAGAGACCACAGGTCAGAAGCACGGTGATGTTTAGTTGTAATACTGACGGTCGCTCTGGCTGCCGGTGTCGCGGTCGCCTCCCGTGAAGGGCTCTTGGTAGCAGAGACCACAGGTCAGAAGCACGGTGATGTTTAGTTGTAATACTGACGGTCGTCTCTGGCAGCCGGTGACGCGGTCGCCTCCCGTGAAGGGCTCTTGGTAGCAGAGACCACAGGTCAGAAGCACGGTGATGTTTAGTTGTAATACTGACGATCGCTCTGGCTGCCGGTGTCGCGGTCGCCTCCCGTGAAGGGCTCTTGGTAGCAGAGACCGCAGGTCAGAAGCACGGTGATGTTTAGTTGTAATACTGACGGTCGCTCTGGCTGCCGGTGTCGCGGTCGCCTCCCTTGAAGGGCTTTCGGTAGCAGAGACCGCAGGTCAGAAGCACGGTGATGTTTAGTTGTAATACTGACGGTCGCTCTGGCTGCCGGTGTCACGGTCGCCTCCCGTGAAGGGCTCTTGGTAGCAGAGACCGCAGGTCAGAAGCACGGTGATGTTTAGCTGTAATACTGACGGTCGTCTCTGGCTGCCGGTGTCGCGGTCGCCTCCCGTGAAGGGCTCTTGGTAGCAGAGACCGCAGGTCAGAAGCACGGTGATGTTTAGCTGTAATACTGACGGTCGTCTCTGGCTGCCGGTGTCGCGGTCGCCTCCCGTGAAGGGCTCTTGGTAGCAGAGACCGCAGGTCAGAAGCACGGTGATGTTTAGTTGTGATACTGACGGTCGCTCTGGCTGCCGGTGTCGCGGTCGCCTCCCGTGAAGGGCTCTTGGTAGCAGAGACCGCAGGTCAGAAGCACAGTGACGTTTAGCTGTAATACTGACGGTCGTCTCTGGCTGCCGGTGTCGCGGTCGCCTCCTGTGAAGGGCTCTTGGTAGCAGAGACCGCAGGTCAGAAGCACGGTGACGTTTAGCTGTAATACTGACGGTCGTCTCTGGCTGCCGGTGTCGCGGTCGCCTCCCGTGAAGGGCTCTTGGTAGCAGAGACCGCAGGTCAGAAGCACGGTGACGTTTAGCTGTAATACTGACGGTCGTCTCTGGCTGCCGGTGTTGCAGTCGCCTCCCGTGAAGGGCTCTTGGTAGCAGAGACCGCAGGTCAGAAGCACGGTGACGTTTAGTTGTAATACTGACGGTCGTCTCTGGCTGCCGGTGTCGCGGTCGCCTCCCGTGAAGGGCTCTTGGTAGCAGAGACCGCAGGTCAGAAGCACGGTGACGTTTAGCTGTAATACTGATGGTCGTCTCTGGCTGCCGGTGTCACGGTCGCCTCCCGTGAAGGGCTCTTGGTAGCAGAGACCACAGGTCAGAAGCACGGTGATGTTTAGCTGTAATACTGACGGTCGTCTCTGGCTGCCGGTGTCGCGGTCGCCTCCCGTGAAGGGCTTTCGGTAGCAGAGACCGCAGGTCAGAAGCACGGTGACGTTTAGCTGTAATACTGACGGTCGTCTTTGGCTGCCGGTGTCGCGGTCGCCTCCCGTGAAGGGCTTTCGGTAGCAGAGACCGCAGGTCAGAAGCACGGTGACGTTTAGCTGTAATACTGACGGTCGCTCTGGCTGCCGGTGTCGCGGTCACCTCCCGTGAAGGGCTCTTGGTAGCAGAGACCGCAGGTCAGAAGCACGGTGACGTTTAGCTGTAATACTGATGGTCGTCTCTGGCTGCCGGTGTCGCGGTCGCCTCCCGTGAAGGGCTTTCGGTAGCAGAGACCGCAGGTCAGAAGCACGGTGATGTTTAGCTGTAATACTGATGGTCGTCTCTGGCTGCCGGTGTCGCGGTCGCCTCCCGTGAAGGGCTCTTGGTAGCAGAGACCGCAGGTCAGAAGCACGGTAATGTTTAGCTGTAATACTGACGGTCGCTCTGGCTTCCGGTGTCGCGGTCGCCTCCCGTGAAGGGCTCTTGGTAGCAGAGAGTCAGAGACCGCAGGTCAGAAGCACGGTGATGTTGAGCTGTAATACTGACAGTCGCTCTGGCTGCCGATGTCACGGTTGCCTCCCGTGAAGGGCTCTTGGTAGCAGAAACCGCAGGTCAGAAGCACGGTGATGTTTAGCTGTAATACTGACGGTCGCTCTGGCTGCCGGTGTCGCGGTCGCCTCCCGTGAAGGGCTCTTGGTAGCAGAGACCACAGGTCAGAAGCACGGTGATGTTTAGTTGTAATACTGACGGTCGTCTCTGGCTGCCGGTGTCGCGGTCGCCTCCCGTGAAGGGCTCTTGGTAGCAGAGACCGCAGGTCAGAAGCACGGTGACGTTTAGCTGTAATACTGACGGTCGCTCTGGCTGCCGGTGTCGCGGTTGCGTCCCGTGAAGGGCTCTTGGTAGCAGAAACCGCAGGTCAGAAGCACGGTGATGTTTAGCTGTAATACTGACGGTCGCTCTGGCTGCCGGTGTCGCGGTCGCCTCCCGTGAAGGGCTCTTGGTAGCAGAGACCGCAGGTCAGAAGCACGGTGATGTTTAGTTGTAATACTGACGGTCGCTCTGGCTGCCGGTGTCGCGGTCGCCTCCCGTGAAGGGCTCTTGGTAGCAGAGACCACAGGTCAGAAGCACGGTGATGTTTAGTTGTAATACTGACGGTCGTCTCTGGCTGCCGGTGTCGCGGTCGCCTCCCGTGAAGGGCTCTTGGTAGCAGAGACCACAGGTCAGAAGCACGGTGATGTTTAGTTGTAATACTGACGGTCGTCTCTGGCTGCCGGTGTCGCGGTCACCTCCCGTGAAGGGCTCTTGGTAGCAGAGACCGCAGGTCAGAAGCACGGTGATGTTTAGTTGTAATACTGACGGTCGCTCTGGCTGCCGGTGTCGCGGTCGCCTCCCGTGAAGGGCTCTTGGTAGCAGAGACCACAGGTCAGAAGCACGGTGATGTTTAGTTGTAATACTGACGGTCGTCTCTGGCTGCCGGTGTCGCGGTCGCCTCCCGTGAAGGGCTCTTGGTAGCAGAGACCACAGGTCAGAAGCACGGTGATGTTTAGTTGTAATACTGACGGTCGTCTCTGGCTGCCGGTGTCGCGGTCACCTCCCGTGAAGGGCTCTTGGTAGCAGAGACCGCAGGTCAGAAGCACGGTGATGTTTAGCTGTAATACTGACGGTCGTCTCTGGCTGCCGGTGTCGCGGTCGCCTCCCGTGAAGGGCTCTTGGTAGCAGAGACCGCAGGTCAGAAGCACGGTGACGTTTAGCTGTAATACTGACGTGCGCTCCGGCTGCCGGTGTCGCGGTCGGCTCCCGTGAAGGGCTCTTGGTAGCAGAGACCGCAGGTCAGAAGCACGGTGACGTTTAGCTGTAATACCGGTGGTCTTCTCTGGCTGCCGGTGTCGCGGTCGCCTCCCGTGAAGGGCTCTTGGTAGCAGAGACCGCAGGTCAGAAGCACGGTGACGTTTAGCTGTAATATTGACGGTCGTCTCTGGCTGCCGGTGTCGCGGTCGCCTCCCGTGAAGGGCTCTTGGTAGCAGAGACCGCAGGTCAGAAGCACGGTAATGTTTAGCTGTAATACTGACGGTCGTCTCTGGCTGCCGGTGTCGCAGTCGCCTCCCGTGAAGGGCTCTTGGTAGCAGAGACCGCAGGTCAGAAGCACGGTGATGTTTAGCTGTATTACTGACGGTCGTCTCTGGCTGCCGGTGTCGTGGTCGCCTCCCGTGAAGGGCTCTTGGTAGCAGAGACCGCAGGTCAGAAGCACGGTGATGTTTAGCTGTAATACTGACGGTCGTCTCTGGCTGCCGGTGTCGCGGTCGCCTCCCGTGAAGGGCTCTTGGTAGCAGAGACCGCAGGTCAGAAGCACGGTGATGTTTAGCTGTAATACTGACGGTCGTCTCTGGCTGCCGGTGTCGCGGTCGCCTCCCGTGAAGGGCTCTTGGTAGCAGAGACCGCAGGTCAGAAGCACGGTGACGTTTAGCTGTAATACTGACGGTCGTCTCTGGCTGCCGGTGTCGTGGTCGCCTCCCGTGAAGGGCTCTTGGTAGCAGAGACCACAGGTCAGAAGCACGGTGATGTTTAGCTGTAATACTGACAGTCGCTCTGGCTGCCGGTGTCACGGTTGCTTCCCGTGAAGGGCTCTTGGTAGCAGAGACCGCAGGTCAGAAGCACGGTGATGTTTAGCTGTAACACTGACGGTCGTCTCTGGCTGCCGGTGTCGCGGTCGCCTCCCGTGAAGGGCTCTTGGTAGCAGAGACCGCAGGTCAGAAGCACGGTGACGTTTAGCTGTAATACTGATGGTCGTCTCTGGCTGCCGGTGACACGGTCGCCTCCCGTGAAGGGCTCTTGGTAGCAGAGACCGCAGGTCAGAAGCACGGTGATGTTTAGCTGTAATACTGACGGTCGTCTCTGGCTGCTGGTGTCGCGGTCGCCTCCCGTGAAGGGCTCTTGGTAACAGAGACTGCAGGTCAGATGCACGGTGATGTTTAGCTGTAATACTGACGGTCGTCTCTGGCTGCCGGTGTCGCGGTTGCCTCCCGTGAAGGGCTCTTGGTAGCAGAGACCACAGGTCAGAAGCACGGTGATGTTTAGCTGTAATACTGACGGACGTCTCTGGCTGCCGGTGTCGCGGTCGCCTCCCGTGAAGGGCTCTTGGTAGCAGAGACCGCAGGTCAGAAGCACGGTGATGTTTAGCTGTAATACTGACGGTCGTCTCTGGCTGCCGGTGTCGCGGTCACCTCCCGTGAGGGGCTCTTGGTAGCAGAGACCACAGGTCAGAAGCACGGTGATGTTTAGCGGTAATACTGACGGTCGCTCTGGCTGCCGGTGTCGCAGTTGCCTCCCGTGAAGGGCTTTCGGTAGCAGAGACCGCAGGTCAGAAGCACGGTGATGTTTGGCTGTAATACTGACGGTCGTCTCTGGCTGCCGGTGTCGCAGTTGCCTCCCGTGAAGGGCTTTCGGTAGCAGAAACCGCAGGTCAGAAGCACGGTGATGTTGAGCTGTGTGGTAAGAGTTGACCTTTCCCTGTTCGCACTCTTGGCTTGTAGTGTATTTAATCTTGAGGACCCTTTGTGTTTATACACTTCAGCTTCTTCGGCGCGGCGAGATGAAGATCGCGGAGGGCGTTGGGTGCTCTCCTCCCTCTGCAAACATCTGCAGGTAATGCTCATTTGTCTCCAAAAGACACTTAAAGGTCAACTATTTCTGTCCCGTCCTTGTTACATTGATTCCAGCAAACGCTCGCGCCTCGTATCCCAGCCTCGCCATTCCTGGACAAGACCGTTCTCTGCCATGAGGGATTCAGAGATACCAGCCAGATGACTGCACTATAAAACTGTACAATGTATACATTTTCATGAGTATGATATATGCGGATAAGTAAAGTAACTGATGGGTAACTTTCTGCGTAGGGTCAGGGCCGGTTTTAGCAACAATGGGGCCCCAGGGCAAAATAAACCTGGGGGCCCCCCAACAGATACCCCGGAACAAAAATCGGTATTAACCCCGTCAGGAAATTCATTGCTCTTTCTTTTGATACATGTAAAATTACACTACCGCATTTAAAAGTATACTTTTTTCCTTCAAAATTTTAAAATCTATTTTCTCAAAAACTATAAGGTCTTTTTGAAAAATTGTTTTTCCTCTTATTCCCAGTGATCTCCTTAACATATCCTGCAAATTTAGGGTTTCTAGCATTTAAGGAGGATTTGCTATTAACCGTTAAAGTTGGCGGGTTTTTAAATGTGTATTTTTTTCCCTTTGAAACTTTAAAATCGATTTTCTCAAAAAGTATAAGGTCTTTTTGAAAAAAAAATTGTTCCTCTTGTAGCCGCTGGGGGCCCCTATAGGCTCTGGGGCCCTGGGGCAATTTTCACCTTTGCCTCTATGGTAGCGCCAGCCCTGCGTAGGATCTGGTTTAACATTTAGGGATATGTCACACCAATTATCTCTCTCACTAATATTGGCTGGAGGAAACTATCAATTATGGCCAATAGACGTCCTACGGCAGCACTTAAACTCTCCAGAGACTATTTAGAGGTGAATTGGCGCAGGTATCGGTGGCGATTGCAGTTGACCTCATGACCCCATGACTAAATGACCCAGGTTTGCTGATTTTAAGTTCCAAGCTGTATGAGTGGGGATAGTTTAACATTTTTCAATGACAGTCTATGGGGAAAAAATGGGCTTTTGGGGGCCCTACTAGAGGCATGGAGGGTGGGATTGCTTAACAAAGCACAAACAACCTATTCAGGTATGAGCCGACGAAGTGTGCAAAGTTTCATAATTGTACTAACACTATGGGAGGAATAATGCATAGAAAATAGCTACATTTTCATTGGCCGTTGATAGCTCCACCCACTTTTGAATGTCCCCTTAAATACATATTTTTATTTGGGCTGACACCAACAATATGTGGTCCGAATTTGGGAAGTGTGGCTTCAAAACTGTTCAAGTAGCAGCGATTCGAAAATTTTCCGCCAAAGTCAATGGCAAAAAAAGGGGTCTTCTGTGGTCCGCCGCAGAGGGGCGGAGTTTGGGATCACTTATACAAGCACAAGCAATGTAGTCCGCTATGAGCCAAAAAAGTTTAGAAAGTTTGGCGCTTGTACCCCTAAAAGTGAGCGAGGAGTAGCGTATACAAAATGGGGGGTGGAGAAGGATTAAAGGGAAGTGGAATAATAATAATAAGCTGAATTTAAAACGGTTATAGTTCTTACGTTTATTTATTATAGATTGCAGTTGTGAAGGTATTTGAGGGGGGAGAAATGGTCATATGCAGTCAAATGGAAATTCTCTCTTCATGGGCTGCATGCTTGTCTTGTGTCTATGGCCAACTAATAATAATAATAATCTGAACATTTGTATAGCGCTTTTCTCCTGTCGGACTCAAAGGGCTCAAGAGCTGCAGCCACTGGGACGCGCTCGAGAGGCCACCCTGCAGTGTTAGGGAGTCTTGCCTTGAACTCCTTACTGAATAGGTACTTGACCTAGCCAGGATTCGAACCCTGGTCTCCCATGTCAAAGGCAGAGCCCTTAACCAGTACACTATCCAGCCACTACTGGATGTATTTTATATGATTTAGTTTATATGACTTTAACTAAGTCATATAAAATACATTTAAAGTGGACCTGAGATAAACTTTTACTCATTGCATAATTGTGTTCCTTTTATATAGTTTATAGGACATTCCTTAAGCCAAATACTTTTTTGTTTTGTTTTAATACTCTAATTCCCTATAAACTAAACAAGCCACGCCCACAGCTCCTTTTGTGCCTTGGCACTGTAGCAAGGGCTTATGGGAGCTCAGTCTGGGCAGGAGAAGGAGGAGGTTACTAGCCAGAGATTTCAGAGGCAGAGGGGAGGAAGGAGGAGGAGAGGAGACTGCATTTACACACAGGCAAGCTGACAGCATCTCCAGCC
Source organism: Hyperolius riggenbachi (assembly GCF_040937935.1). Classification (NCBI taxonomy): domain Eukaryota; kingdom Metazoa; phylum Chordata; class Amphibia; order Anura; family Hyperoliidae; genus Hyperolius; species Hyperolius riggenbachi. The sequence continues at coordinate 8,363,313 of NC_090651.1, forward strand.
CTCAGCCTGTGACAATGTGACAAACAGAACATGGCCGCTCTCATTGTAATCACAGGAATAAATAATATAAACTTTTGAAGCTGTTTGCAGCTAGATTTGCTGTGTAAACTAATCTAAACTTTAGATAAGATATATAGACAAGTTACTAGTTATAGTTAGTTTTTCATCTCGGATCCGCTTTAACTGTGAAGGAACTGTTGAAAACGTGTGCTGCTCCCATATTCACCACAGGTCTTCTTTAACTGATGCAGTAAAGCATAAACAATGCCTGTTTTAGTGGCGGCGTCACCTCTGTTTACACCGGAGAGCTCGTACCACGCTTCTCCCTGGCCAGTGGCGGAGGTCTGAAGAGACCAATCACAATAGATGACTGCTGCTTTATATCCAGTTTCTGCAGCGCAATACAATTCTGTGATATCTACACTGCATAGAAAATTAAACTCTGGAGAGCCGGGATCTAATTTCCGAACGTGGCCGGGAGAAGAGTCTACTGGGCATGAAAGCGTCAGAACAATGCTGAAGGCTGATAAACAATAAACTGGAGGCAGATAACATTTCATAATTAAACCAGCCAAGAGAAAAGTTAATTACAAGCGGAGAACGGAGAGGGAGGTCAGATTGCGTCCTGAACTTTAACCCTTCCTTCCCTGAGGCTGGCTGATGGAAAGATCCTCCAAGCAACCCTGACAGCCGTTCCCGGGGTCTGGCGGGAGCAAGTAATTAGAGACAGCGGTTGTGCTGTTGTGGACAGTGTAGCATGTGACGTTCACAATTGGCGTCTGTCGGTTTCTAGCAACGGGTCAGTCAGGTGTGGATATATTAATGTCTTTCTGTAGTCCGAGGACGCGGTGCGCTGAAGAGAGACGTCCTCACACCGGTCTGCGGTCACTTTCACTACCGCTTCAGGTTCAGAGGAATAAATCTCGACTTGAGGAAAACAAGGCAAATACGCCTGGTCCCTGATGTAACATTATTCTAATGGATTATGAGAAAACTTTGGAGAAAAAGTAAATAGGTCTCTTTAGTTATTTTTTAGATATTTTTCAAACTATCTTTCTAGCATTTTCTGAGCTAATAAAAAAAAAAACACTCAAAATATTTTTCCCCTAATTTGCTTTGCTCCAATAACATGTTTCAGTTTTTAGGCAAAATATCATAGATAAGGTGAAACATAGATTCAGGACTAGGAAAGCCTTGCTCTAGAACGGATATAACTAGACTTAATAGAGCCCCCCTGCAGAAATGATAGCATAGGGCACCATTGGTCCCTGAACCCCATGAGGGTCATGTGATCGTGAGCCAGCGAATGGCAGCAAAGAGTGGTCTGCTGTGAAGCAGCGAGTAGAAGCAGGAAAAAATTACACTCCCGCTACTCACTACTCTGCATGGTGGGAGGAGGTGGCGGGGACAGCCACCTTTTTTTTTTGCTAACTGGCTGCACGTGAAGTTGGGGGGAGGAAGGAGGAGGGGCCTCTGGGCCTCTCTGTGATGGTAGGGGTTGCAGGGGTGATTGTTACGCCCATGCTCTAGAACAGCCTTTAAAAATATTTTTACCCTGGAGGAACCCTGCAAATAGTTTTTGGATCTCAAGGAACCCCTGAATTTATTTTGCAGGAGGCGTGGGTACTAAAAGTAGGTGTGGCTGTTTATTTCGCTACCCCCTCTTACAGTGCCCCTTATTTTACTGTTTCCAGTGCTATTTTAGTAATGTGCTCATTATTATTCTAACCCCTAATTTAGTGCTTCTTTTTATTGTACCCTCTATTACAATGTACTCTATCATCAGAATCAGAATCAGAATCAGAATTTATTTTGCCAAGCACGGTTGGACCGTGCCCGGAATTGGGTTTGGCACATTGATTGGCGCAGAGATAGTAGTAACGCAGAGTTAGTAATAACATAGAGATAGTAATAATACAACAACAACAAAATAATGCAGAGAAGTACAACAGAACACGAGCGATACAACAGAACAGGAGTAATACAACATTTGCAGTAGCGCAGTTACAGTTCCATCAGGAGTTACAGTGTGTAGCAGAGGGTAGTGAAACTAGTGCAACTAGGCCAGCAGTAAGCAAGCAAGCAAGCAAGAGTGGCCGCAGCCAAAGTCAGGTCTTAGGCCGTAGATGGCAGCAGGGTGGGGGGTTAGAGGGGTGTTAGTTCAAGAGTTAGAGGGGTGTTAGTTCAAGAGTCTAACGGCTGTGGGGAAAAAAGTGTTCATGCGCCTAGTGGTCTTAGCAGGGATGGACCGAAACCTCCGGCCCAGTTTGAGTCGGCTGAAAGACCTGTGACCAGGATGAGAGGGGTCGCCCACAATTTTCAGTGCTCTTTTACGCAGTCTGGTGTTATAGATGAGATCTAGAGGGGGGAGGGGTTTTCCGATAATCCTCTCCGCTGAGCTGATGACCCTCTGGAGTTTATATCTGTCGCTGGCGGTGCAGCTAGCAAACCAGACCAGAATGGATGAGCAGAGGACCGACTCGATTGTAGCTGAGTAGAAGGACCTCAGAAGTTCATGGGCCATGCCGAACTTCTTTAGTTGGCGAAGGAAGAAGAGTCTTTGTTGCGCTTTCCTCTGGGTTGCGGTAGTGTTTGCCCTCCAGGTCAGGTCATCAGAGATGGTTGTTCCCAGAAGGTGGGAACCCTAGCGACCTCAGTGCCCTCAATGTATATCGGGGGAGGGATGCTGGCATGCTTCCTGAAATCAATGACCATCTCCACTGTTTTGGCCGTGTTGAGAACCAGCCCGTTCTTGCTGCACCAATTGCAGATTCTGTCCACCTCCTTGCGGTAAGCCTGCTAGTCGTTCTCACTGACGAGGCCAATAATTGTGGTGTCGTCCGCAAATTTGATGATTTTGACAGAGTCCTCTGTGGATATACAGTTATTTGTGTATAGAGAGAACAGGAATGGTGACAAGACACAGCCTTGAGGGGCTCCAGTGTTGGTCACTCTGGGTCTGGAGGATATGTCACCTAGCTTAACAACCTGGGACCTGTTCGAGAGGAAGTCTATGATCCAGAGACCAAGGGTTGGATGGACATTTAGCTCTGTGAGGTTGTCGTGCAGAATCCGGGGACAGATAGTATTAAAGGCTGAGCTGAAGTCCAGGAGGAGAATTCTAGCGTATGAGTTCGGCCTGTCGAGGTGGTCAGTGATAAACTCCAGGCCGATGTTAATGGCATTGTCAGTGGACCTGTTTGCCCTATACGCAAACTGGAGAGGATCCAGTCGGTCCAGGGTAGCGTACTTGAGCAGCGGCAGGACCGCTCTTTTAAAGGTCTTCATGACCACTGATGTTAAGGCCACAGGCCTGAAGTTATTTAAGTCAGAAGCGCCAAGCTTTTTCGGGACAGGAATGATGATGGAGTCCTTGAAGCAGGTAAGGACTTTCCCTTCGGTGAGGGACCTGGTAAAGATAGAGGTCAGGACGGGGGCCAGCTGACATGAGCAGGACTTCAGACATGCAGGTGACACACCGTCAGGGCCGGATGCTTTCCTGGCGTTCACGGAGGACAACAGGTGCAGAACATCGGCCTCGGATACTGTCGGGGACGGGCAAGTGCTCCAGCTGGGTTCCAAGCTCTCAGGGGAAGAGGGGCGGGCAGAAGGAGTCGGCAGCTCCCCAGAGGTGCCCGGAGCCTCAAACCTGCAATAAAAGTTGCTGAGATCCTCGGCTAGCTTGGGGCAGGGAGTAGCCTGTTGGGGTAGCCGGTGGCAGCCTTCAGGCCCTTCCAGACAGCCCGAGGTTCGTTTGAGCCGAGATTGTTCTGAATCCTTTCAGCATAAGACCGTTTAGCGGTGCGCAGTTCCTTGTTGAGGGAGTTCCTTGCCGCTCTGAAGTCCTCCAGGGAGCCAGACTTGTGGGCGACTTCCTTACGTTTCCGCAGTTGGCGCAGCTTGCTTGAGAACCACGGTTTGTCGTTAGGGTAGATCTTAAAGGACTTGGTAGGTACACAGGATTCCTCACAGAAGCTGATGTAGGATGAGACCGCATCGGCCCACTCATCTAGGTCGGGTGATTCCAGCGCCTTCCAGTCCGTGCAGTCAAAACACGCCTGGAGTTGGAGTTTGGCTTCGTTAGACCACACTTTAGTGGACTTCAGGACTGGTTTCGCTGACTCCAGGCGCCGTCTGTAGGTTGGAACCAGATGGATGAGGCAGTGGTCAGAGGAACCGAGAGCTGCCCACGAGACGGCCTTGTAGGCGTCCTTTAGAGGCGTATAACAGTGGTCTAGAGTGCTAGCGTTTCTGGTGGGGCAGACCACGTGCTGGTGGTAGGTAGCGTGGAAGCTCGCGCCGGAGGTTGGCTTTGTTGAAGTCGCCCATAATGATAAACAGAGAGTCTGGAAGGGACGTCTCCCACTGCATGATGATGTCGCTGAGGTCCCGTTGAGCAGATTTGACGTCGGCATCGGGGGGAATGTACACGCCCCCAATGACGTAGGAGGTGAACTCCCTGGGTGAGTATGAAGGCTTGCAATTGATGAGTAGTAGTTCGAGGTTCGGGGTGCACTTTTTGGCTAGTAATGACGTGCTTGGACTCCATACAGAGCTGACATAGAAACAGATTCCCCCACCTTTCTTTTTCCCCGAGAGGGAGGGATCGCGGTCTGCACGTATAATGTTGAAGCCTGGGAGGAGGAGGGCGTTGTCTGGGATGTCCTCCTGCAGCCACGTTTCCGTGAAGCAGATGACTGGGGTATTATTGCCGAGCTCCCTTTTGTTACTGATAAGGCGAAGTTCATCCAACTTGTTGGGGAGGGAGCAGACGTTCGCCAGGAGGGCCGAGGGAATGGCTGAGCGCAGACCCCTTTTTCTCAGCCTCACAAGAGCACCTGCGCGGCAACCCCTACGGCGCTGACCAGAATGGGCTGGTGGGTCAGAGTTGGTGATTTTCTGGATGTGGTTCCAGACGGAGTTGTAGAGAAGGCCACCCTCAGGAAGGGCACAGCAGCTGGATTTCCAGAGGGTGAGCTGCGACCTGGTGTAGGTAGTGCGAGGCATGAGGTGTGGTGAAGGGGGGTAATGGGTAGCCATACCGATGTGGGGCACTCTGATGTGGGGAGGTGGGGGGCAACTGCCAGTGGGTAAGCAGGGTGGCCTCAATGAGGGCACCAACAGACAGAGAGGGCAGCGGGCCGACAGGCAATGGACACCCTCCAAGCGGCAAGGTGACAGAGAGGGCAGCAAGCAGGCAAGGTGACAGAGAGGGAAGCAGGCAGGTGATGGTTGGCAGTGGTGGAGAGGGGTAGCAGCAGAGTACCTTGGGGGATCATTGAAGTCTCCTGGTGCCAGATGGGAGCCCTTCAGCCCTGGAGCCCAGTCAGATGATGGTAGGGGACGGTCCTATAATTCCTGGAACTGCAGGTCAGCGGGAGCAGGAGGGAGCAGCAGTTGACCCATGGCATTCAGCCAGCAGGGCACCTCTCCATAGTAAGAGGGGGATACCAGTGGTGGCCAGGCAGAAACTGGGTTGGTGCAGGCGGAAGATGGCACTGGAGGAGGCCTGGATCCCCAAGGAGTGCTGACCTTCCACGTGGTGGGACTTGGCTGGAGAGGCTTGTGGGTTAGGGCTGTGCCGATGATGGTGAGAGCAGCAATCCCCTGTTGGATGCGGGTTTCTGCTGGATACGGAGGGGCAGTGCAGCAGGATCAGTTGCCAGAGAGGGAGCCCATGCTCCTTGAAAAGAGGCTGACCACGTGGGGACCACGTGGGGACTCGCGGACTTCAGCAGGGGTCCGCGGCGAGGAGTCGCAGTCTGGACTGCTCGGCGGTGGCAGAGGACCGCAGCGGCTTGGGGCGAGGAGAGCAGCGGCTTGGAGTCTATGGGAGCAGCGGAGGATCCTCAGCAAGTGGATCAGTTGGTGGCCGAGAGGTCATCTTGCATTTCCGGCTGAGAGGCAGGCTGCGGGCCCTGCCGGGCTACTTGTTCTCTATGGTCCTGCCTCCGTGTCAGCCTGGGCGGCTGCTGGAGGCTGCGGTGATCGGCGATTTCAGCGAAGGGGCTTCACAATCCTGCCGGGGGAGTTCTTCTGCTTCACAGGCACCGGCGGGAAGACAGGCAGCGTGACCTCCGAGCGGCTCTGCTGTGTGTGATGTCCAGTTACCGGGTGGTATGTGGTCTTGCTGTAGCGCTGTTTTCAAGCACTGTTCCAATAGAATAACCAACTAACTAACTCTATCTAACTCTACTTGACTCTATCTACCACTTATCTACTTAAAACACTAAAGATTGTTGCTAGTCGACCAGAAGGAAAGAAGAAAAAAAAAAAAGGAGCTTGTAGGAGCTTGTAGGAGCCTTGTGCCGAGGCAGCCGTCCGTGGCGCCATCTTGTATTGATACTTCCCTCATACCCACAATGGGGTAAAATGCCAAGAAACCCTGCAGAGCACTCAAGGAACCCTGGTTGAGAAAGCCTGCTCTAGAATATTCTCAAGTCATTTTTCCCTTCAGCTCTTATTCATTTAACTTTTCTCCTGAGTTCTCTCACGGGAACATATTTTCACTTCTTAGTTATCAATAAAATACAGTCTGAGTCACCAACAAGCAATAAATAATATCACTATATTTACCTACGTTTGGGTATTTTTTCTGTTGTGAAGTGCTGAAAAGTTTGTCGGTGTCACGGACGGTTGCGGGGCCGCAGGCGCGTCCTGGAACCGCTCGTGAAGAAAAGAACGATCGCACTCGATTCCCTGCATCGATTGCGCTTTAGATCAATAGAACCAAGATTTGATGTGTAGTATCAATCTGCCTAGGAACAGCTGGGGGATCTGTCTTAGCTGAAGTGAAAGCCTGGGGGGGAGGTGTTAATTAGCTTGGACATATTCCTGTGGAAGGCACAATTCCCCTTTCTGTGAGAACCAGGTGACACCTAACTGATCTCATGTAGATGTTAATTAACCAAAGGGTGATCAGGATGCCTAGGTGCAGCCAGGCAGGCTTCGAATCCTCGAGAGGTCTTGACACCTTGCTCTCTGGTAAAGATCAAAGGGGAGTCAGCTGTTAGCAGCTAGAACACATCCTGAATAACCTGAGTCTCATAGCATAATCCATAACTTCCCAGATCTGTCATATTTCTGGGGTTCCTGAGATGGCAGCTTCGCCAAACGTGGGGGAAGTGTAGCATGAGTCCCGATGCTGGTTCTGAGGAAGTTTCAGAACATTCTTCGGTAAGGACTGCCAGTTAGGCAGTTTGAAAGTGCCCTGATGATACCACAGGGGTCCCACCCCTCATGTCTGGTATCAGGGCGCTGGGTAAATCGAGGCAGACCTGAAAATATTAGTAAATCTGCCCTGACCTGTACGGTTCTGTGAGATAGAGCCCATATATGGTTAAGGCATGATTTCTGGTCCCCCAGGACAAGGGGAGGACTCATCTCATGTTCTAAGGGGGTGTGTGGGCCCGCCCTCACTCCCTCCTACTGAATCAGGGGCATAAGAATGGCAGAGGAGCCAAACTCAGTGTCCTCCACCCTGAAACATCTTGAACTCATCGGTGCCAGCTTGAGGATATGCTGGCATCCATCTGGTCTGAACTCTGAACTTTGATTGAAACCCAGAACTCTGATTTTTCCCACAAAAAGGACATCTTTCCAGGAACTAAGTATTTTTCTCCCTTCTTTTATTTTTTATACTGGCTATTACTGTTTTAATAATTGTTAATTTTAATAATTGTCTGTATATATTAATTATTTATATTGTGTGAATAAACGACTTTCTCCAAGTCATTCACTGTCCGCTACCCTGCTTATCAGCACACACAGAACTGATCCCGGGTCTCTGAAGATACGCTACTGTTTGTTTGTTGTTGGCTAGACAGAATACCATGTGTTTAACCGTTTTATTCGCAGGACTAGTCAGTCAGTAAATCGGGTCCACTGGCCCATACCAGTGGTGGGGGCAGATACCGTGGAATCGTGTGTACGTTGTAATCACCCGTGTCTCACAGGCCCCCTTCTGGGTTGTCTGCGGCTAATTCTTAACGGTTCCTGCGCATTGACTGCGACCAGAGTTCGCACGATCTGTGCGCTGGCACCGTTTAGAAGGCTAAGTGCGGTCAGACCACTAGGGCTCCTGTGACAGTCGGGAAGATGAAAAATATTCTCTTTTGAGAAAACTTGAGAGAAAAGTTAATTGGAAACATAATTCATGAGATAAGAAGATAGAGGAGAAAGAAGACATGAGCTAAGTCAGATAAAGGAGCATATTCACTAAACTATGGTAACATGTGTGTGCCTAAAAAGCACAAGCATACAGGCTTTGTGCAAACAGCTCAACGTGAACAATCGCGATCATGGCAATTTTACCATGATTTTACCATGATTTTTCCATGATTTTTCCATGATTTTACCATGATTTTTCCATGATTTTACCATGATTTTACCATGATTTTACCATGATTTTTCCATGATTTTAATGTCAGTGGGAGCGTTTAAAAAAAAAAACCTCACAAAGATCTGATGGTCAGAAAAGCTCTCAGAATGCGCTCACTGTGTGTCTACAGCCTTAAGGTAATGGGAACCCTCTCCTCTCCCGGTGCCCGGTCCCGCGCAGGATCCCCCAGTAGTAGTATTCGACCGTTTTGGTCAAATACTGCCACTTCCGCCGCCGAAGGGAGGTTTTGGAAGTCTTCGGAGCACTTGGGCTCCCGAAGACGGGCCGCTGCATACTGCGCATGCGCGAGCGCCCTCTATGATGCACTCGCGCGTGCGCAGTATGGAGCCGCTGGCCTTCGGGAGCCTGAGTGCTCCCGAAGACTTTCGAAGTCCCCGCGGCGGTGGATTTGCACGGAGGATCCACCGGGCACCGGGAGAGGAGAGGGGAGGCTCATTAGGACTCAGAGCCTTCCCTTTCCTTAGGTGAGAATCTGACTTTTTTTTTTAATGGGGTTACATTAGCTTTAAAGAGAAACTCCGACCAAGAATTGAACTTCATCCCAATCAGTAGCTGACACCCCCTTTTACATGAGAAATCTATTCCTTTTCACAAACGGATCATCAGGGGGTGCTGTATGGCTGATATTGTAGTGAAACCCCTCCCACAGGAAACTGTGAGGACCGTGGTACTCCTGGCAGTTTCCTGCCTGTAAACCTTGTTGCATTGTGGGAAATAGCTGTTTACAGCTGTTTCCAACTGCCCAAACAGCATGCAGCAGCTACATCACCTGCCAACAGTAAAAATGTCACCATGTAATAAATGTCAGAATGTAAATCAGGGATTTAAAAGATTTTACAATGGGAAAACACTGAATAAATCATTTATACATAATTATTGTAAAAATGAAGCACTTTTTTATTACACTATTTTCACTGGAGTTCCTCTTTAAACCTTAAAAAATAATCTCACATTCATTGGAAAACATTTTGTAATGTTTTTCTTCTTATCGGTTTATCTTATGCAAATCTCTCCCCAAATGTATTGATAACGATTCAAGAGAAAAGCTTTATGAATCAACCCCTAATCACACAAGATGTATCTTGTTGGTTATTGCTAAATGATGCAGAACAGCTTTTCTGCAGATTGGTTCTTATAGGTGACTCGAGGATGAACGTGAGACCTGCAGGAAGCAGGTGTTAGCTGTTATCTCATGATCAAGCAGTGCTGCTTTCATTTTGTAAAAGCACAGAGGGCTGGGAGAATTCTTCCCACTTACTATAAGTTAGAAAGTAAAAGAAGGTGGAATTCTCCCTTAACCACTTCACAGCTTCAGTACAGTATATCTACTCCCCTGCAGACTTCATTTAACCGCCCAGGGGAGTAAATATACGTACTCCCGCTGCTACCACTGCTGTACGCGCTCCCGCTTATTTGTGCGCTCGTTCATGTTGCCATCTGCCCGCCAGGAGATCAATGAATGGGAAAGCAATTCCTAATCATTGATCTAAGTCCCCGTAGCAATTATCAGCGCCTTTTATGAGAAGCTGCACGATCATTCTAATAAATAAAAGTTTCCCATCCTCAGTACACTTCCTGTAAGCATACATATTTCGCTTACGTAAAAAAAAAAGACTGAGGCCATCTTGTGGCCAAATAGTAAAACTACGTCTAAAAGCATTTTGTTTTAATTGCAAAGACCTGTTTTTACATTCTAAATTAACCCCTTACCTCCCACACTCCCCAATAGTTACCACCATTTATTTTTTTTTGTAAAAAAAATAAAATAAAATACATTTACAATTATAAAAAATGCATGAATAGTTTTCTTATGGACTGAACTTTTTTAATATGTATGTCAAGAGGGTATAAAACTGTTACTTTATAAATTATGGGCTTTTTATTAATGATGGATGCAAAACTGAAAAAAATGCATCTTTATTTCCTTATAAAATATTGGCACCAGACATTGTGATAGGGACATCATTTAAATGGTGTAATAACTGGTACAAATGGGCAAATTACGTGGCTTTTAATTACGGTAGCATGCATTATTTAAAAATTATAATGGCCGAAAACTGAAAAATAAGGATTTTTTTCCAATTTTTTTTCTTATTTTTCCATTAAAAAACATTTACAATAAAATATTTCTTGGCATAATGTACCACCCAAAGTGAGCCTAATTAGTGATAAAAAAAACACATTTAACACATTTCATTCTGATAAGTAGAGATAAAGTTATTGGCAAATGAATGGAAGGAGCTGAAAGGTGAAAATTGCTTGGATGCTGAAAAGATAAAACCCCTCAGTTGTGAAGTGGTTAAATCACACTTGAAATGAAAAAAAAACAGAAAGATTTACCTATACCCTTTACCTCTATACCCTTTACCCTCTGTCCTGCAGCTGTCTGACTGAAAGCGTTCTACACATGCGTGGTCACAGGTCTTTTTGAACCAGAAACAGCCAAATCAGACGATTCTAGCTTGTAGCTCTTTGTACAAGAAATGACCAGGGAAGAGACTCTTGTCCTGACCTACTTCACCCAGTTAAGGCTCTACTACACTGACGGGAAACCTGGTTGTTTATTTTTTGCTTTTTTTGTTACAATGAATCTTGGTCACTTATTATAATAAGCCTCAGGCCGGTTTCAGACTGAGGATTTGTGTTAGCGATGCGGTAGGGCCCGGGGGGCGCCCCGCCAAAAACAGGACTTTTGGGGGTTACCTCGTTAATATGCGTTAATCCCCTTCTGGCTAACAGCTAAACAGGAAACAGGCAAACCGCTTGCACTCACTTCCAGTCTCAGAAATACAGAAGTGTACAAAAGTGTATTGTAAAAAATATGCTTCCGCGCATGCGCGCTCCACCGCCGCCACCATCATTTACATCCCTGCGTCGCCATGACTTCCGGTCTGTCGCAGTTCGCCGCAGGTTCACTCATAACCGTGTGGTAACCTAGCTCTGTCCGAGTGTCGGGGATGCTGTGAAAATGTCACTTCCGTCGCATTGCGCCATACCGCGTCAGTATGAAAGTCTCCATTGACTTTCATTGCCCTGCGGTGGATCGCGGTAAAATTACCGCACTGCCCCAGTGTGAAAGGGCTCTCAGTCCATAACATTTCACAATCACTTTGCCTTCTAACAGACAATTGTGCCTGATCCAATACACTTTTTCTCATATGTTTTCGCCTAGGAGATAATTTGTAATCTTGTGTTTCAGTAGCAAATTGTAAGCTCCTTTGAGCAGGCTTGTCTTGAGGGTACGTTTGAAAATTTCCAGGTTTGTAGCAAGACTGACAGGTTGTGGGAGTTGGGAGAGAGTTCCAAAGGAGAGGTGACGCTTATGAGAAGTCCTGTATGTGGGACTCAGACGAGGTGACTAAGCTGGGTGACAAGATGGTCTCTTTGGAGGAGCGAAGGTTCCGGGAGGGATGATATCTGGAGATTAATAAGGTAATTTATGTAGGGGATATCATAGCCATCAGATACCTCATGAGCTAAAAAATGTAGTGAATTGTCGGGCAGTTTTCAGGTAAATTACCAAACTATTATCGCATGTGTGAAAATCTTGGCGAATTCAGGAAAAAAGTCTAAAACGCAGAATGTGGTATTTTACCAACCCTTTATTTTTTACTGAGTAATTTATAACCCTTATGCCCTGTGATGTTGTCCAGTAATTATTACTGTAGGAGAAAGTACCCCATCCTGTCAAACAGAGAGAGTCTCTTTCTGCTCCACAGAATGGTGACTGCACAGAGTTCAATAATTCAGACACAATGGAAGCTGATGTCTCAGAGGATGATTCCACCGGTAAAATGATCTCCAGGTTTTCTCTTTCATGTCCTCAGATCCAGTTTACTTTATCTCTGGGTTTTGTTTCACCAGCAAAGAAATAAACTGAAAAACAACCAACACAGCGTACATCCAGTACATGGCTGAGTCTTCTTCTCCTGAGAAGACCCCGAACCTCTGCCTATTACTAGAGGACCCCAGGAGCTGAGCACTGCCCATTACTGGAAGACCCCAGGAGCTGACCTCTCCCCATTACTGACAGGAGGACTCCAGGAGCTGACCTTTCCCTATTACTGACAGGAGCTGAGCTCTCCCCATTACTGGAGGACTCCAGGAGCTGACCTCTGTCCATTACTGACAGGAGGACCCCAGGAGCTGAGCTCTCCCCATAACTGGAAGACCCCAGGAGCTGACCTCTGCCCATTACTGGTGGACCCCAGAAGCTGACCTCTCCCCATTACTGACAGGAGGACCCCAGGAGCTGACCTTTCCCTATTACTGACAGGAGCACCCCAGGAGCTGACAATCATCTCATAGAATATGACCTGACTGCTCTGTCTCACAAGATCGGGAATGATGGCGACAGATGGAATCCTCGTTTATCTGGCGTGTAGTCTGGTTCTCGGTGAGTTTCCTGAACATGTGCTTGCAGTGTTTCTTTACACTGCAGAAGATAAAGGATGCAGAGGATGATGAGCTAATGATGGGTAACTCATGCTGATATCATCATTGGTGTCCTGCTATTCCATGTAAATGTTTTGTGTTGCTGCTTTGACTCTATCAGGCTGATTCAGCACCACGGCCAGTTCACCCCAGTGATGGTCAGAGCTTCTGTGGCGAGAGGTCCGCATGAGGTCAGCAGGAGATTTCAGGACAGGATCACCCTGCTCACTATCTGTATCAACCAGATCATACAGTGCTGCCCATAATTATTCATACCCCTGGCAAATTTTGACTTAAAGTTACTTTTATTCAACTAGCATGTAATTTTTTGGTGGGAAATGACATAGGTGTCTCCCAAAAGATAATAAGACGATGTACAAAAGGCATTATTGTGGGGGGGATCTCAGCTTTTATTTAGATTTGAGCAAAAAATTTCCAGTCTGCAATTATTCATACCCTTCTCAAACTGTCAGTCTGTGGGAAAATCCAAAGTTCTATACCATTCCAAATAGTTCAAGCTGTTCTAAAGCATCCCAAGTAGTAAACTGATTAATTGGAAACAGCTGTTTTAATCAACTCAACAGGTGAAAAACAGCAGCTCTCTGCAGTTGGTTTGTGGACCGTTATGGCTAAGACAAAGGAGCTCAGTGAGGACCCGTGGCTGCACATTGTGGCTGCTCACAAGTCAGGAAAGGGCTACAAGGCCATTTCCAAATGTTTTCCAGTTACAGTGGCTACAGTGCAAAGTATTATTAAAAAAAATACAAGATAATCTGCACTGTGGAAAATCTCAGAGGACGTGGTCAGAAGCCAAAAGTGACACCTGTGTTGGCCAGGAGGATAGTGAGAGGTGAAAAAGAATCCGAGGATCACCACCAAGGCCTTCCTGGTGAATCTGGGCTCTGCTGGTGGCAATGTCTCAAGGCAGACAATCCACTGGACACTGCACACTGCTGGGTTCCCCGGATGCAGAACAAGGAGGACGCCACTTCTCCAGATAAGGCACACAGAAGCTTGCTTGGCCTTTGCAAATGCTCATCTGGACAAAGAAGAAGACTTCTGGACTTCTGTGAAACAAAGATTGAATTGTTTGGTCACAATGATGTTTCCTTCATTTGGCGTAAAAAAGGAGAAACCTTCAACTCAAAGAACACCATCCCCAGAAGCAAACATAGTGGTGGGAACCTAATGCTTTGGGGGTACTTTTCAGCCAATGAACCAGGGAACCTAATCACAGTAACCGGCACCATGAAAAAAGAGCAATACATGAGGATTCTCAACGACAACATCAGGCAGTCTGCAGAGAAACTTGGCCTTAGGCACTGTTATAATTTAAGTAGGCCTCAGTTACTTGGCCTGAGTTTTATGTAAAAGGCTTGTCCGCAGTGTATGCCTTTAAAATAGATAGAGGGTTGGTGATGCAGGCAGAGGCATCTCAGGGTCTGCGTGTAGCAGAAGATACACGCAGATACTGAGAACATGTTCCTAAGAGAAGGCCATCGGCCACTCTGACCTCAACAGGAACAGAAAACATTGGCCATGTTTACTAAACATCCACGATCCTGCATATAGGCCAAGTGCCTCATTGATTATTAATCGAGTAGGCGGGTATGATGACACCACGAGTGGGTCCACCAATAGACTGATATAGGGGGTGGCGAAGATGATGTCATATTTAACTCTTTCCTAGTCGGTATTAAATCTGGAGCGAGCGATGGGGAACTCACTTCTGCTTCTTCCTTCCGCACTAGCTCGCAATACTGACTGGAACCCAATTATTTCTCTAAGCATGTTCTTCCTTTATGTAATCTGATATAATGTATGCTATGTACATAGGTAGTTTAGTGTAACGTAGGTAGGAAGAAGGTACCTGAGTGACTTCAGTAGGGAGTCTAATCATGAGCTTGTAACGCAACATGAAGATTGGCATGGCTAGGATATGATGACTGTATCTATCTGTATTCCTGTGACTTGAATAAATAACGGAAACATTGGAGAAGCCTGAGAAAGTCTATATCCTGTTTGCTGTGTGGAGAGTCAAGTGATCTCACAGTCTGTGAGACGATGGTGTCGAAGCAAGGTGATAAGAACAGTTTATAACAGGCACCAGTGGACATGTCAGCATGACAATGACTCAAAACACACAGCAAAAGTGGTGAAGAAATGGTTAGCTGACAACAACATTAACGTTTTAAAGTGGCCCAGCTAGAGTCCTTGAATTTTATTGAGAATCTGAGAAGGGATCTAAAGATCAGGGTGATGGCAAGAAGACCCTCCAACCTGAAAGATTTGCAGCTCCTTGCTAAAGATGAATGGGCAAAATTACCTGTGGAGACATGCAAAAAGCTGGTCTGCAATTATAGGAAGCGTTTGATTGCTGTAATAGCCAATAAAGATTTTTCTATTGATTATTGAGAAGGGTATGAATCATTTTGGACTGGCCACTTTTTGCTCAAATGTAAATAAGCTGAGAACTGTTTTTTTCCCACAATAATGCCTCTTGTACATCGTCTTATTATCTTTTGGGAGACACCTATGACATTTCCCATCAAAAAATTACTTGCTAGTTGAATAAAATAGTTGAATAAAAATTACTTGGTAGTTGGCTTTTTTAGTATGATGTGTTGGGGGTTAGCATAAACTGAGCCCCTTAACTCTCTCCAGGCCTTAGGCACCTGCCTAAGTTGCCTTGTAGAAGATCCGGCTCTAGGCAAATTCACTGTTTTTGCTGGGAATAGACAGGCAGCTGCAATAATGATTCCTGAGCAGAGCCAGACTGAATGCTCAGTCTGGGATTTTATCAGGGCTGACCACAAGCAGACTGAGCAGTGAAGGATGAAACAGAGAGCAGGGTAGGTGTTTTCTGTAATGTTCCCACTTATATATGTATGGTAAATACATGAGGGTGCTTCGTCTCTGGTTCACTTTAACAAACCAAAATACAACTTTCTGACACTGCAAGCTGTCCTTGGCAGGTTTTGGGGCTCCATATCAATAGAGTTGCTGGGGGCCCCATGTAAAACTCGCACCGGGGCCCCAAGCTCATTAGTTACGCCACTGGAGGCAGGAGTGGACCGCAGGACAGGAAGGACTTTCTGGGGTGGTTCTCTTTGCATTTGGCGATTCTCGCTATTAAGAGACCAGATGTGGCATTTTCTACTTTATGGCTGTTGTGGGAAATGTTATTTATGTTCTGTGTTCAGATTCCTCCACTTTACAATCAGACTATGTATGGATGAAAGATGTCTTTCCTGGCGCTGGGATAATGATCTGGCGTTTATGAAATTGTGGATAACGGGGTGAAATATGATTTCTTTACGAAGTGAAATGAAGCCTCTGTCTTATCACAGCTCATACACTGTAAATTCTGGACTTCTATTATCGCAGGCTTACGGTAAATATTAATAGTGATTGCACAGTCTGATGATTTCACATGCGGGCGACGGACGCCTGACAAACGCACAGAGCTCAGCGCAGGGAATCTATACATTACACATAGCTCCCAACTGTCCCTCTTTGGGAACCCTGTCCCTCTTTCCCTCTTTCCTCCTTTGTCCCTCTTTCTATGTAAATATATATATATTTCTCTACTAAAGGGATTTGATTGACTCTAAACTTTATTCCCATCCTTTAAATTGATATATTACTAATTTTAAAATGTTACTATGAAGGAAAATGAACCAGGATAGAAAGGACCAGTGTGGTTTGAATTATAAAACAACATATTTTTCTTACGAAATCTTTATAGTATGCCTGATTAGGGGTGTGACAGGGAGGCGTGATCAGGGGTGTGACAGGGGCGTGGCTTAAATGTCCCTCTTTCTCATCTCAAAAAGTTGGGAGATATGATTCCAGCTTATCATGTAAGACAGGATAGAAATTTGTGATGTGATGTAAGGTTTGCTGGTCCAATAACTTCAATGGGGGGGGGGGGGGGCAGCGCTGGAACGAGGGAAGGAATAGAAGACTATGGGATGCAGAGACTTCCCTCTATATAGGTGAGTATAACCTGGAGAGCGTTTGTCATATGATTGCAGGCAGGGGCGCCGCGAGGCATAAAATGAACCAAGCGGTCGCTTGGGGCCTCAAGATCGTAGGGGCCTCGGCGGCTCAGTGACGTCGGCGTGACGTCACTGTTTTCCCGCAGCCCCGCGGGGCTGGCTGAGCAGAGTAGGGCAGGGCTACGGGAAGATGGCCGCCGCCGAAGCCCTGCTCTGGAGACTATTTATGCCTCCAGTACAGGGCTTCGGGTGGCCATCTTCGCGTAGCCCTAATTCAATCAGCGCGGGAGATTGGAGGAGGGAGGGAGCTCCGTGGGAACTGCGCGCCTGAGGAGCCGGCCACCAGCCAGGAGAGGAGACGGGGAGAGAAGACTTCTGCCAGTGCCAGGTGAGTAAATTATTTTCTTTTCGCAGCTCTGAAAATGTGCCCTAATTGCGTTTCATATCTGCTGAACTGTTCCCTAATTGTGTTTGATTTCTGCTGAACTGTGCCCTAATTGTGTTTGATTTCTGCTGAACTGTCCCCTAATTGCGTTTGATTTCTGCTGAACTGTGCCCTAATTGCGTTTGATTTCTGCTGAAAATGTGCCATAATTGCGTTTGATTTCTGCTGAAAATGTGCCCAAATTGCGTTTGATTTCTGCTGAAATGTGGCCCAAATTGCGTTTGATTTCTGCTGAAAATGTGCCATAATTGCGTTTGATTTCTGCTGAAAATGTGCCCAAATTGCGTTTGATTTCTGCTGAAATGTGGCCCAAATTGCGTTTGATTTCTGCTGAAATGTGGCCCAAATTGCGTTTGATTTCTGCTGAAATGTGGGCCAAATTCTGTTTGTTTTCTGTTGAAATGTTGCACAAATTGCGTTTGTTTTCTGCTGAAATGTTGCACAAATTGCGTTTTTATTTTCTGGTGTCTGGGGTAACTGTTGCTGCATTTATTATTTAATGGTCATAGTTGGCTATATTTGCTGTGCTACGGTTAAGCTCCTCCCATACAATGTCATGGCCAAATCCATCTTTCGGCGCGGCGCGCTGAGCGTGCCTCAATCACCCCCACATCCAATCAAACAGCCCGGCCCCAATCCGCCCTCCAGCTCCACCCACATGTCATGGCCGCGCCCACTTATGTGGGATAGCCACACCCATTTTTCGCCAGGATAGGGCCACTTCCTACAGTCCGCTTGGGGCCACAAAAACCTTAGCTGCACCCCTGATTGCAGGCTCATCTTCTATCGGAAGCATGTCAGCTGTAAACATGCCTATACATCAGGCAGAAACCCACTAGGAGAGATTTTCTGAGCGCTTTGGGATGTGAAAAGCTCTTGCTAATGTAATGCTATGGGCTCGATTCACAAAGCGGTGATAACCCAGTTATCACGCCTAAAAGACTTTAGGCGTGATAACCTTTGCACCACTGAGTTATCACCGATTTTTGCTTTTTATCGCGTGAAGTTTCCGCGCGTACGCGCGTACGTGCGCGCGCAAAGTCCAATAGGGCTTAATGGGAGCTTCGCGCGGACGCTGCGCGCGCAAGACTTTGCGCGCGGAAAATTCGCGCGAGTTGCTCCTTATCATGCCTAAAGTGAGTTTAGGCGTGATAAGGGACTTTTCACTGGCGTGCAAACACTTTGCACCGCTTTGTGAATCAAGCCCTATGGGTGTGATCCCACCTCAGCGATGTGAGTTTATAAAAATCCCCCATAGCATTGAATTAGCAAGAGCGTTTTCAAATCACTAGCGTTTAGAAATCGCTTCTAGTGAGTTTTTGGCCTGGCATTTTTGCGGGACGATCGACCATCTGATTCAAAAGTTTGGTCAAATCTGGGGAAAATCTGTGTCACAACATGGCCAGCTGTTTGATTGTTTTATCGATTTCTATTTGAATCAGTGGAGGGCATCAATAAGGAATGCTGGTAAAATCTCAATTGGGTTCACGGTGGTAACAGCGTCCAATATCGTAACGAGCAACGTACCTCCGGCCTGTGCCCCCCAAGTGTATGTATGTCTCCCCCCCCCATGCTCAAACAGAGGTTTACTTTACCAGCATTGCACCAATGAAAAGCTAATGGGATGGATGAAAGAGCCCCTAGTGGGCCCCTCCAGTCCAGGGGCCCCGATGCAGTCACTATTTACTCTATGGTCCTGTTGATAAATAAGAATATTGTTGATTTTTTTTTATCTCTTCGTGTCTGAGCTGCGGATCAACTCTCCTTGCCAACATGAGCCTAACACAGGATAAGATTTATTGCTGAGATATACATGAACTAATTATACACGCTGTTTCTTGACAAGATAATAATGTCAGTGTATTATATAGGATTTTACAAACACAGACTTAAGACACAGGTGCGTACTCATACCAGCAGCAAATACAGCTTGTCTACTTTATTCTTAAAGTGCACCTGAACTCTTACACAGGACAGAAGGAAAACAGAGAAATGCACTCTGTAAGAAAGGGCCTGGAGCTGGAACGCAGTGTAATTTATAAGGCCCCCACATCATAGGGTAGCTGTCCTGGGTACGAAAGCGTTACAGTGGTGGGGAGGAGTTTGAATTTCCCGGGCTGTGGGGGGAAGAGGCTGGACAGGGGAGAAGGGATATATAGGGAAGGCGGGGCCAAAGAGAAAAGCAAGCTCGAGGTGACAAGCTCCCTCCCTCCATTTGGTTGTTTTCTTTAGGTTGTTTTGTCATTGCAGCCGGAGGGATAGGGGCTCCGGAGGTTGGTGGTATTGGAGGAAGGATTTGCCGCGGGGGAAATCCTACAAGTGACGGTTCATCGGGAGGTGACGTTTATAGGTGGGCATGCAGCTGTTCCTGAGCCGGTGAATGCTTCCTCAGAGACGGGTATCTGAGGAAGCAGGCAGGAAGCTTGCGAAACGGCTGTCAGACGGTCTCTGAGGAAGCAGGCAGGAAGCTTGTGAAACGGCTGTCAGACCTAGCCTATCTGTGTTTTCTGTCTGGTGGGGATGAAATAAATAAGTGGAATCTTTGCAGCACTGCTGGTGCCCGGTTCTTTGTTTCTTAATAGGACACAGCGTACTGCTGTTCTCTGGAGGCACAGTGGGCGTACCACTTAACCCTGCCTAGGCTGCCAGCGTCGCACCTTGTGCCGATCAAAACTTTCTTTACTCTGCTTATTGTACTTTTTCCATTGCAAAGTGCTAGGAAGTTAATTTAAATTGAAGATCAAAAATGATCTCCTAGGAGAAAACTCTGGAGAAAAAGTGAATTGCATATGGGCCCTTGTGCTCCACCCCCTCCTTCTGCCCCATCACAGCAGGCTGGCCAATTAGATGGTATACTTACCTGCTCCATGGCCGGGTCCTCTCCTCTTCTGCACTGTGCCTCTCCTACTGTCTCTGTAGGCACCCCATGCATACTGGGCCATCCTGCCCATGATGCCAGTTGATGCCTCTTCTTCGGGTGGCATGGCACGTCAGGCGGCATCCCCACCACCCCCCTTGCTCCCGGCCAGTGATGATCACAATCAGCTAATAACGATTACGCAAAATTTTGCATAAATGTTCACATTTACCCTTATACAGTACGTAATTACGATTTGTAAAATCAATTGATTTCATATAGTGATTCATAATTTTGCTTAAAATTTCACGTAATTTTCGCGTAATTTTGTGCCGACTTTGGCAGTGGATAGCAAAGTCCCCATACATGGTAGTGACAAATTACTACATATGTTAAGGAGAATAATGGATACAAGTAAAAAAAAAAAAGAATTTTCAAAAGAGACCCTGTAGTTTTTGAGAAAATCTATTTTAAAAATGCAAAGAAAAAATTATTTTTAAACTTAAAAAAACTAAACATTTTGCTTTGCATATTTAAAATTGATTTTCTCAAAAACTACAATGTCTTTTTGAAAAATCCTTTGTTTGACTTGTACCCAATATTCTCCTTAACATATGTAGCAACTTTAGTAGCAATAGCTTGTATAAGGGCTTTGCTATTAACCACTAAAATCGGCACAACATTTTGCGAAATTGCGCAAAAATTATGCAAAATTATGAAATATTACTATTACATACATAAATGCAAATTTCAATGCAAAATTTCAGCCCAGCGCTGCTCCCGGCTCCCTCCCCGGCCACCCCTCACTTTCTTGAAGCAAGCGGGGGCCGCCTCCTGCAGCAGGAAAGGCTCACCGGGTCCCCCTCGTCTGTCCTGGTTGTAGACCTCAGATCCACGTGACCAGCTGTGGTTCCCGTAGCCAGGGCCGGTTCAAATAAGAATTGGGCCCTAGGGCAAGATTAGCCTGGGGGATCCCCCCCAGGCACCCCCAACCAAAAAGCTTGATTAGAGGCCCTTTGTTGCAGCTAAATCTCCCTCCTGTGCCCCTGACCTGGCCGCTGACCCTCCCCCAATCACCTCCTAATTTAACAGACTCTGCAGAGTCCCTGGGGAGTAACAGTTAAGATAGGGGAGGGACACCTTGGGGGCCCCTACAGGCTCTGGGGCCCTGGGGGCAATTGCACATTTTTTCCTATGGTAGCTCCGACCTTGCCCATAGCAGCGTCTATACTGGAGGTATTATTCTGCAGTTATATTCTGCAGTAGACACACCGTAGAATAATTATCACTCATAGTTAGAGCTCATAAAACTGCAGGAAACCACATATGACATTTTTTTTTAAAATTTCAGCGGTTCAAGATTTGTCTATGGAGGAGCTGAAAATTTTACAACTCTATTATCATTCATCTAAACTTAGATTTTTAACTTATAGACACAAAATAAGACTGTGGGATTGCTGGAAAGTCTTGTTTAGGAGTAGGACTGTAGAGACAACTGTTTATCTCATCGGTTTTTGTTCACTTCAGTTTTGCTGTAACTGCATAGAGATGTGTGGTTTGATATTGTATCTTTCCTGATTCCGGTCAGGAAGGAGGACAGATTTCTCCTAGTTTTCGGCGTTTCCTGTAAATCCGCTCCCGGATCCAGGCCAGGCTTTGATGCGCCATGTTTACGTTGCCTTTTTATCAGTTCATTCCAGATTTGTCCCATTTTCCCTCCCAGGTGACATTGATGAATTCCCTGGACTCCGTCCACCGATCATTGATGCCACGTATGACATCACAAAGGTCGGGCTATTTATTATAGTGATAGGTCATTAAGTTGTGTTAGCGTAGATTGGCTTCTGTTTGTGCAGAATCAGGACCCGTATGAGTTCTGTGTAATCTGCGGCGAGATAAGAGACCGCGGACATTCATCCATTGTAATGTGCATTCGCTAATTCCCTATCTCTGCTGATAGCCGCCATTTAACCTCCTGCATCTCGCGGCCTCCGCTCCATCGTCTCTGTCCATCCCCAGCTCAATATCGATATATCAAAGCAAAAAGGGTCCCTCTTCAACCATTGCAGCAGATCTGTGCTCATAACGGTCAGATATTTCACTCAATCACAGTACTTGTTGGGTGCAATGCCGCTTCCACTTGCAGAGCAGTATTTAAACAACGTTTGGAATATCTGCCTCATCCGTTAACCCCTGTGTCTTCTTCCCTAATGTCTCCACCCACTACCCTCTGTAAGCTCGCAAGAGCAGGCCTCTCCCCTAATGTCTCCTCCCACTATCTTCTGTAAGCTCGCAAGGGCAGGCCCCTCCCCTAGTGTCTCCTCCAACTACCCTCTGTAAGCTCGCAAGGGCAGACCCCTCCCCTAGTGTCTCCTCCTAATACCCTCTGTAAGCTCGCAAGGGCAGGCCCCTCCCCTAATGTCTCCTCCCACTACCCTCTGTAAGCTCGCAAGGGCAGGCCCCTCCCCTAGTGTCTCCTCCTACTACCCTCTGTATGGTTGCAAGGGCAGGGACCTCAGTCTAGTGTGTCCTCCCACTGTCCTCTAGATTGTAAGCTTGCAAGGACAGGGACCTCCTCCTAGTGTTTCTTATTCTGATGCCTGCAATGTATCATATGAATATATACCAGTATTGGTGATGTGTCAGACCACATCAACTATGTACAGTATGCATTTGTATTGCTAGATGTCCCGAGTGAAAATGTTGGCGCTATATAAATAAAAAATAATATTGGTTTATGGTCAACGTTGTTAGAAAGACGCCATTTCTCTTTGTCGGGTGTGTGACGTTGCTAATTTTTTTATGGTGACTTAAATCTAGCGTGTATAAAGACCTTAGCTTAGCTGCCTCTCACCACCACCCCTATGGGCGATTGCACAGGTAAGTATCTCCTCCGCTCGCTGGTAAATAGATATTATTGTTAAACTTCACCCCCCATCTGTAAAAGCACTGTGGCAGTTCTTGCCCGCAGCCTCTCCGAAGATGTCCAGAGCTGTGGCTGACCCCACTTATGTTTGCCATGGCTCGCCCCAAGTTTGGCGGTGACTACGAGTTTATTTACCGTATGTGAAAATTTGGAGTTTCAGAAGATTAAGCAATTCTGACCAATCCTAATTAGCATCTCCTTAACTTTCTCTACTCCAACACATTTAGCAAATTCACCAAACAGTGAGGGCATGTTCATACTGCAGGCGTTTTCGAATTTTTTTCATCCGCCTGCAGTTTTTAAAAATGCCCCCCGACCGCATGGATAATGAATGTCTCTGAGAAGGTTCATATCAGCGCGGGTCGTGCTCTGTCAGGTCAGTAATGCGATGCCTGTACCATTTGTGAGGCGATTCCGCCTCAATGGAAAGTATAGGAGAAACGCAAAACGCTCACAAAATCGCTTTGTGTAGCCATTGCGTTCGCATTTTTAAGAATAAATACATTGTATGTATTATTTTCCGGTTCAAAGAGTTCACTTCCTGACTTGCTTCAGGGAGTGAATTACAAAACCTCTCGGAAAAAAAAACGCTTAGAAAACCGCTAAGTACAAAAACGAATCGCCCACCCAAGCGCTGAGAATGGGGAAAATGAAGACGCCTCAAAAACAGCCCAACGCTAACAGCCATGTGAGCCGAATGCAACGTGAACAAGGCCTCACTACATGCCCAGAACAAAGCATAGAAACTAATATGGCCCAACACCCCCCCCCCCCCCCCCCCCCCCCAATACATGAAGTAAAGACCCCAGGAATTTCTGGCACCAGGATGTAGCTGATAATAGAATATTGGTAACATTTACCAAGATTTCGGAAAAATTGTGTTAGTATTAACTTTCATTAGTAAAATATGGGTAAATTGTAAAGACATTATACGACACCTAAACCTAACCCTACTCTCACACAAAACCCTCCCGCTATCGATCCCTAACCATCCCCCTTCGACGCCTTACCTTTAAACCCCTGTTGCCTTACTTTAACTGCTCCCCCCCAAGGCACAAAATCTCCAAAATGTCACCTAACCTTAACTGCTCCAATCCCCCCCCCCCCATCGCAAACTCGCTTCCTGATACCTAACCTTAACTGTTCCCCCATCCGATGCAATCCACCAACCCCCAACAGAATCCCCCTGCCTGACGCCTAAACTTAATTTTACCCCCACTGCAAAACCCAGAAAATACCTGAGGCAGCACGGAAGTTTGGATGCCCTCAATTAACCACTCTGGGACCATCTAATTCAGGTTGGTGGCCGCAGAGTGGCTTCCTCGATCACGCCAGGAGGTGTGATCTCACGAAGAGCGAGATTTGCAGGGAACAAGCGCTCCCTG
The DNA here is from genome assembly GCF_040937935.1 of Hyperolius riggenbachi. Classification (NCBI taxonomy): domain Eukaryota; kingdom Metazoa; phylum Chordata; class Amphibia; order Anura; family Hyperoliidae; genus Hyperolius; species Hyperolius riggenbachi. Next base: position 8,387,762 of record NC_090651.1, read on the forward strand.
CACTGCACACGGCGGCACACAGAGATCAGCCTGCCGCCATCGGAGCTGGCAGACCGATTTTAACAACAAAAAAAAACCACAAACAAATATGTGTACAGCACTGCGATCTAGAGCAGCACTGTACAGAGGACATCATCCCTGTCATTTAACCGCTCACAATCAAAATCCTTATCATAGGCATATGCCTAATGTAAGTGTAATGTACTATATGTATCGTAGTCTAGGGCCAATTTAAGGGGGAAAGGGGGGAATAAAAGAAAGAGGTTTTTTTTTTTTTTTTTTTTTATAAAAAAAAATTATCATTCTTATTAATAAAAAATAAATAAATAAATTGCAGCAGTAATCAGAGATTACCAAAATACTGCTCTATTAGTGGGAAGAAAAGGAGGTAAAATTAATTTGGGTACTAAGTTGTATTACCGAACAATAAACTGTTAAAGTTGTGGTTGTGTTGAATTGTAAAAAATGGCCTGGTCACTAGGAGGGTATAAACTTCTGGTCCTCAAGAGGTTAACATTAGTGCCAACGGCAGTGCCCAAATTGCACCCAAATTTCCTGCTACCCCCCCCCCCCCCTCCTGTCCCCCTCCCCATAATGGGAGGAACACACCAGTAAGTCAGTTATTTTGTGTATCTTTATAAAGGGTTCTTGTAGTGAGAATTCCGTTTTCTTTAGCCGGACTATCTACACTACACACATCTATTTCTAACATGTAACAACAGCCATACATTAGTTTTGCATGGCTGGCCTTTTAATCGATCAATATTTCCCTGATCAAAAACCGTCTGCAGAATATCAATAGTTTAACCACCTTGCACTGCGGGAATCTGATAGGATATTGATGAACAGCGGTAGTTCTGTACTGTGAGATGCACTACAAGGCTCAGCAGCCATCGATCACGCACCGCTGCCATCCATGATTCGCTTCATACCAGAACAGGCTCTGCAAATTGAGCTTTAATCGATACTCTGCTTAATGATCCCCTCGGTGAGACATTGTTTCCAGCAGATTGTTGTTGAGTTTATTGTTTTTGCTCTTTTCAGCTAAAAGTAGAAGTCCGGCCTTGTGGGTTTTGCTTTTAAACGCTAAAGTCGGCACAAGATGATGCGAACACAGTGATGAGCCGAAATTTCGCATGTGTGAAATTTGGCATAGAAATTCGCATTTTCGCATCGTAATCGTCATGCGAAATTTCAGGGAAAAACATAATTGATTTCGTATGTAATAGTAGTATTTCATAATTTCGCGTAATTTTCGCGCAATTTTGCCAAATGTTGTGCCGACTTTTGCAGTTAATAGCAAAGCCCTCATACACAGCATTGCTACCAGGAGAATAGGTATAAGTAAAAAAAATAATTTTTCAAAAAGACTTTGTAGTTTTTGAGAAAATCGATTTTTAAAAATGCAAAGAAAATGTTTTTTAAACAATTTTCTCAAAAACTACATGGTCTATTTGGAAAATATTTTTTTACCTTGTACCCAATATTCCCTTTAACCTCTTGGACCGCGGTGTTAAACCCCCCTAGTGACCACGCTATGTTCTACGTAATCGGCCACTGCAGCTTTAAGGCCAAGCTGCAGGGCCGCACAACACAGCACACGACTCGAGTGATTCCCCCCCCCCCTTTATCCCCCCACAGTGTTCATTTTTTTAACAAATATTTACTTTATTATTTTTATAATAAATATATATATATATATATATTTTACCAAAACCCCTCCCTCCCCCAGACGGACTGCCTACGACAGCTGATCGCTCTCTTGCGTCCCCCAGGGGGACAGGCGTGTCACACGGCTGTCCCCAGCACAGAGCTGCTGCTGATCGCAGCGCTGTACATGCAAATACACGGCGTTCTCGCCATGTAACAGTCTTCCGAGCTCCACCCACCAAACAGGAGATGCGCCCACAGCCTGAGCGATCTCCTGCAAAACAAAACCCCAGGACTTTATGCCGATCTGCGTTAGGCGGTCCTAGGGCTGCCGCCGCGGCCACGCCCATCGGCTAGAGGTAACATAGGTAGCAATTTTCAATAGCATGTATGGGCGCTTTGCTATTAGCCTCCAAAGTCGGCACAAAATTATGCAAATTTTTATGTGAAATTACGAATGACTACGAAATCAATCTAGTTTGCAAATCGTAATTACGTATAGGCGTAATTGCGAAAATTTACGCGAAATTTGGAGAAATCGTACTTTTGCTGATTACGATCATCTCTACGCGAACATTAGTCGAAATTGTGAAAGTACGGTTTCTGATTACATTTACAAGATTAATTATGATTTTCTCCCAAATTTTGCATTACCATTTTGCATCATAATTAGGATGTTAAATTACGATTATGCAAAATGTGTGCGCTTCTTGTGCATGGAGGGGCGACCGGCCGCACAGATGAAGAGGGTCCCGGCCCACAGTGGAGGGGATCGGAGAAGCCTCTCGGTACATTATCGGCATTGACCAAAAGAAGCGGGAAACACCTGTGAAACGCGTTGTCTCTATTTTATGCTATAAAATTGAAAATATCCACATTATATGACTGGTGTAAGTCTTCAAAAGAGGTAGGCCCACAATACCTCTAATTTTAATCTGTTATTAGCTTATTTTATATATTTTGGGCACCTCCACCCTTTCACTTTCATTTCAGAAAGACATCCATAGTTCAGATACTGTTTAAAGACTACCTCCAGCCAAAAAAAGTGTGAATAGCAATACATATATGTGGTCAAGGCACTGTGTACAGTTAGATGAACATATACAATTTACATCTGGTACATCATATTTGATAGTACAGACTCACATTTATATCTGTATGTAGCACTTCCTTATTCCTCCTGAAACTGAAAGCATTGGGCCCTCCTCTTCAGCCTGAGTAACTCCCCTGCCCCTCCCTCCCCTGCTCTCTGCCTGCCTGGATCAAATTACTTCTCTTTTCACAGTGTGTAATAGAGGAGACACCGGAGGACTGCTGCAGCCTGTCTTATCAGGTCTGTCTACTATAATTCTTATTTCAGATGTCTGCCTAGATTAGATCACATCGACATGAGGGGTGGAGTTATGACATCAATCCCCCAGCATCTCTTGCAACTATAGTTTGGAAAGAAAAAAACTGCCCCAGGCCCAATTTCACACTGGGGGCAGGGATTTCGAGATTAGATGTGCAATACGGACCCTGGGGGTGAGAAAATAACACTTTATCATGGGTGATTTTATATATCTTGGCAACTTATTAGCAGAGCAGGGACAAGGTCCTACAGCACCCAAGGCTGAGACACCAAAGTGCGCCCCCCATCCCTCCCACCCCAGCCGTCACACACTGATTGCTATTAGACTAAGAGGCGCCACAGGGCCTACAACCTCCCCAACACCTTAATCTTTAATTATCTGGCTTGCAGTCACTGCCATGTATCCCCTTTTCTTATTTCTTTCTGCTTTAAACACAATTAGGAATGACAGCTGAATGAATTGTGCGCCCCCTCCTACACTGCGCCCTGAGGCTGGAGCCTCTCCAGCCTATGCCTCGGCCCGGCCCTGCTTATTAGGTTTAAAGCAAACTGTAATTTATAATGTAGGTACTCTTTAAAGTGAACATAAACTGTCAAAAATAAAGAGTTTCACTTACCTGGGGCTTCTACCAGCTCCCTGCGCTGCTCCTCACCGATCCTCCGTTCCCCCGCCACCAGCTAGTTTTGTTTTCGACAGCTCGGATTCAGCGCGCCTGCACAGCACTGGCAATGTGTATCCTTTTTTGTGTTGCCGCCCGCAATAGCGTCTTGCGCCTGCGTGAAACCGTTTGCGTGAAACTCTTTTTATTTTTGACAGTTTAGGTTCACTTTAAGGCAGACCTGAACTCAGAACTTCCCCTCTGCTCTAAAAGATAAGCAACAGCATAATAACCTTTAAAGAAAAACATTTATTTGTTACAGCTGATACAAATCCTGCAATAGATCTGGAGTGTGTCTACTTCCTGCTTTCATGGAAGCAGACATAGGGTTAACGTACTGTGTTTACAAATTAGCAGCTCTGCCACGGCAGAGTAAATCCCTGAGCTGACACAGCTGAGAGATAAAGTTAAAATGTTTGATTAATCACAGATGAGGGGGAATAAGACAGGCTAAACTCTCTAAATACTTACAGGGTGGATTTTTCTCAGTTTCTCTGTTTTCCTTCTGTCCTGTGCAAGAGTTCAGGTCCACTTTAAAGAGACACTGAAGCAAAAAAAAAAATGATGATATAATGATTTGTATGTATAGCACAGCAAAAAAATAAAAAATTAGCAGCTCAGATAGGAGTCTAATATTGTTTCCAGTACAGGAAGAGTTAAGAAACTCCAGTTGTTATCTCTATGCAAAAGAGCCATTGAGCTCCAAGACTTTCAAAATCGCAGAGAGCTCTGTCTTGTGAAGCTTGTTATCTCAACTGTCAGTCACTGTATTGTTTTTTTCTTCTGCAGAGGACAGGTCAATAGTTTACTGGGCTGCTCTGTAAAATCATTTAGAATGCTGAGTAGTGTGTAATCTGCAAATATTAGAGAATGATGCAATGTTATAAAAAAAAAACACTATATAACTGAAAATAAACATATGAGAATATTTTCTTTGCTATTAATGTTCTAGTAATTATCCGTACTACACAACCAATTCATTATATCATCTTTTTTTTTCACTTCAGTGTCTCTTTAAGGCCCGGTAACTGAATTGTTTTGCTAATTGATGTTACCCTTTTATCTCAGCACCAATGTGGATATAGGCTTAGTGCACACCAGAGCGGTTCTGCTGCGGTTTGCGATCCGCTTGCGGGTGCGGATCCGCTAGGGTAATGTATTTCAATGGGCTGGTGCACACCAGAGTGGGAGGCGTTTTGCAGAAACGCATACTCCCGGGCTGCTGCAGATTTTGGATTGCGGATGCGTTTCTGCCTCATTGTTAAGTATAGGAAAAACGCAAAACGCTCTGAAAAACGGCACTTCAGAGCGGTTTGCCGGCGTTTTTTGTTACAGTAGCTGTTCAGTAACAGCTTTACTGTAACAATACATGAAATCTACTACACCAAAAACGCTTCCCAAAACCGCAAAATGCTAGCTGAAACGCTACAGAAAAAGAAGAAAAAGCGTTTCAAAATCTGCTAGCATTTTGCGGATCTGCTAGCGTTTTTTGGTGTGCACCAGGCCATACACAGGATGTCTGTATGAAGTTGCGTTGGCCGTTTAGGTGTGGAGATCTGATAAAGTAGAGCGCGTCGGAAATACAAACATACTGAATCGTTGGGCTTGATTTGCTTTGTGAATAATTCCAGTTGTTGTTTCCGTTTTTGGGCATTTTGTTTGGCTTTGTGACAATTCATTACAGTTTTGTAATAAAACGCCGCGCGCCGCGAGGGCCACCTCCCAGAACGCTCCCGGATCCGTGACGCAGGGACGGAATATATCTCATTCATGCGTGAAATTTGCTTTGCGTCCCGAAGGAGGTTTGCGAGATTCCCCGAAGACGGTAATGAGTGGCACAGCCTGTGGCACGACCAATAATACAACCCATAAATCTCGGAACATGATGGATTTACTACAGAGGATAAAATGGAAATGGATGGCCGGGACGATCGGCGGGAGGCTGAAGAAATGAGCTATAATGGGACAGAGAGGAACGAGGGCGGTAATGAGATTTATAGGGCCTTATACGTGACATAATATTTACCATATAAAGATGTAATACATGGAGGGCTCGGGGATCAAGGCCGGGCTGAGGCAGAGGCGAGAGAGGCTCCAGCCTCAGGGCGCAGAGTAGGAGGGGGCACAGGGCCAGACCGAGGCAGAGGCGAGAGAGGCTCCAGCCTCAGAGCGCAGTGTAGGAGGAGGCACAGGGCCAGGCCGAGGCAAAGGAGAGAGTGGCTCCAGCCTCAGGGCGCAGTGTAGGACGGGGCGCAGGGCCGGGCCGAGGCAGAGGCGAGAGTGGCTCCAGCCTCAGGGCGCAGTGTAGGAGGGGGCGTAGAACCAGGCGGGACCGAGGCGAGAGAGGCTCCAGCCTCAGGGCGCAGTATAGGAGGGGGCGCAGGGCCAGGCCGAGGCAGAGGCGAGAGAGGCTCCAGCCTCAGGGCGCAGTGTAGGAGGGGGCAGGGCCGATGTGAGAGAGGCTACAGCCTCAGGGCGCAGTGTAGGAGGGGCATACAACTCACTCAGCTATCATTCCCCTATTGTGTTTGAAGCAGAGAGAAATAAGAAAGGGGGATACATTGCAGTGACTGCAAGCCAGATAACTAGAGATGAAGGTGTTGGAGGGGGTTGGGGGCTCCGGGGCGCCTCTTTGTGTAATAGCAATCAGTGTGTGATGGCTGGGGTGGGAGGGATGGAGGGGCGCACTTTGTTGCCTCAGCCTTGGATGCTGGAGGACCTTGTCCCAGCTCTGCGGGGGATTCAGGTTTACCCATAAGCAGAGTGTGGGGGGGCGGGGGGATGGGAAGGGCTTGTGAGATGCAGGTCCACCTACAGTATAAGCAGAGGCTGGGGGGCATAACTACTGGATATCCCCTTATTTGCTGTACATCTCCCCATAAGCCTTCTATAAAGGTTTTTTTCCGCCACTAATTAGGCTATTTTTTGGGTGGTACATTTTGCTTAGAATTATTTTTTTCTAAATGCATTTTAACGGGAATATTAAGAAAAAAATTGAAAAAAAAATCTTTATTTTTCAGTTTTCAGCCATTATAGCTCACGTATTTTATTTGCCCATTTGTCCCGGTTATTACACAATTTAAATTATGTCCCTATCACAATGTATGGCGCCAATATTTTATTTGGAAATAAAGTACATCAACTCTAAAAAAATAAAGGTTGACTGTTTAGGACTCCTAAAGGATGAGGATGGGAACTCAATGGTGGATGACCAAGGTAAGGCAGAGTTATTAAATGCTTTCTTTGCTTCTGTCTTCACAAAGGAAACAGCACTGTTGCAAATTACAGAGGCAGAAGAGTCTCAATCTTCTAACTGTAATATTAAATACTTAACGCAGGAAGAAGTAAAGGCAAGACTAAATAAATTAAAAATAGACAAGGCACCTGGCCCGGATGGCATGCATCCTCGGGTCCTAAGGGAATTAAGTTCAGTTATAGCTAAGCCCCTTTATCTTATCTTTTGTGACTCTCTTGCAACTGGCAGAGTTCCAGTGGATTGGCGTACAGCCCACGTTTTCCCATTATTTAAGAAGGGCAAAAATCTGATCCAGGAAATTATAGACCTGTAAGCTTAACATCAGTTGTATGCAAACTATTTGAGGGGTTACTAAGAGATACTATACATGACTTCATAGTACAAAATAATCTTATTTCTCAGCATCAACATGGGTTTACTAAAGACAGGTCCTGTTTGACTAACATGCTCAGCTTTTATGAGGTAGTGAATGCTAATATGGGTATTGGGAATGCTGTAGATGTGATATACTTGGACTTTGCAAAGGCCTTCGACACTGTTCCCCACAAAAGTCTGGTGCAAAAGTTGAGGATGCAAGGACTGGGGAAGAGTTTGTGTGCATAGATAGGGAACTGGCTAATGGACAGAAAACAAAGAGTTGTGGTCAATGGATCGTACTCAAAATGGGAGACTGTTAGCAGTGGGGTCCCACAGGGGTCTGTACTGGGTCCAGTGCTCTTCAATTTATTTATTAATGACCTAGTAGATGCAGTAGTGAGCAATGTTGCTATTTTTGCAGATGATACAAAATTGTGCAGAATCATCAACTCTCAGGAAGATAGTGTCATATAGCAACAGGATCTGGATAGGATGGCTATATGGGCACATACATTGCAGATGAAGTTCAATGTTGACAAATGTAAAGTCATGCATTTTGGTCGTACCAATGGTCTAGCACCATACAAAATAAATGGGATACAGTTGGGGACATCAAACTTGGAGAAGGACTTAGGAGTACTCATCGACAACAATGTAAGAATGAACAGAGGCGCCAGCAGGATAAAAGGTTCTAAAAGGCTTAAAATCCCTCAGGAGGTGGTGGTGGACTCGCCTTCCCGAAGCAGACAAGATACCGTCAGTTTTATGACAACAGGTTTATTAATATACTCCAAAACAAACAGTGCAACGCGTTTCACGGGTATGTTCCCGCTTCCTCAGGCAATAAACAGATAGGAGTACACTGTAAAGACAGAGACAGATAGCGTATCCTTAGACCGATGTATATGTGTGCTGATGGTTTTTGGTGTATAGTTATGTTGACGTGAATAATGGGTAAACAATGCTGTGGTTAGAGGTATATTGGGAGAGGGGGTGAGGGGCTGTGCGGGGATTGTTATAAGAGTAAAAATCGTAGTGAAAAAAAGGGGGGGGGGAGAGAGAGGGAAAAAAATGGGGGGGGGGGGGGGGAGACTATAGGTGGGGGGAGGGTTAGGGAGAAAATAAGGGTGGCAAAACACAATGCAATCAGATGTAGTAAAATGCAGTAAACCAGACTCACCAGTATGGTCTCAAGGTCAGGAATAGGGTCCCTACAATGCTAGAAAATTTGGTACTGCTGAGCCATTGCCCTTTGAAAAGATGTGAGATTTTGGAAAGTGAAATAGGGAGGCAATGAAAGTCTATGGGGGATTTTACCAATTTTGGACCCCTGTAACTCTGGTTTGCAGAGATGTAGGGACCCCATCTTTGGAATCCAAGTCTAACAATATGTCTTCTACCTGCATGAGACATTTCGTGAAATTCAGACGTTGCTAACGGCCAAAGCTGAGATTTATGTACGTCACCATCACTACCATTGAAATAGCCCAAATAAACAGGTTTTTGTGACCCTAGGCTATGACCTCTTTGGCCTAGGGGCCCGAAACTCACCAGTCATGTTCCACCTAAGGGTCCCTACAATGCTAGAAAATTTGGTACTGCTGAGCCATTGCCCTTTGAAAAGATGTGAGATTTTGGAAAGTGAAATAGGGAGGCAATGAAAGCCTATGGGGGATTTTACCAATTTTGGACCCCTGTAACTCTGGTTTGCAGAGATGTAGGGACCCCATCTTTGGAATCCAAGTCTAACAATATGTCTTCTACCTGCATGAGACATTTCGTGAAATTCAGACGTTGCTAACGGCCATAGCTGAGATTTATGTACGTCACCATCACTACCATTGAAATAGCCCAAATAAACAGGTTTTTGTGACCCTAGGCTATGACCTCTTTGGCCTAGGGGCCCGAAACTCACCAGTCATGTTCCCCCTAAGGGTCCCTACAATGCTAGAAAATTTGCCACTGCTGATCAATTGCCCTTTGAAAAGATGTGAGATTTTGGAACTGTAAATAGTAGGCCCAATGAAAGCCTATAGGGGATTTTACCAATTTTGGACCCCTGTAACTCTGGTTTGCAGAGATGTAGGGACCCCATCTTTGGAATCCAAGTCTAACAATATGTCTTCTACCTGCATGAGACATTTCGTGAAATTCAGACGTTGCTAACGGCCATGGCTGAGATTTATGTACGTCACCATCACTACCATTGAAATAGCCCAAATAAACAGGTTTTTGTGACTCTAGGCTATGACCTCTTCGGCCTAGGACTGCATTGAACGCGACCCACGCATTGTGCGCATTCTGGACAACACCAATTACTGGGTTTATACCCTTCTGGATCCACGGTACAAACACAATGTTCCAAAACTGCTTGAAGAAAGAGTCCGACAGGTCAAAATGGAAGAATACCAGCAGGCCCTTGTGGAGACTTTAAAGAGGAGATTGACATCCTCCCCCTCCTCTAGCCAGTTGTTCGCCAACAGACTGACTTCCGCAAACCCAGGACGACCAGGAGGGCAGCAAACAACACAAGCCGCAGCTAGTGCCCAAAAGGGAATGGTATCGGCAGTGTCCTTGGAGTGGGAAAATTTTCTGACACCCATGCAGCAGCACACAGAACAGCAAGCGTGCAGATCCACCTCCAACACCGATCGCCTGGAGAAGATGGTCAAGGACTACATGTCAGATGGCATAGCTGTGTTGAACAATCCATCTGCACCCTTCAACTATTGGGTATCGAAGCTAGACACCTGGCACAAACTGGCAATGTACGCAATAGAGGTGCTGGCTTGCCCGGCAGCCAGCGTTATGTCGGAACGCTGTTTCAGTGCTGCCGGAGGCATCGTCACAGATCGGCGTATCCGCCTCTCCACAGAAAATGCAGACCGTCTGACTCAAATTAAAATGAATCAATCCTGGATTGGAAACGACTACGCAACACTGCCGGACCCCAACCAAGTAACATGAACAATGAACATCTGTGATGGGTTAGCGTTTCCGGTCCCTGTTTATTGAACCTCTCATCTGTATTACATTTATGACTGCATGGCGACAAAACGCAAATTGCTATCCGCACGCTTCTTGTCCTCATGCAAGGCCTGGGTTGTTGTGTCTCAAAGCGTGGCCTTCTCCTCCTGCGCCACCCTCCTCCTGTTCCATCACGTGTGCTGCTGCTGGGTTAGCATTACCGGTCCCTTTTCCTGGAACCTCTTATATGTATTACATTTATGACTGCATGCCGACAAAAAGCATGTTACCTGTGCAAAGAAAACAGACATTTCCCGCATTTAAAAGACAGTTTTCCCTTTGAAACTTTAAAATCGATTTTCTCAAAAACTATAAGCTCTTTTTGCTAATTTTTTTTTCCTCTTGTACCCACTCCCAAGGTGCACATACCCTGCAAATTTGGGGTATGTAGCATGTAAGGAGGCTTTACAAAGCACGAAAGTTCGGGTCCCCATTGACTTCCATTATGTTCGGAGTTCGGCTCGAACACCCGAACATCGCGGCCATGTTCGGCCCGAACCCGAACATCTAGATGTTCGCCCAACACTACACGTGACCCGTTCGGCCAATCACAGCGCTAGCCGAACGTTCGGGTAACGTTCGCCCATGCGCTCTTAGTTCGGCCATATGGCCGAACAGTTTGGCCGAACACCATCAGGTGTTCGGCCGAACTCGAACATCACCCGAACAGGGTGATGTTCTGCAGAACCCGAACAGTGGCGAACACTGTTCGCCCAACACTACTCCCAATATACCTCTAACCACAGCATTGTTTACCCATTATTCACGTTAACATAACTATACACCAAAAACCATCAGCACACATATACATCGGTCTAAGGACACGCTATCTGTCTCTGTCTTTACAGTGTACTCCTATCTGTTTATTGCCTGAGGAAGCGGGAACATACCCGTGAAACGCGTTGCACTGTTTGTTTTGGAGTATATTAATAAACCTGTTGTCATAAAACTGACGGTATCTTGTCTGCTTCGGGAAGGCGAGTCCACCACCACCTCCTGAGGGATTTTATGCCTTTTAGAACCTTTTATCCTGCTGGCGCCTCTGTTCACTCTTACATTATCAATATCCACCTCTGGTGGAGGGGTGTTGCCCCTTATTTCCTTATCTACAGAGAGCGACTTTTAATCCTGAGTGAGGACAGGTCTAATCTCCTCACCTGCCTATACAGTGGTTACCTAGGAGGTAACCTACGATTGTGAGTATATACATTATATACTTTTCATTTCCAACTCCTTGTTTTGCATACTACACTATATTGGGCTCTCGGTATTTCTTTTGTCTTTATCATTTCATCGACAACAAGTTAAATAATCGTACTCAATGCCAAGCTGCTGCAGCTAAAGCGAACAAAATTTTGGGATGCATTAAAAGGGAAATAAAAACTCGAGATGCGAGCATAATATTGCCCCTGTTTAACTCTCTAGTAAGGCCACATCTGGAATATGGAATTCAGTTCTGGGCACCACATTACAAAAAAGATATTGCAGTCTTAGAGCAGGTGCAGAGACGAGCTACAAAATTGATACGTGGGATGGAAGGTCTCGCTTACCAAGAAAGGTTAGATAAACTGGGTTTATTTAGTCTCGAGAAAAGACGCCTTAGAGGAGATCTAATTAACATGTATAAATACATCAGAGGGCAATGTAATAGCTTGGCGGATGAGCTTTTTGTCCCTAGGCCTTCTCAAAGGACTAGAGGACATGATCTGCGCATGGAGGAAAAACGTTTTAGCCATTTATTTAGGAAAGGGTTCTTTACAGTAAGAGTGATTAAGATGTGGAATGCATTGCCACAGGAAGTCGTTATGGCAAACTGTATACCTGCATTTAAAGGGGGCTTAGATGCTTTCCTTGCGTTGAAAGACATCCATGGCTACAATTACTAGGTTATGCCTAATGATGTTGATCCAGGGATTTTATCTGATTGCCATCTGGAGTCAGGAAGGAATTTTTCCCTTTTGGGGCTAATTGGACCATGCCTTGTGGGGTTTTTTTCGCCTTCCTCTGGATCAACAGGGGTATGTGGGGGACGGGCTGGAGTTGTACTTTGTACTGGTTGAACTCGATGGACGTATGTCTTTTTTCAAATAAAATAACTATGTAACTATGTGAAGGTGCATTTTTACAATTTTGCATCCATCACTATTTACAAGCTTATAATTTTAAAAAAAATAGTAATATTCCCTCTTCACATGCATATTAAAAAAGTTCAGACCCTTAGGTAACTATTTATGTTTAGTTTTTTTGTTTCTTTATTACAATTTTTTTTTGATTAAAATAATTATTTGGGTATTTTTTGGAGTGTGGGGGTAAACAGTTAATTTTAAATGTAATAAATTGTATTTGTTTAAAAAAAAATGTATGTAGAGGTAGTTTTACTATATGGCCACAACAAAAAATGTTTAAGTCCTGTAAGTGAGCTCTCTCGCTTACAGGAAGTGAAGGGAGGACGGGAAACGTTTTCTTTTTTCTTTAGAAAGATTGCGGCTTCTGAAAGAAGCCTGTCGGTCTTTATAACGGGGACTTCGACCAGTGAATGGTAACTGTGTTCCCTTTCATTGATCTCTGGGCTAACAAGCGGCAGCATGGGAGCGCGCAGCCGCGTGCAACAGAGCAGCAGCAGCTTTTTGGACGTAATAGCAATGTCCAAGAGGCAAAAGTAGTTAAGAAATATATCAATTTAAAGGATAGGAGTAAAGTTTGAAGCCATTGAACATTTTTCAGTATGCCTGTCTCTGAGCTGCGCTGCCGTGCCTGCTCGTGTGCTGCACCCCCATGTCTGCCCCTGTGCTGCGCTGCCATGCCTGCCCCTGTGCTGCGCTGCCATGCCTGCCCCTGTGCTGCACTGCCATGTCTGCCCCTGTGCTGCGCTGCCATTCCTGCCCCTGTGCTGCGCCGCCATGCCTGTCCCTGTGCTGCGCTGCCATGCCTGCCCCTGTGCTGCACTGCCATGCCTGCCCCTGTGCTGCGCCGCCATGCCTGCCCCTGTGCTGCACCACCATGCCTGCCCCTGTGCTGCACCGCCATGCCTGCCCCTGTGCTGCACCTCCATGTCTGCCCCTGTGCTGCGCTGCCATGCCTGCCCCTGTGCTGCGCCGCCATGCCTGCCCCTGTGCTGCTCCGCCATGCCTGCCCCTGTGCTGCACCTCCATGCCTGCCCCTGTGCTGCGCCGCCATGCCTGCCCCTTTGCTGCACCGACATGCCTGCCCCTGTGCTGCACCGCCATGCCTGCCCCTGTGCTGCCCCCGCCATGCCTGCCCCTGTGCTGCTCCCCCATGCCTGCCCCTGTGCTGCTCCCCCATGCCTGCCCTTGTGCTGCATCGCCATGCCTGCCCCTGTGCTGCACCACCATGCCTGCCCCTGTGCTGCACCGCCATGCCTGCCCCTGTGCTGCGCCCCCATGCCTGCCCCTGTGCTGCTCCCCCATGCCTGCCCCTGTGCTGCACCGCCATGCCTTCCGCTGTGCTGCCCACTATGCCTGTCCCTGTGCTGCACTGTCATGCCTGCCCCTGTGCTGCGCCCCATGCCTGCCCCTGTGCTGCACCCCATACCTGCCCCTGTGCTGCACCTCCATGCCTTCCCCTGTGCTGCACCACAATGCCTGCCCCTGTGCTTCGTCGCCATGCCTGCCCCTGTGCTGCGCCTCCATGCCTGCCCCTGTGCTGCACCACCATGCCTGCCCCTGTGCTGCGCTCCATGCCTGCCCCTGTGCTGTGCCCACATGCCTGCCCCTGTGCTGCGCTGCCATGCCTGCCCCTGTGCTGCACCCCATGCCTGCCCCTGTGCTATGCCCCATGCCTGCCCCTGTGCTGCACCCCCATGCCTGCCCCTGTGCTGCACCACCATGCCTGCCCCTGTGCTGCACCCCATGCCTTCCCCTGTGCTGCGCCTCCATGCCTGCCCCTGTGCTGCACCCCCATGCCTGCCCCTGTGCTGCGCTGCCATGCCTGCCCCTGTGCTGCACCCCATGCCTTCCCCTGTGCTGCGCCTCCATGCCTGCCCCTGTGCTATGCCCCATGCCTGCCCCTGTGCTGCACCCCCATGCCTGCCCCTGTGCTGCACCACCATGCCTGACCCTGTGCTGCGCCTCCATGCCTGCCCCTGTGCTGTGCACCCCATGCCTGCTCCTGAGCTGCATTGCCATGCCTGCCCCTGTGCTATGCCCCATGCCTGCCCCTGTGCTTCGTCGCCATGCCTGCCCCTGTGCTGCACCCCCATGTCTGCCCCTGTGCTGCACCGCCATGCTATGCTATGCTATGCCACCATGCCTGCCCAGTTCAGATAAAGCCTGAACGCCCTGCAGGAGAAGGTAAAGATCCCTGCCTGGATCGGGCTGCGTACAACCTCGGAACTCCTGTGCAGATAAAGACTGAACGCTCCGCAGAAAGTAAAGATTCCTGCCTGGATCGGGCTGCGTACAACCTCGGAACTCCTGTGCAGATAAAGACTGAACGCTCCGCAGAAGGTAAAGATTCCTGCCTGGATCGGGCTGCGTACAACCTCAGAACTCCTGTGCAGATAAAGACTGAACGCTCCGCAGAAAGTAAAGATTCCTGCCTGGATCGGGATGCGTACAACCTCGGAACTCCTGTGCAGATAAAGACTGAACGCTCCGCAGAAGGTAAAGATTCCTGCCTGGATCGGGTTTTTACAGCCGCAGGAAGTCCTCATTTCTGGGAAAACTGGCGGCTGTTATGATATGTTTACTCGAATGTTTACATTACATTTCCATAAAGTCAATAGTTGCACAAAAGCACTTGAAAGGCAGCCTAATAAGATTTCTGCTGCTTGTGTGCGATAAGTGTGGCTGATAAGCGACTGCGAATGCAAATTAACATCACTTCACAAGATCCTATTCAGGATTCAAACAATGGCCTGAGAAACCTCATGATATGCTTCAGAGACGCAAAACGCAAATACCTCAACACAGTAAAGAAAATAATATAACATATAACAGCAACATAGCAGTCCTGGACTGGTTACCATCTTCTGGCACTGCCTAGAAAACGTTTGTGCGTCGTGCCTGTCGCAGTCATTGCTCCGCTCCTCCACCTGCCGCTGTGTGCTACTGGGCAGGGTCATAACTAGAGGGGAGCAGCAGCAGAGCTGTGGGGGGCCCCCAACTACTAACCTTCCCTTCCTCTGATACAGGGGACTAATTTAGTGATGTCCGGTTCATCAGTGATTGGTTCATTTGAGCCGGTTCTTTCCTGTGAGTTGAGTGATCCGACTCATCACACTGAACCGAATCAGTTCAGTGGATGAGACAGGAACTGCAGCTGCACAGGGTGCTTTTCCACTGCAAAACGCAAAACTGACCAATTTTGATGTGCGTTTTTTATGCGTTTGCGTTTTTCACCAATTTTGATGTGCGTTTTTGTGCGTTTTTTATGCATTTGAGTTTTTCTGATTGGCAAATGTTGTCTTGATTTTTGAAAATAGATACTAGTGGTTAAATCTATGCAAAACGCAAAGCGTTTTTCATGCATTTTTCATGTGTTCCTAACTTCCTATACATTGAAACTCAAAACGCATCATAATCGCACAGACACGCGCTTGCGTTTAAAAATGAAACGGAACGCAGCAATGGAAAAGGCCACCCAGGATTATTTTAAACAGGCTGCACTTAAGAACCAGCAAACGCATGCGTTTAGCATTTTTGGCAAAAACACAGCTGGTGGAAAAGGGCCGACAGCTGAAGGAGAAGGAGCCAGGAGGAGGAATAACAGAGGTCTGGGCCAATTAGCAGAGGAGGGGAGGGACTAGCACTGAGTTACTGCTAGCCACACCCTCCCCAGTGACATGAATCAAATGATTCGGTTCATGATCCGGTTCTTTTTAATGAATTGAATCGAATGAATCTATTCATTGAAAAGAGCCAGACTTCCCATCACTAGGGACTATCCTTCAGATCACCAGGTGTTATTGTAGCTAAAGAAAAACTGTGGAAAACACAATATAAAGTATAGAATTGCTGCAAAATCGATTTTCAACCAATGTACAAAGCAATTTTGCAGTGTTTTTTTTTTTTTACCCAGAAAAAGGAAATCACAATTACAAAGTTTAAATTCAACAGCGCTTTCACTTCACTAGAAATCCTTCTCGAAAATGCTGCTAAAATTGCAACAAAAATTGCTTAACAGTTGCAATTTGCAATTTCTTGTGAGCCCCAGATTTCTACTGGGCCTAGTAAAAATCGCAAAGCACAATCACTGAGCACTTTTTGTGGTTTTTTAGCAGCGTTTTCCTGAGCGATCTGTGATTGTTTTAAAGCACTTTTGAATTTAATGCCAGCAATTGTTACAACTATTGCAATTACATTTTTTCTGTGGATCTGGGTAGTAACACCGCAGCTAAATGCCTTCGTATAGTGATTGAAAAGTGATTCAATATTTTGTAGTGAATCGCAACCAATCGTGGGAAAATCACAATCGTTCCTGTTGAATGCCCCCAATTGTCTTTCATTAGCCTGGGCTCCAGTGGCATAGCCATGGAGCTATGGGCTCCAGTGTGAGGTTTACATTGCCCCCCCCCCCCCAAGCACTCTATACGTAACAATTGATACGGCGCAACAAAACCTGCCATCCACAGTGTTAGAGGTGCAGGAAGGGGATGGGGAGCAGTTTGTTAATGTTTGTTACTATTCAAGGCATGTACAGAAGTGATTATTACCAGCACAGGACCAATAAACAGCTAATTCTTTGGTTGAGGAAGAGCCCTGTGGGGCCCCTCTGGCCCAAGGGCCCCGATGCGGTCGCTACCACATTGCTACACCCCTGCTGGGCTCTTGAAATCGCATACAAACCCGAAGCGTGGCTGAAACAGCTCCTGTGCAATCTCAGGCCTCAGCCGGGATTTTTAGCTGCAGAATTTTAGATTTAGTACCATTAAAGTGGCGCTTTGGCTCTCGGCTCACCTGTGTATATTTAGAACAGAGCCTGGGGTACAGAGAGAGACACATACAACTCAGGGAATGTCTTCTCATTATAGAAATGTCCTTTATTAATATACATGCAGAGAGTCCGAGTTACATACTGCATTATGTATTACTAGCCAACCCGCAGCATATGCCACATAAGGGGCAGCGGGCAGGAGGGGGTATTGGGCACAGCGGTGGGGAGGAGGGTCGCCCCCCCCCCCCTCCCTCACCTGGGTCCCCCATGTGCGCTCCCCCTCCAGCTTAAGTCACAGCAGCAGCCACCGCTATTATTGTAAGTGGACGGCATTGCAGGAAGTGACGACAGTGGAACGCACGCTGGAACGCGGAAGAGGTGAGTCATCCCCGCTCACTGCCTCTTACTAGTTGCGGCGGCGGCTGCTGCTGAGCTTAAGCTGGAGGGGGAGCGCAGATGGGGGACCCAGGTGAGGGAGGCCCTCCTCGCCGCTGTGCCCAATACCCCCTTCTTGCCCGCTACCCCCTCCAGCTCGGCGGCAAGTCTAGGACCAGGGCGCTACTTCTTCTTCTTGCTTGGACCAGCCCCTTCTTCTTGCTTGGACCGCCCCTGGGGGCAGGGCACTACTTCTTCTTCTTGCTTGGACCGGCCCCTTCTTCTTGCTTGGACCGCACCTGGGGGCAGGGCGCTACTTCTTCTTGCTTGAACTGGCCCCTTCTTCTTGCTTGGACCGGCCCCTTCTTCTTGCTTGGACCGGCCCTGGGGGCAGGGCGCTACTTCTTCTTCCTTGAAGGTCGAGGCACTTAGCCTATTATATATATATAGATTTTCCTGCACCCTTAAAGTGAACCTGAAGTGAGAGTGATATGGAGGCTACCATATTTACATTATTTCCTGTTATGCTAGGATCAGTGATCTGCAAACTTGGCTCTCCAGCTGTTAAGGAACTACAAGTCTCACAATGCATTTGCCTTTATGAATCATGACTGTGGCTGACAGACTCCTGCAAGGCATGGTGGGACTTGTAGCTCCTTAACAGCTGGAGAGCCAAATTTGCAGATCACTGTGCTAGGTACACACTATGAGATTTTCTGGCAGATTTACTGTTAGGTCGATTATTTCCAACATGTCTGATTGATTTCCGATCGATTTCTGACTGTTTTCCGTTCACTTCTATCGGGAATCGATCGGAAAACACTCGAAAATCAAATCAGACATGTTAGAAATAATCGATCTGACAGTAAATCTGCCAGAAAATCTCAAAGTGTGTACCAGGCATTAAACAATACCAGTTGCCTGGCAGCCCTGCTGATCTCTTTGGCCGCAGTAGTGTCTGAATCACACACCTGAAAGAAGCATGCAGCTAATCCAGTCATGCTTCAGTCAGAGCACCTGATCTGCATGCTTGTTCAGGGTTTAAAAGCAGGGGTGAGCAGAAACTACGGCCAAACGTAATTACGCATCGTAATTCATAATTACGCATCTTAATTGTAATGCAAAGTTTGTAAATTATGCTTATGAAGTTACGCGTAAAATCTACCGCTATGCGTAATTCCAGCTGTTACGCTTAGTTCATTGTACATTGCGAATTCACTTACGAGTGTGCTATACATTTTTACTCGTACGGATGGAAATCACGCATTATCATACGCATTTGCAGATATTAATCAACGCGTACAAAAATACCTATTGTGCAGGGGAATTTACACATAATACTACGTTTCAGCTTACGCATAATTTCGTAATTTAATGTGTAATTACGTTTGACAACTGTAGGTGAAAGCTGAGCACAGATACGTAATTCCGCTACGAATGATTGCAGAAAATTACGCTTAATTACACGTAATTTAAATTTGCTTATTACTAGCAACCCTATTTAGAAGTATCAGAGGTAGAAGATCAGCAGGATAGCCAGGCAACTGGTATTGTTTAAAAGGAAATAAATATGGCATCCTCCATATCGCTCTCACTTCAGTTTCCCTTTAAAGCAGGATATAACCCTGCATTTCAACTTTGCTCTAAAACATTATTTACAGCATATTATATGCAACCAGCATTTTTTTTTTACTAGACCAACATTGGAAGGGTTACACACAGAGCTTTAAAGTTCCGTGGAGAGAAATGCTCCCTACAGCCGAAGTTCAGATAAATACATTTAACTAAACAGAATGTAACAAGTGAGGAATGTTACACACTCTTTGGCTGTCCTCCAGCTCCTGCACAGTCAGAGAGAGTGAGTCACATTCCACACTTAGATACATTTTGTTTACTTAAATGTATCTATTTTAAACTTCGGCAGCAGGGAGCAGTTCTCTCCACAAACTTTAAAGCTCTGTGTAACCCTTCCAATGCTGGTCTAGTAAAAAAAAAAAATGCTGGTTGCATATAATATTCTGTAAATAATGTTTTAGCGCAAAGTTGAAATGCAGGGTCATATTCCGCTTTAAGTATAGCATCTCCTTTGTCTGTGTATTATGACACATCTCATATTTTGCTTTCCTAGGTGTTGTGTGCCAGTCCACAGAGCCCCATCCTGACTGCCTCACAGACTGCAGCTGGCACTGCCCGCCGGGCACCTACCACTCCTCTGGCAGCTGCTGGGAATGCCAGCCGGGATTTTAGTAAGTAATTCTCCCATGATATCTGTCTGATCTATTCAGGTGACACTTTTCATTTTGTGGTAAAATCTTCTCCTTCTTTCCTCCCCAGCCGGTTAATCATTCAGCCGTTGAGAATTGTCTGACGATAGAAAGATTGCTGCGATGTACGGAGTGTCCTTGTTGATCAGAGAGGTATAGGGCTTGATACACTAAGACAAATAGCATACCTTATCAAAGTTAGCACGCCTTATCAAAGTTAACACGCCTTATCAGAGTAGCATAGCGAGTGCTACGGGCCCGCACGGGCTCAGGGCAGGACGAGTGGAGCTCTTGTCATTGCCAATTAGCAGGCATAAGTTTACTGTGCTACTCTGATAAGGCATGTTAACTCTGATAAGGTGTGTTATCTCTGATAAGGCATGCTATTTGTCTTAGTGAATCAAGCCCATTATCTGGAAGTCAATGGTCAGCATCTTCCAGTGCAGCATTCTGACGTCTGTCCAGAGGAGTAGCTATGGTGGGGCAAGGATGGTCATATGTCCCCGGGCGCAGCACTGTGAGGGCGCTCAGCACAGCCGCTGCACCCCCACGTGCATGAGAGGCGGCTCGCTGGCTACCTGAAGTGCCCCTGCTTCTCTCCCTCCCTCTGCAGAGGAGTGCAGAAGCGTTAACAGCAGAAAAAGCGGGGCATGTCTGACTATCTAAATCGGGGAAGGGGGTGCATATCTGACTGTGTAAAGGGAGGCACATTTGGCTTTCTAAAGGGGGTCACATTTGGCTATTTAAAGGAGAGCACATGTGAACGGGGAAGGGGACACATTTGGCTTTCTAAAAGGGGCACATCTGGCTATCTAAATGAAGGGAAGGGGAGCACGTTGGGCCATCTAAAGATGAGCACATTTGGCTATTTACATTTGGCTATTTAAAGGAGGACACATCTGGTTATCTGAACTAGGGAAGAGGGCACATTCGGTTGTCTAAACAGCATTTGTACATTTGACTCCACCCATGGCCATAACCACATTCAGATGCGTGCCCATGCCATTTTTTTTTTTTTTAGTGGGGGCGTAAAAACTGTCTTTGTCTCCGGCGCTGAAAACCATAGCTGTGCCTCTGCGTCTGTGCCAGGGATTGTAACGTTAATCGTCACCTTTAGACAATTGTTTCAGACCATCGCTATGATTAATCGGAAACAACTAGTCATGCCCACTAACGGGAAAAACCCTGCTATTGAAAATTTGAAAACTTTAAATTAAATGTCGTTACCTCGCAGTTTCTTCCTCTATCATGCAGGACTTCATCCTGTGGTCGTGCGTCACTTCTGCCCCTCCTCATGTACAGATATGTTGCCCAATCACACAGTGCTGGGGAGGGGGGGTGGTGACAGGAGTCAGCAGCAGAGCAGGGGATACACGAGTCACCCCACCACCAGAGCCCAATTAGGACCAAACAGGGCCTCAGGCAGAGCGCTGAATTTTAGTCCCCTTCCACCTCCCAATTTGTTGGTGGAAAAGGTGTTTAGGTGTGTTGGAAGGTCTCCTTGGGAGACCGCAATGCACTATACTACCACAGAGGTAGTGCAGCTTTTATCTGCAGGCTACACTACCGTTATTAGATACTAGAATTAAAGAAAACTTGAGATAAAAAGATTATATAAGGGGCCCATGGCCAGGAGCGCTCTGCACCTCCTCAGTACCTCTACGCCTGTGCAGTACTACTGCGCAGGCGCAGAACGCTGCGCTGACTGGCCCCAACAGGCCAAGCCAACCGGGCCTATGAGGAGGCGGAGGAAGAAGGTATGGGAACGATTGGGGCTGGAGGAAGCCCCAGGTATATATAAAACTTTATGATATAATGATTTGTATGTGTAGTACAGTTAAGAAATAAAACATTAGGAGCAGAGACACAAGTCTAATATTGTTTCCAGTACAGGAAGAGTTAAGAAACTCCAGTTGTTATCTATGCAAATAAGCCATTGAGCTCCATGACTTTCAAAGTTGCATAGAGCTCTGTCTTCTGAAGGTTGTTATCTCAACTTTCTGTCACTATATTGTTTTTTCTTCTGCGCAGGACAGGTCAAAAGTTCACAGCCTGCTCTGCAAAAATCATTTAGAATGCTGAGTAGTGCGTAAACTGCAAATATTAGAGAATGATGCAATGTTATAAAAAACACTATATAACTAAAAATAAAAATATGAGAATATTTTCTTTGCTACTGATACTCTAGTAATTATTAGTACTACACAACCAATTCATTACAATGCAAGTAGATGTTGCCCTGTGCACAGGTTTGCTCTATGGTTACTCAGGGAGTGCAAAAAGCCAAATTGTGATGCAATACTTCCAGAACAATAGAAAAAGAGGCCTTGCACATCCCTTAGAAAACTTCACTTTTAATTTATCAGATAAAAGTATACATTACATGTCCATGCACATGGAAAGAGAGGTACAGGCAGTTAGGGAGGTCAACAGCCCAGGGCCGGCCCGCTCATGAGGCGGGGTGAAACATTTGCCTCAGGCGGCAAACTTCAAAGGGCGGCACCCGCCCGGGGGGGCCGGCCGCCGAGCCGGAGGGGTAGCAGGCAGGTCGGGGGTATTGGGCCTAGCGGTGGGGAGGGGGGTCGGACCCCCCCCTCCCTCGCCTGGGTCCCCCGATCTGCGCTCCCCTCCAGCCTGTAATTAGTAAGCTGCTGCCAGATCGTAAGAGGCACGGGCGGGGAGGACTCACCTTTTCCGCGTTCCAGCGAGCGCTCCACTGACGTCACTTCCTGCATCGCCGCCCACTGTATTGTAAGTGGACGGCGATGCAGGAAGTGACGTCAATGGAGCGCACGATGGAACGCGGAAAAGGTGAGTCCTCCCCGGGGGGGGGGGGGGCGGCGGCGGCGGCGTTTGCAGCTCTGCTAAATTTGCCTCAGGCGGCAAAAAGTGACGGGCCGGCCCTGCAACAGCCGTTTCGCGCCCATTACATGCAGTGGCGCATCATCAGAACAACCACCCCTTAAGTCATCTCCCCTTATATAGAATAAAACCACTCACCCACAATACATGCGGAGCAGCCGCCATCACTGTGCCAAGAGCGCACCCATTGTGTGTGGAACGTACGCTAGAACGTAGGAAGACGCAGCATCAAGGGACATCCGTTCAATGGAGCGCAAAAACCGGAAGTTACAACCACGTAAACTCCGGTAGGACACAACCAATTCATTATATCATAATTTTTTTTCGCCTCAGTGTCTCTTTTTAAAGCAGACCCAAACCAAACATTTTTTTAATTAAAAATATGTAGTTGCAGCACTCTGACACATACAAAGATAAATAAACACTCCTTCAAGCCTATGAGCATTTCAGTGCATGCTTTTCACCCTTCTCTTTTCATAACTAGGGTTATACTGGGGGCAGCCATTAGCAATTCCTCCTTTGCCGGACACCTCCTACTCCACCAGTCTGCCGGATTCTGTCCCGGCAATATGAATGGAAGGGAGAGGTTCCTCCAATAAATGTAAAATATTTTATATTTGTCATCATGCAGCTGAAAAACGGCTGCTATTTATTATTATAATTTAGAAAATAGATTTTATTTCTGAAATCTTGTATTTTTAATTTGGGTCCACTTTAAGCAGCTTGGGTTACCCAGATACCAGAATTAAATAGCCTTGCCCCCCCTCAGATGCAGCCATTGTGCACCTCCCGATACAATAAAGTAGCATTGTGTCTCCAAAAACAAGACTACAGTAGCCATGTGTCCTCAAATAAAAGAAGTCTAGATAGAAAAATGAAGTAGACATGTTCCTCCAGATACAATAATTAAGTTGCCGTATCCCCCACAGGTACAAACACTAAGGTGCCATGTCTCCTGCCTCACGTACAAGATCTTACTAGCCATGTTCCCACAGATACACTGAAAGAATGCAGTGTGTACAAAAATTAGGTAGTCATGGACAGATATATAAATTAAGAAGGCATGTGCCTCTAGATAAAAGAAGCCAAATGCTGCCTGATATAAGAATGAAATGGTCACATACCCCCAAAAAAAATATAATCAATGTACCCTCGCTGCAGAAATTAAAGAGGCACATTTTATTCAATACCATACCAGAAGGAAATAGCCATTGGCCTACACATACAAAGAACTATCTAGCCATGTGTTAAGTAGCCACATGCTCCAGATAACAGATTTAATTTGTCATGTTATCTGCTCAGATAACAGTATTACATAGTCAAGTGTAGTCACACAAATAGCAGTGCATATTTTTTTCATTTGAGATAGGAAATGTTTGGGAAGTGCTGATAAGTACTGGTGTATACATTTCACTGCTTATCTATTTGCTTACTGTTATCAAATTCCTTTCACACTTTACTGACAGGACAAGCTGAGCAGGGTGATGGGCCAGTGTATCATGAGAGGAGAGGGGGATTCCCTCACACTTCATCTGTTAAGCCTGTGTGTGAGAGAAAGCTCTCAATGCCTGTCTCTGACTGAGCACTCTGCAGAAAGCAGAGGAAATGTATCTTATGTGCAACATAAACATTTGTAATAGTGTGTGAAACCTGACACCAGAGGCATGTCGTGTAACTCCGCTTCAATATTACACTGTTCTTAGCATGTCAGACTGCAGAGATTCACCTATTCAAATGAGACATTCCAAACGTAGCTAAAATCTACACACAATGAGTTACAGCGTTTGCCTCTGATATTTAACATGAAAAGTAGGAAAATGTTTAGACATTATTTGTGCATTGTCTTTAGAACATTTGGTTTGATATTGTTCCTTTAATTGATGGGGAAAAAAACAAGGTATAGATCATTTCGGTTTGATAAGTAGTGATAAACTTATTGGCGAGTAAAAGGGAGGAACACTGACAGGTGAAAATTGCTTTGGTCCATAAGAGTAGTGGTGAAGTGGATATAGCGTCTCCCCAGACGTTGGAAGAACAGTAGTATTATAACAGTAATGGAACGGCTCCAAGTTGTGGCATTATCAGAGTCATGTGACTCCACTTCTTCCATCTCATACCTGAGAAGAGCGTATTAAGAGTTGGACGGTAAGCTGCACTTCTCTGCTTATAAAAGAAAAATCGATATTCTATATCATACAATGGCTGTTCCCATTCTCCGCACGTTAGACGAGGCAATAAGCAGCAATATTGTCTTTGCAGATTTCTGTATTATTCTCTATCATATTTCTCGCTCTATCGGCTCTCCAGTCGCGTTCGCCGCCTTTCGCTTCTGCGGGAAAAGTTTCCAGGAGAGGCGGCGGTGAGGCCGACACGTTTCCACGTTCCATTATTACCATTCTCTCTGTATCAGTCATTTCTGGCGGTGTAAGCTCACTGATTGCTGATGGATGGGTATAATATATCTCTGAGGACAATGCAGGCACAAGAATAAAGATTAATCTCATGATATTGATTATTTGAAATTATGTCAGGGCTATCTTCTCGTGTTGTCCCCACTTTTATTTCTCATTTTGTCTGGCATACATTTTTGCATTGGCGTGAGTAAAGGGGGGGGGGGGGCGGTTATGCGGTAATCTAATATCGCTGTAATTATGGGGAACATATCTTGGATCTGCATATTGAGCAACGGTAGAATTCACATCACATCCGTCATCCACAATCACAGATCCGGAAGAGATCAGAATAACTCCATACATCAGAATAATGTTTTCTGAGCTGTGAGAACAAAATAGCTATTTACAAGGAGGCTGGCAGTGCTGACCAGTACTCACTTGATATTAAATCCCTGCTCCGGACTCCTAAGTGCCAAACCATGTGCTAATATAGTAGCGGGCGCTACTGGTGGAGAACCGTGGTTGCGCTAGGAGGAGCACATTGCAAGGCAGTTAAGAGCTTTGTCTGTAAGTTAAAGAGAAACTCCGACCAAGAATTGAACTTTATCCCAATCAGTAGCTGATACTCCCTTTTACATGAGAAATCTATTCCTATTTACAAACAGACCATCAGGGGGCGCTGCATGGCTAATATTGTGGTGAAACCCCTCCCACAAGAAACTCTGAGGACCGTGGTACTCCTGGCAGTTTCCTGCCTGTGAACCTTGTTACATTGTGGGAAATAGCTGTTTACAGCTGTTTCCAACTGCCAAAAAAGCATGCAGCCGCTACATCACCTGCCAACAGTAAAAATGTCACCGTGTGATAAATGTCAGAATGTAAATCAGGGAGAGGAAATATATTACAATGGGCAAACACTGACTAAATCATTTATACATAATTATTGTAAAAATGAAGCACCTTTTTTATTACATTATTTTCACTGGAGTTCCTCTTTAAAGAGACTCCGTAACAAAAATTGCATCCTGTTTTTTATCATCCTACAAGTTCCAAAAGCTATTCTAATGTGTTCTGGCTTACTGCAGCACTTTCTGCTATCACAGTCTCTGTAATAAATCAATGTATCTTTCCCTTGTCAGACTTGTCAGCCTGTATCTGGAAGGCTGCCAAGTTCTTCAGTGTTGTGGTTCTGCTATGAATTCCCCCTTCCAGGCCCCTCTATGCACACTGCCTGTGTATTATTTAGATTAGGGTAGCTTCTCTCTTCTCTCTTATCTTTTACAAGCTGGATAAATCATCCTCTGAGCTGGCTGGGCTTTCACATACTGAAGAATTACAGACAAGGGCAAAGCTGTTTGCAAGAAGAAAAGAGCAGCCTGAAACTTCAGTGCATGAGAGCAGAAGGGGGAAAGAAACACACAAATGATCTCTTGAGATTCAAAAGGAAGGCTGTATACAGCCTGCTTGTGTATGGATGTATTTTCTATGTGTGGACATGCTGTACATCAACCTACTTCCTGTTTTGGTGGCCATTTTGTTTGTTTATAAACAAACTTTTAAAAACTGTTTTTAACCACTTTTAATGCGGCGAGGAGCGGCGAAATTGTGACAGAGGGTAATAGGAGATGTCCCCTAACGCACTGGTATGTTTACTTTTGTGCGATTTTAACAATACAGATTCTCTTTAAGAGCGCATGCTATGCTGACAGGGCCGTGTGAAGCGTGTGTTTGCTAATATTAACCAACGCTGTTTGTAGGTTACATGAATCAAGCCCAATGGCATTACACTTAGATCAGATTTTATTTTAGTGCATTCTGTAGCCAACTTTTCGGGGACTTTCCTCATCTCCTGCTATTTGGGCATAAACATTTCTCAGTAGCCTCTGAGGTATCGGTCTTTGGCCAAGAAATAGGTCAGGATGCATCTGTTTCCTTGTTACTCTTTTTTAGAAACCTATATTTTGTATTTTTTCATCCCAATGAAATTACTTACCATTGGAAACTGCTATACACCTTCATTTCGAATGAACGTATTGTTTCTGTTGCTGTTATAACGTTGTTCCATGGGGTGCAGTTCTGCTGTATCTGCAATTCATTTCATGTAATGATCTTTCGTTGTTTAATTAAAAATGCAAAGTTTTAATATGCCGGATACCTTATGGTATTATTACACAGCTTATTGCAACAACTGGCTCAGATATGTGCATTGCTTATTGCACACGGTATACGTTTCCACTTATTTGCAGGATTCTCACACTACCTATTGGTGTTTTGTTGATTAATCCCAACATAAAGGTGCATACACACTATCAAATTTGAATGTCTAATGAATGGCCAATTTTACCACCTCCATGAAGAGCTTCCCAGCCTAGGTATGTAAGCAATTTACTGTTGGATTGATCATAATGGTACATGCTAGGCTGGCTTCAGCATGTAGTGTTGGTGGTGGTATAGCTACCTACCATGCACTCAGACCTGAGTTCAATTCCCGGCCAAGGTATGTAAGCTGGCTTTTGAAATACTATAATTCCCTGGAAGACAAGACCCTCCTCCCTCCTCGGAGGGAGAGAGGGGATACACTTTGTGATGTTGTAAAGCAGTTTAGGCCTGCAATTGAACATTCAATGAGATTTCTGACCTTAAAACACTGCTTAGTATTAAATCCAGATTTTTTTCTGGGACTTTTGATGTGTATTTCACTGAACCATGTCTTCCTCCAGGTATCAGACCCCTTGAAACATCGTTTCTATCATTTTTCTAGTCAGCAGAAATTTTTCAAAATGTTTAAGTTCACCTCCCCATTGAAGTCTATTGCGGTTCACAAAAGTTTGCACGAACCGAACCTTCCGCGAAAGAAATCGGAGGTTCGCGACATCTCTACTGTCTGCAACTTTGTGTAAAGCCAGATGGCCATTTTTTGGATAATTCTGTTTAAAGTTAACCATATGGGATTATAAGTAAAAGTTGTATACATACCTGGGGCTTCCTCAAGCCCCATGCGCTCAGATCTCTCCCACGCCGCCGTCCTCAGTCTTCTGCTGTGTAAGGGTGTTTGTGCAGTGGGGATGGTTAGAGTTAGGCACCACCAGGGGGAGGTTAGGATTAGGAACCTCCAGGGGGATGATTAGGTTTAGGCACCACCAGGGGGGTGGTTAGGGTTAGGCACCACCAAGCCAGGGGGGGTAGTTAGTGTTAGGCACCACCAGAGGGGTGGTTAGGGTTAGGCACCACCAGGGGGGGTAGTTAGTGTTAGGCACCACCAGAGGGGTGGTTAGGGTTAGGCACCACCAGGGGGGTTGTTAGGCACCTCCGAGGGGTGGTTAGGGTTAGGCACCACCAGGGGGGTGGTTAGGGTTAGGCACCACCAGTTGGGTGGTTAGGGTTAGGCACCACCAAGGGGGGTCTAGGGGTTAGGGATAGGTACAGGGGGGGTTCTGTGTGAGAGTAGGGTTGGGTATGGTTTCAGTACAATATTTGTAACATATACAATTTATTAACCAGCCTGGCGTTCTATTAATATTGCCAGGCTAGCGACCGGACATTTTTTTTTTATTAAAAAAAAACTATTGCATGCAGCCAACTGAAAGTTGGCTGCATGAAAGCCCACTAGAGGGCACTCCTGTTGCGTACTTCTGATCGCCTCCGGCGATGAGCGGAGTGACGTCATGGATGTCAGCCGATGTCCTGACGTCAGCCGCCTCCGATCCAGCCCTTAACGCTGGCCGGAACTGTTTGGTCTGACTGCGCTGGGCTCGGGCGGCTGGGGGGACCCTATTTCGCCGCGGCACGCGGTGGATCGCCGCGCTGCGGCAGCGATCAGGTAGCACACGTGGCTGGCAAAGTGCCGGCTGCGTGTGTTTCTTTTTATTTGAAGCAAATCGGCCCAGCAGGGCCTGAGCGGCACCCTCCGGCAGTAATGGACGAGCTGAGCTCGTCCATACCGCCATGCTGGTTAAACTATGCTTATTAACAACAAATGGGGGGGGGTCTAGGGGTTAGGGATAGGTATAGGGAGAGTTCTGTGTGAGAGTACAGTTAGGTATATTTGCAGTAAAATACCTGTAATATATACAATTTTGTTACTATGCTTAGTAAAGTGTAAAATGTAAATATTGTTTTTTTGAATAGACGGTATTTCGCCATTTCATTCGCGTTAATGATATATATTTAGCACTAGATTTTCGTTTTTAACATAGAAACAAAAAATATTGTTTTACATAAAAACGTAACATGTTGGCTATATCCCGCTGCCTTTTTTCCAGATGCCTGTGAGAAAACGCGGAAAAGCCGCCGCGTGTGTTCAGAACAAGGCGGCTGATTCCGCGTCCAACGCGGCGGTTTGCACGCGTAGGCCTACATCTACTAGTATGGCTGAACGCGGAGAAACTGCCGCATGCTCTGATAGCGGTGCGGCTGGTTCCGCGTCCAGCGAGGTGGGTGGTATACAACACATGGCTGGTGTGGCTGGGACTGATAGTCCACACAGGTTCAGAAGGACGCGCGCGCGCTGAGAGGCAGAACTTTTATGACAGCCAGAAGGGAGTCAGCTGACCAAGCCGGTCAGCTGACGATTCAACCAGTTCCCATTGGTCCAGCACTTAGGGGAGGCGCTGGAGAGCGCTGTGCTATATATACTGGGTGCTGGTCATTCACTGGTTGTCTGCCGTTGCGATCACTACGTGGAAGCACTCAGACCTTTTGTTAGATTCTGTGTTACCAGTTGTTATATCCAGACTAGTTCCAGGGTGTTGATGATTACGGACCTCACACCCAGACTAGGGAATTGTATTACCATTCTGTTATACTTCAGACTAGTTCCAGGGTGTTGATGATCACGGACCTCACACCCAGACTAGGGAATTGTATTACCATTCTGTTATACTTCAGACTAGTTCCAGGGTGTTGATGATCACGGACCTCACACCCAGATTAGGGACTTGTATTACCATTCTGTTATACTTCAGACTAGTTCCAGGGTGTTGATGATCACGGAGCTCACACCCAAGACTAGGCATTGTTTATTATCTGTTATGACCTTCTGCTTTCCTGACCACTCTTCTGATTACTGATTTGGTACTTCGCTATATCTGATATTCTGTTGCCAAACTCTGCACGTTTTAGGATTACTGAAGCTGTCTCCTGTCTTGGTACCTATCTGTCCGTGTGTTGCCGACCTGGCTTGCCCGACCTCGAGAGCTATCTCCTCACCTTAGAGATAGTTCACAGATCATTAGTGACACTCTCCTATTGGTGTCACTCACGCTCTGGTCCTTCCATCTCCTTGCCTGGCTCCTCCCTTCGGGAGATTCTCAGGTTACTGGAAGGCACTTGTTCTCTTTAACAGAATTGCCTACTGCTCTGATACCTGTTCTCCAGGTATTGTCCTCAAAGTATTTACTGTTGCACCAAAACACTCATATCTCTCCGGTGTCCAGAGGTTAGTGATATATCTGATTATCGGTGATACTGCAGATCACCAATAATCAGACCCTCTCTGTGTTACAATGCCCTTCTTTCATGGACACCAGTAGGGACCCATAGTCTGGCACTGCATCAAGTAGCGCAATGCCTGCACTTCGATCAATGTGTGATAGATTTCTCCTGAAATCTGATGAAATTTAGTCTGCAGTGTAGAGTAAGATTGGATGCCGATATAAAAAAAGGGTGTACAGATCATAGATTTTTAGTTCTGGCATTCTAAAATGAATGTGTCATTGAGCAGAGACAATGAAACAGTAAAAACTGAAAAGTAGATTTAAATTCGATATATAATAAAACTGCGGGATCGCTAAAAACAAGTCATTTTTAGGAGAAGGAGGATAGACGCAATTGTTTATCGCATCAGTTTATTTTCACTACGTGTTCCCTTTAAAGAGGAACCATCGCAAAAATCTTAAAATTTAAAACACATACAAATAAGAAGTACGTTTCTCCCAGAGTAAAATGAGCTATAAAGGACTTTTCTCCTATGTTGCTGTCACCTACAGTAGGTAGTAGAAAACTGGCATTACCGACAGGTTTTGGACTAGTCCATCTTTTCATAGGGGGGTTCTCAGGGTTTTCTTTACTTTTAAAAGCACTTAGTGAATGGCAGTTGCTCCGTCCAACTGCCAAAATAGTGTGCAGTGAGCAGGGAGGCTGGCTTTGCGTTAATCATTTTCAGGGAATGTCTTTATAAAGAATGAAGGCCATGCTGAGAATCCCCTATGGAGCGATGGATGGACTAGCCCAAAACCTGTCGGTAATGTCAGATTCCTACTACCTACTGTAAGTGACAGCAACATAGGAGAGAAGTAATTTATGGCTCATTTTACTCTGGAAGAAATGTACTTCTTATTTGTATGTGTTTTAAATTTTAAGATTTTCGCGATGGAAGATGATGGCTTGCAACATGTCCTCCATCCTAAGGAACCAGATGAATGAGAGGCGTGGCTACAAGAAGAATGCTTGGCTGGAAGCTATGAGGATAACGGGGGCTGAGTTTGACACATTGTGTGAGGAAAAACAAGCAGAACATGTTATGTTTTCCTTGATTGCTCTGGTAATATTACCGCACGTCATGATGTTTTGTCACACTTAATAAAATTGCATGCCATCTTCCAGCGTGTTTATTATCCATTCCTGTCTCTCACAAAAAGACTGCCTGATCACTTCAAGAATGTCCCGGCTGTCATTCTACAGCAAAAAAAGGGGGGTTCTGGTACAAGAAAGACCCGGCCGACGGCCGTCATTCTACAGTAAAAAAAGGGGTTCTGGTACAAGAAAGATCCAGCTGTGATTCTACAGCAAAAAAGGGGTTCTGGTACAAGAAAGACCAGCTGTCATTCTACAGCGCAAAAAAAGGGGTTCTGGTACAAGAAAGACCAGCTGTCATTCTACAGCGCAAAAAAAGGGGGGGTTCTGATACTGTGGAGATCAAAATACGCCATTCTATGCAAGAGATTCGATCCCTGCGTAGAACTATGGAATCGCAGTCATACTAATATTAGTGTTATATACCACACATGTAATATGTATATACAGTATATTAGTGTCTTGTTTTAGGTATGAGCTTCCAGGGGCCACAGTATTTCAATTCCCAAGTTTCCGAACGAAAATTGGCTTTTCGTGGCAGAAATCTGTATACGGAAATCGAAATTCCACGGAGTACCGCATTACCATGACTCTGAAATTTTAGGCCAATTACAATATTCGACCAATCACAAGACTCTAAAGTATTGGGCCAATTAGAGAATCGGTTTTGTACTGTGTGAAATGGAATACTGCAGAATTTTTTGGCCAATCGCAAGACTCCGAAGTATAAGCCAATTAAAGACTGCGGAAGTTTACCGCGGATGCCAATCAGAAATGTGGATCAAGCATAATAGCATCATTTTTTTCACAATTCACTAACTTTCTACAAAAAAAAAAAAAAAAATCATTCCGCAGAAATCAAAAGGTCGGAAATTGAAATTCAAATTTAGTCGGAAAGACACTTGTCGGAATGTAGAATTCCCTTAGAATATACAATTGGCACTTCGACCGTCTCTGTGTTGCACAGGTTTACCTTAATGTGAAGTAGCGCAGGTCATCGGGACACTTGCCGAGAGTTACGGTAGAGGAGGCAGAGTGTTCACCATGCAGAAGAAGATGCCCTGTACCAGGGGGGGCAGCCCCAGCAACTACAGGGAGGCCCAGGGGTGTAAGAGGTCTAAACTACTACTTTACTACCTCCGATAAAGGGGTCCAGCGTTCAAATCAGGTGTTTATGTAGCTACACCAATGGATGTGGAGATTACGATGTCCACACTTGTTTTAGAGTCAATGGGAACTGTAAAAAAAAAGTCAGATACTTACCTAAGGAGAGGGATGGCTCTGGGTCCTATAGAGCCGTCTCACTCCTCTCACGGATGCCTCGCTTAAGCGGCAGCTCCCCCATTTGAAACCCCCACCACGGGGGGAATTTGGAAGTCTTTGGGAGCCCAAGTGCTCCTCAAGACAGGCAGCTCCATACTGCAGCTGCGGGAGCGCGCAAGAGATGTGATCGCACAGGCGCAGTACGGAGCCACCTGTCTTCATGCGCACTCGGGTTTCCAAAGACTTCCAAAGCCTCCTTCGGCGGGCACAAAGTCGTTTTTGACCAATTTGGTGAAATACTGCAACTGGTGAGGCAGCGCTGGAATGAGGGATCCGTGAGTGAGGCTCCATAGAACCCAGAGCCTTCCCTCTCGTTAGGTAAGTATCTGGCTGATTTTTTTTTTTTTTTACAGTTTCTATTGACTTTAAGACCCTTGCAAAATGGGCTCCCAGGCTGTGAGGGTCGCCAGAGATGGGCAAGGGAAAGTGTGCCAATATTGAGGGACCCCATCAAAGTCTTGCTGGAGGGCCCCAATGATTTGCAGTTGTACCCACCGAGATGTAAGCTGCACAAGACAAGCAATCAAAGATGTACAGAGGAGAGAAACCCAAAAAGGAAATGTTCATGTGATGTGAAAAGCTTTCTATGCCAGGAATACGGGGTTGGCAAGCTTTTCCAGACATCCACTGTTCCAAAGACAAGTTAATCAATAGCCAGTTGTAGCCATTGTAGCTTGCCAACAGCACCTTTTACTGGATGAAGATATTGCATATTTGAAATTCATTTCCACCCTTGGACACCTGTTATTCAATATACAGTAGTTACGTTTTTAGTTTGGGAAATTATACAACAAAATTTGGATCAGCAGGGATATGTGAGGGTGCAGGCTGGTGTTGTGCTTTCCTCTGGATCAGCAGGGATATGTGAGGGAGCAGGCTGGTGTTGTTCCTTCCTCTGGATCAGCAGGGATATGTGAGGGAGCAGGCTGGTGTTGTGCCTTCCTCTGGATCAGCAGGGATATGTGAGGGTGGAGGCTGGTGTTGTGCCTTCCTTTGGATCAGCAGGGATATGTGAGGGAGCAGGCTGGTGTTGTGCCTTCCCCTGGATCAGCAGGGATATGTGAGGGTGCAGGCTGGTGTTGTGCCTTCCTCTGGATCAGCAGGGATATGTGAGGGTGCAGGCTGGTGTTGTGCCTTCCTCTGGATCAGCAGGGATATGTGAGGGAGCAGGCTGGTGTTGTGCCCTCCTCTGGATCAGCAGGGATATGTGAGGGAGCAGGCTGGTGTTGTGCCTTCCCCTGGATCAGCAGGGATATGTGAGGGTGCAGGCTGGTGTTGTGCCTTCCTCTGGATCAGCAGGGATATGTGAGGGAGCAGGCTGGTGTTGTACCTTCCTCTGGATCAGCAGGGATATGTGAGGGAGCAGGCTGGTGTTGTGCCCTCCTCTGGATCAGCAGGGATATGTGAGGGTGCAGGCTGGTGTTGCGCCTACCTCTGGATCAGCAGGGATATGTGAGGGTGCAGGCTGGTGTTGTGCCTTCCTCTGGATCAGCAGGGATATGTGAGGGAGCAGGCTGGTGTTGTGCCTTCCTCTGGATCAGCAGGGATATGTGAGGGAGCAGGCTGGTGTTGTGCCTTCCCCTGGATCAGCAGGGATATGTGAGGGTGCAGGCTGGTGTTGTGCCTTCCTCTGGATCAGCAGGGATATGTGAGGGAGCAGGCTGGTGTTGTACCTTCCTCTGGATCAGCAGGGATATGTGAGGGAGCAGGCTGGTGTTGTGCCGTCCTCTGGATCAGCAGGGATATGTGAGGGGGCAGGCTGGTGTTGTGCCCTCCCCTGGATCAGCAGAGACATGTGAGGGAGCAGGCTGGTGTTGTGCCTTCCTCTGGATCAGCAGGGATATGTGAGGGAGCAAGCTGGTGTGCCTTCCTCTGGATCAGCAGGGATATGTGAGGGAGCAGGCTGGTGTTGTGCCTTCCTCTGGGTCAGCAGGGATATGTGAGGGGGCAGGCTGGTGTTGTGCCTTCCTCTGGGTCAGCAGGGATATGTGAGGGAGCAGGCTGGTGTTGTACCTTCCTCTGGATCAGCAGGTATATGAGGGTGCAAGCTGGTGTTGTGCCTTCCTCTGGATCAGCAGGGAAATGTGAGGGAGCAGGATGGTGTTGTGCCTTCCTCTGGATCAGCAGGGATATGTGAGGGAGAAGGCTGGTGTTGTGCCTTCCTCTGGATCAGCAGGGATATGTGAGGGTGCAGGCTGGTGTTGTGCCTTCCTCTGGATCAGCAGGGATATGTGAGGGAGCAGGCTGGTGTTGTGCCTTCCTCTGGATCAGCAGGGATATGTGAGGAAGCAGGCTGGTGTTGTGCCTTCCTCTGGATCAGCATTCAGCAGGGATATGTGAGGGTGCAGGCTGGAGTTGTGCCTTCCTCTGGATCAGCAGGGATATGTGAGGGTGCAGGCTGGAGTTGTGCCTTCCTCTGGATCAGCAGGGATATGTGAGGGAGCAGGCTGGAGTTGTGTCTTCCTTTGGATCAGCAGGGATATGTTAGGGAGCAGGCTGGTGTTGTACCTTCCTCTGGATCAGCAGGGATATGTGAGCGAGCAGGCTGGTGTTGTGCCTTCCTCTGGATCAGCAGGGATATGTGAGGGAGCAGGCTGGTGTTGTGCCTTCCTCTGGATCAGCAGGGATATGTGAGGGTGCAGACTGGTGTTGTGCCTTCCTCTGGATCAGCAGGGATATGTGAGGGTGCAGGCTGGTGTTGTGCCTTCCTCTGGATCAGCAGGCATATGTGAGGGAGCAGGCTGGTGGTGTACCTTCCTCTGGATCAGCAGGGATACGTGAGGGAGCAGGCTGGTGTTGTGCCTTCCTCTGGATCAGCAGGGATATGTGAGGGTGCAGGCTGGTGTTGTGCCTTCCTCTGGATCAGCAGAGATATGTGATGGTGCAGGCTGGTGGTGTACCTTCCTCTGGATCAGCAGGGATATGTGAGGGAGCAGGCTGGTGTTGCACCTTCCTCTGGATCAGCAGGGATATGTGAGGGTGCAGGCTGGTGTTGTACCTTCCTCTGGATCAGCAGGGATATGTGAGGCAGCAGGCTGGTGTTGTACCTTCCTCTGGATCAGCAGGGATATGTGAGGGAGCAGGCTGGTGTTGTGCCTTCCTCTGGATCAGCAGGGATATGTGAGGGTGCAGGCTGGTGTTGTGCCTTCCTCTGGATCAGCAGGCATATGTGAGGGAGCAGGCTGGTGGTGTACCTTCCTCTGGATCAGCAGGGATACGTGAGGGAGCAGGCTGGTGTTGTGCCTTCCTCTGGATCAGCAGGGATATGTGAGGGTGCAGGCTGGTGTTGTGCCTTCCTCTGGATCAGCAGAGATATGTGATGGTGCAGGCTGGTGGTGTACCTTCCTCTGGATCAGCAGGGATATGTGAGGGAGCAGGCTGGTGTTGCACCTTCCTCTGGATCAGCAGGGATATGTGAGGGTGCAGGCTGGTGTTGTACCTTCCTCTGGATCAGCAGGGATATGTGAGGCAGCAGGCTGGTGTTGTGCCTTCCTCTGGATCAGCAGGGATATGTGAGGGAGCAGGCTGGTGTTCCTTCCTCTGGATCAGCAGGGATATGTGAGGTAGCAGGCTGGTGTTATGCCTTCCTCTGGATCAGCAGGGATATGTGAGGGAGCAGGCTGGTGTTGTGCCTTCCTCTGGATCAGCAGGGATATGCGAGGGAGCAGGCTGGTGTTGTACCTTCCTCTGGATCAGCAGGGATATGTGAGGGAGCAGGCTGGTGTTGTGCCTTCCTCTGGATCAGCAGGGATATGTGAGGGAGCAGGCTGGTGCTGTGCCTTCCTCTGGATCAGCAGGGATATGTGAGGGAGCAGGCTGGTGTTGTGCCTTCCTCTGGATCAGCAGGGATATGTGAGGGTGCAGGCTGGTGTTGTGCTTTCCTCTGGATCAGCAGGGATATGTGAGGGTGCAGGCTGGTGTTGTGTCTTCCTCTGGATCAGCAGGGATATGTGAGGGTGCAGGCTGGTGTTGTGCTTTCCTCTGGATCAGCAGGGATATGTGAGGGTGCAGGCTGGTGTTGTGTCTTCCTCTGGATCAGCAGGGATATGTGAGGGTGCAGGCTGGTGTTGTGCTTTCCTCTGGATCAGCAGGGATATGTGAGGCAGCAGGCTGGTGTTGTGCCTTCCTCTGGATCAGCAGGGATATGTGAGGGAGCAGGCTGGTGTGCCTTCCTCTGGATCAGCAGGGATATGTGAGGTAGCAGGCTGGTGTTATGCCTTCCTCTGGATCAGCAGGGATATGTGAGGGAGCAGGCTGGTGTTGCACCTTCCTCTGGATCAGCAGGGATATGTGAGGGTGCAGGCTGGTGTTGTACCTTCCTCTGGATCAGCAGGGATATGTGAGGCAGCAGGCTGGTGTTGTACCTTCCTCTGGATCAGCAGGGATATGTGAGGGAGCAGGCTGGTGTTGTGCCTTCCTCTGGATCAGCAGGGATATGTGAGGGTGCAGGCTGGTGTTGTGCCTTCCTCTGGATCAGCAGGCATATGTGAGGGAGCAGGCTGGTGGTGTACCTTCCTCTGGATCAGCAGGGATACGTGAGGGAGCAGGCTGGTGTTGTGCCTTCCTCTGGATCAGCAGGGATATGTGAGGGTGCAGGCTGGTGTTGTGCCTTCCTCTGGATCAGCAGAGATATGTGATGGTGCAGGCTGGTGGTGTACCTTCCTCTGGATCAGCAGGGATATGTGAGGGAGCAGGCTGGTGTTGCACCTTCCTCTGGATCAGCAGGGATATGTGAGGGTGCAGGCTGGTGTTGTACCTTCCTCTGGATCAGCAGGGATATGTGAGGCAGCAGGCTGGTGTTGTGCCTTCCTCTGGATCAGCAGGGATATGTGAGGGAGCAGGCTGGTGTTCCTTCCTCTGGATCAGCAGGGATATGTGAGGTAGCAGGCTGGTGTTATGCCTTCCTCTGGATCAGCAGGGATATGTGAGGGAGCAGGCTGGTGTTGTGCCTTCCTCTGGATCAGCAGGGATATGCGAGGGAGCAGGCTGGTGTTGTACCTTCCTCTGGATCAGCAGGGATATGTGAGGGAGCAGGCTGGTGTTGTGCCTTCCTCTGGATCAGCAGGGATATGTGAGGGAGCAGGCTGGTGCTGTGCCTTCCTCTGGATCAGCAGGGATATGTGAAGGAGCAGGCTGGTGTTGTGCCTTCCTCTGGATCAGCAGGGATATGTGAGGGTGCAGGCTGGTGTTGTGCTTTCCTCTGGATCAGCAGGGATATGTGAGGGTGCAGGCTGGTGTTGTGTCTTCCTCTGGATCAGCAGGGATATGTGAGGGTGCAGGCTGGTGTTGTGCTTTCCTCTGGATCAGCAGGGATATGTGAGGGTGCAGGCTGGTGTTGTGTCTTCCTCTGGATCAGCAGGGATATGTGAGGGTGCAGGCTGGTGTTGTGCTTTCCTCTGGATCAGCAGGGATATGTGAGGCAGCAGGCTGGTGTTGTGCCTTCCTCTGGATCAGCAGGGATATGTGAGGGAGCAGGCTGGTGTGCCTTCCTCTGGATCAGCAGGGTTATGTGAGGTAGCAGGCTGGTGTTATGCCTTCCTCTGGATCAGCAGGGATATGTGAGGGAGCAGGCTGGTGTTGTGCCTTCCTCTGGATCAGCAGGGATATGCGAGGGAGCAGGCTGGTGTTGTACCTTCCTCTGGATCAGCAGGGATATGTGAGGGAGCAGGCTGGTGTTGTGCCTTCCTCTGGATCAGCAGGGATATGTGAGGGTGCAGGCTGGTGTTGTGCTTTCCTCTGGATCAGCAGGGATATGTGAGGGAGCAGGCTGGTGTTGTGCCTTCCTCCGGATCAGCAGGGATATGTGAGGGAGCAGGCTGGTGTTGTACCTTCCTCTGGATCAGCAGGGATATGTGAAGGAGCAGGCTGGTGTTGTGCCTTCCTCCGGATCAGCAGGGATATGTGAGGGTGCAGGCTGGTGTTGTGCCTTCCTCTGGATCAGCAGGGATATGTGAGGGTGCAGGCTGGTGTTGTGCCTTCCTCTGGATCAGCAGGGATATGTGAGGCAGCAGGCTGGTGTTGTTCCTTCCTCTGGATCAGCAGGGATATGTGAGGGAGCAGGCTGGTGTTGTGCCTTCCTCTGGATCAGCAGGGATATGTGAGGGAGCAGGCTGGTGTTGTGCCTTCCTCTGGATCAGCAGGGATATGTGAGGGAGCAGGCTGGTGTTGTGCCTTCCTCTGGATCAGCAGGGATATGTGAGGGAGCAGGCTGGTGTTGTGCCTTCCTCTGGATCAGCAGGGATATGTGAGGGAGCAGGCTGGTGTTGTGCCTTCCTCTGGATCAGCAGTAATATGTGAGGGAGCAGGCTGGTGTTGTGCCTTCCTCTGGATCAGCAGGGATATGTGAGGGTGCAGGCTGGTGTTGTGCCTTCCTCTGGATCAGCAGGGATATGTGAGGGTGCAGGCTGGTGTTGTGCCTTCCTCCGGATCAGCAGGGATATGTGAGGGAGCAGGCTGGTGTTGTGCCTTCCTCTGGATCAGCAGGGATATGTGAGGGAGCAGGCTGGTGTTGTGCCTTCCTCTGGATCAGCAGGGATATGTGAGGGAGCAGGCTGGTGTTGTGCCTTCCTCTGGATCAGCAGGGATATGTGAGGGATCAGGCTGGTGTTGTACCTTCCTCTGGATCAGCAGGGATATGTGAGGGACCAGGCTGGTGTTGTGTCTTCCTCTGGATCAGCAGGGATATGTGAGGGGGCAGGCTGGTGTTGTGCCTTCCTCTGGATCAGCAGGGATATGTGAGGGAGCAGGCTGGTGTTGTGCCTTCCTCTGGATCAGCAGGGATATGTGAGGGAGCAGGCTGGTGTTGTACCTTCCTCTGGATCAGCAGGGATATGTGAGGGTGCAGGCTGGTGTTGTACCTTCCTCTGGATCAGCAGCCATATGTGAGGGTGCAGGCTGGTGTTGTGCCTTCCTCTGGATCAGCAGGGATATGTGAGGGGGCAGGCTGGTGTTGTGCCTTCCTCTGGATCAGCAGGGATATGTGAGGGAGCAGGCTGGTGTTGTGCCTTTCTCTGGATCAGCAGGGATATGTGAGGGAGCAGGCTGGTGTTGTGCCTTTCTCTGGATCAGCAGGGATATGTGAGGGAGCAGGCTGGTGTTGTGCCTTCCTCTGTATCAGCAGGGATATGTGAGGGAGCAGGCTGGTGTTGTGCCTTCCTCTGGATCAGCAGGGATATGTGAGGGATCAGGCTGGTGTTGTACCTTCCTCTGGATCAGCAGGGATATGTGAGGGAGCAGGCTGGTGTTGTGCCTTCCTCTGGATCAGCAGGGATATGTGAGGGAGTAGGCTGGTGTACCTTCCTCAGGATCAGCAGAGATATGTGAGGGAGCAGGCTGGTGTTGTGCCTTCCTCTGCATCAGCAGGGATATGTGAGGGTGCAGGCTGGTGTTGTACCTTCCTCTGGATCAGCAGGGATATGTGAGGGAGCAGGCTGGTGTTGTGCCTTCCTCTGGATCAGCAGGGATATGTGAGGGAGCAGGCTGGTGTTGTGCCTTCCTCTGGATCAGCAGGGATATGTGAGGGAGCAGGCTGGTGTTGTGCCTTCCTCTGGATCAGCAGGGATATGTGAGGGAGCAGGCTGGTGTTGTGCCTTCCTCTGGATCAGCAGGGATATGTGAGGGAGCAGGCTGGTGTTGTGCCTTCCTCTGGATCAGCAGGGATATGTAAGGGAGCAGGCTGGTGTTGTGCCTTCCTCTGGATCAGCAGTAATATGTGAGGGAGCAGGCTGGTGTTGTGCCTTCCTCTGGATCAGAAGGGATATGTGAGGGTGCAGGCTGGTGTTGTGCCTTCCTCTGGATCAGCAGGGATATGTGAGGGTGCAGGCTGGTGTTGTGCCTTCCTCCGGATCAGCAGGGATATGTGAGGGAGCAGGCTGGTGTTGTGCCTTCCTCTGGATCAGCAGGGATATGTGAGGGAGCAGGCTGGTGTTGTGCCTTCCTCTGGATCAGCAGGGATATGTGAGGGAGCAGGCTGGTGTTGTGCCTTCCTCTGGATCAGCAGGGATATGTGAGGGATCAGGCTGGTGTTGTACCTTCCTCTGGATCAGCAGGGATATGTGAGGGACCAGGCTGGTGTTGTGTCTTCCTCTGGATCAGCAGGGATATGTGAGGGGGCAGGCTGGTGTTGTGCCTTCCTCTGGATCAGCAGGGATATGTGAGGGAGCAGGCTGGTGTTGTGCCTTCCTCTGGATCAGCAGGGATATGTGAGGGAGCAGGCTGGTGTTGTACCTTCCTCTGGATCAGCAGGGATATGTGAGGGTGCAGGCTGGTGTTGTACCTTCCTCTGGATCAGCAGCCATATGTGAGGGTGCAGGCTGGTGTTGTGCCTTCCTCTGGATCAGCAGGGATATGTGAGGGGGCAGGCTGGTGTTGTGCCTTCCTCTGGATCAGCAGGGATATGTGAGGGAGCAGGCTGGTGTTGTGCCTTTCTCTGGATCAGCAGGGATATGTGAGGGAGCAGGCTGGTGTTGTGCCTTTCTCTGGATCAGCAGGGATATGTGAGGGAGCAGGCTGGTGTTGTGCCTTCCTCTGGATCAGCAGGGATATGTGAGGGAGCAGGCTGGTGTTGTGCCTTCCTCTGGATCAGCAGGGATATGTGAGGGATCAGGCTGGTGTTGTACCTTCCTCTGGATCAGCAGGGATATGTGAGGGAGCAGGCTGGTGTTGTGCCTTCCTCTGGATCAGCAGGGATATGTGAGGGAGTAGGCTGGTGTACCTTCCTCAGGATCAGCAGAGATATGTGAGGGAGCAGGCTGGTGTTGTGCCTTCCTCTGCATCAGCAGGGATATGTGAGGGTGCAGGCTGGTGTTGTACCTTCCTCTGGATCAGCAGGGATATGTGAGGGAGCAGGCTGGTGTTGTGCCTTCCTCTGGATCAGCAGGGATATGTGAGGGAGCAGGCTGGTGTTGTGCCTTCCTCTGGATCAGCAGGGATATGTGAGGGTGCAGGCTGGTGTTGTGCCTTCCTCTGGATCAGCAGAGATATGTGAGGGAGCAGGCTGGTGTTGTGCCTTCCTCTGGATCAGCAGGGATATGTGAGGGAGCAGGCTGGTGTTATACCTTCCTCTAGATCAGCAGGGATATGTGAGGGTGCAGGCTGGTGTTGTGCCTTCCTCTGGATCAGCAGGGATATGAGGGTGCAGGCTGGTGCTGTGCCTTCCTCTGGATCAGCAGGGATATGTGAGGGAGCAGGCTGGTGTTGTGCCTTCCTCTGGATCAGCAGGGATATGTGAGGGAGCAGGCTGGTGTTATACCTTCCTCTGGATCAGCAGGGATATGTGAGGGAGCAGGCTGGTGTTGTGCCTTCCTTTGGATCAGCAGGGATATGTGAGGGAGCAGGCTGGTGTACCTTCCTCTGGATCAGCAGGGATATGTGAGGGAGCAGGCTGGTGTTGTGCCTTCCTCTGGATCAGCAGGGATATGTGAGGGAGCAGGCTGGTGTTATGCCTTCCTCTGGATCAGCAGGGATATGTGAGGGAGCAGGCTGGTGTTGTGCCTTCCTCTGGATCAGCAGGGATATGTGAGGGGGCAGGCTGGTGTTGTGCCTTCCTCTGGATCAGCAGGGATATGTGAGGGAGCAGGCTGGTGTTGTGCCTTCCTCTGGATCAGCAGGGATATGTGAGGGAGCAGGCTGGTGTTGTACCTTCCTCTGGATCAGCAGGGATATGTGAGGGTGCAGGCTGGTGTTGTACCTTCCTCTGGATCAGCAGCCATATGTGAGGGTGCAGGCTGGTGTTGTGCCTTCCTCTGGATCAGCAGGGATATGTGAGGGGGCAGGCTGGTGTTGTGCCTTCCTCTGGATCAGCAGGGATATGTGAGGGAGCAGGCTGGTGTTGTGCCTTCCTCTGGATCAGCAGGGATATGTGAGGGAGCAGGCTGGTGTTGTGCCTTCCTCTGGATCAGCAGGGATATGTGAGGGAGCAGGCTGGTGTTGTGCCTTCCTCTGGATCAGCAGGGATATGTGAGGGAGCAGGCTGGTGTTGTGCCTTCCTCTGGATCAGCAGGGATATGTGAGGGATCAGGCTGGTATTGTACCTTCCTCTGGATCAGCAGGGATATGTGAGGGAGCAGGCTGGTGTTGTGCCTTCCTCTGGATCAGCAGGGATATGTGAGGGAGTAGGCTGGTGTACCTTCCTCAGGATCAGCAGAGATATGTGAGGGAGCAGGCTGGTGTTGTGCCTTCCTCTGCATCAGCAGGGATATGTGAGGGTGCAGGCTGGTGTTGTACCTTCCTCTGGATCAGCAGGGATATGTGAGGGAGCAGGCTGGTGTTGTGCCTTCCTCTGGATCAGCAGGGATATGTGAGGGAGCAGGCTGGTGTTGTGCCTTCCTCTGGATCAGCAGGGATATGTGAGGGTGCAGGCTGGTGTTGTGCCTTCCTCTGGATCAGCAGAGATATGTGAGGGAGCAGGCTGGTGTTGTGCCTTCCTCTGGATCAGCAGGGATATGTGAGGGAGCAGGCTGGTGTTATACCTTCCTCTAGATCAGCAGGGATATGTGAGGGTGCAGGCTGGTGTTGTGCCTTCCTCTGGATCAGCAGGGATATGTGAGGGAGCAGGCTGGTGTTGTTCCTTCCTCTGGATCAGCAGGGATATGTGAGGGAGCAGGCTGGTGTTGTGCCTTCCTCTGGATCAGCAGGGATATGTGAGGGTGGAGGCTGGTGTTGTGCCTTCCTTTGGATCAGCAGGGATATGTGAGGGAGCAGGCTGGTGTTGTGCCTTCCCCTGGATCAGCAGGGATATGTGAGGGTGCAGGCTGGTGTTGTGCCTTCCTCTGGATCAGCAGGGATATGTGAGGGTGCAGGCTGGTGTTGTGCCTTCCTCTGGATCAGCAGGGATATGTGAGGGAGCAGGCTGGTGTTGTGCCCTCCTCTGGATCAGCAGGGATATGTGAGGGAGCAGGCTGGTGTTGTGCCTTCCCCTGGATCAGCAGGGATATGTGAGGGTGCAGGCTGGTGTTGTGCCTTCCTCTGGATCAGCAGGGATATGTGAGGGAGCAGGCTGGTGTTGTACCTTCCTCTGGATCAGCAGGGATATGTGAGGGAGCAGGCTGGTGTTGTGCCCTCCTCTGGATCAGCAGGGATATGTGAGGGTGCAGGCTGGTGTTGCGCCTACCTCTGGATCAGCAGGGATATGTGAGGGTGCAGGCTGGTGTTGTGCCTTCCTCTGGATCAGCAGGGATATGTGAGGGAGCAGGCTGGTGTTGTGCCTTCCTCTGGATCAGCAGGGATATGTGAGGGAGCAGGCTGGTGTTGTGCCTTCCCCTGGATCAGCAGGGATATGTGAGGGTGCAGGCTGGTGTTGTGCCTTCCTCTGGATCAGCAGGGATATGTGAGGGAGCAGGCTGGTGTTGTACCTTCCTCTGGATCAGCAGGGATATGTGAGGGAGCAGGCTGGTGTTGTGCCGTCCTCTGGATCAGCAGGGATATGTGAGGGGGCAGGCTGGTGTTGTGCCCTCCCCTGGATCAGCAGAGACATGTGAGGGAGCAGGCTGGTGTTGTGCCTTCCTCTGGATCAGCAGGGATATGTGAGGGAGCAAGCTGGTGTGC
The DNA here is from genome assembly GCF_040937935.1 of Hyperolius riggenbachi. Classification (NCBI taxonomy): domain Eukaryota; kingdom Metazoa; phylum Chordata; class Amphibia; order Anura; family Hyperoliidae; genus Hyperolius; species Hyperolius riggenbachi. The sequence goes on from NC_090651.1 coordinate 8,432,290, forward strand.
CTTCCTCTGGATCAGCAGGGATATGTGAGGGAGCAGGCTGGTGTTGTGCCTTCCTCTGGGTCAGCAGGGATATGTGAGGGGGCAGGCTGGTGTTGTGCCTTCCTCTGGGTCAGCAGGGATATGTGAGGGAGCAGGCTGGTGTTGTACCTTCCTCTGGATCAGCAGGTATATGAGGGTGCAAGCTGGTGTTGTGCCTTCCTCTGGATCAGCAGGGAAATGTGAGGGAGCAGGATGGTGTTGTGCCTTCCTCTGGATCAGCAGGGATATGTGAGGGAGAAGGCTGGTGTTGTGCCTTCCTCTGGATCAGCAGGGATATGTGAGGGTGCAGGCTGGTGTTGTGCCTTCCTCTGGATCAGCAGGGATATGTGAGGGAGCAGGCTGGTGTTGTGCCTTCCTCTGGATCAGCAGGGATATGTGAGGAAGCAGGCTGGTGTTGTGCCTTCCTCTGGATCAGCATTCAGCAGGGATATGTGAGGGTGCAGGCTGGAGTTGTGCCTTCCTCTGGATCAGCAGGGATATGTGAGGGTGCAGGCTGGAGTTGTGCCTTCCTCTGGATCAGCAGGGATATGTGAGGGAGCAGGCTGGAGTTGTGTCTTCCTTTGGATCAGCATGGATATGTTAGGGAGCAGGCTGGTGTTGTACCTTCCTCTGGATCAGCAGGGATATGTGAGCGAGCAGGCTGGTGTTGTGCCTTCCTCTGGATCAGCAGGGATATGTGAGGGAGCAGGCTGGTGTTGTGCCTTCCTCTGGATCAGCAGGGATATGTGAGGGTGCAGACTGGTGTTGTGCCTTCCTCTGGATCAGCAGGGATATGTGAGGGTGCAGGCTGGTGTTGTGCCTTCCTCTGGATCAGCAGGCATATGTGAGGGAGCAGGCTGGTGGTGTACCTTCCTCTGGATCAGCAGGGATACGTGAGGGAGCAGGCTGGTGTTGTGCCTTCCTCTGGATCAGCAGGGATATGTGAGGGTGCAGGCTGGTGTTGTGCCTTCCTCTGGATCAGCAGAGATATGTGATGGTGCAGGCTGGTGGTGTACCTTCCTCTGGATCAGCAGGGATATGTGAGGGAGCAGGCTGGTGTTGCACCTTCCTCTGGATCAGCAGGGATATGTGAGGGTGCAGGCTGGTGTTGTACCTTCCTCTGGATCAGCAGGGATATGTGAGGCAGCAGGCTGGTGTTGTACCTTCCTCTGGATCAGCAGGGATATGTGAGGGAGCAGGCTGGTGTTGTGCCTTCCTCTGGATCAGCAGGGATATGTGAGGGTGCAGGCTTGTGTTGTGCCTTCCTCTGGATCAGCAGGCATATGTGAGGGAGCAGGCTGGTGGTGTACCTTCCTCTGGATCAGCAGGGATACGTGAGGGAGCAGGCTGGTGTTGTGCCTTCCTCTGGATCAGCAGGGATATGTGAGGGTGCAGGCTGGTGTTGTGCCTTCCTCTGGATCAGCAGAGATATGTGATGGTGCAGGCTGGTGGTGTACCTTCCTCTGGATCAGCAGGGATATGTGAGGGAGCAGGCTGGTGTTGCACCTTCCTCTGGATCAGCAGGGATATGTGAGGGTGCAGGCTGGTGTTGTACCTTCCTCTGGATCAGCAGGGATATGTGAGGCAGCAGGCTGGTGTTGTGCCTTCCTCTGGATCAGCAGGGATATGTGAGGGAGCAGGCTGGTGTTCCTTCCTCTGGATCAGCAGGGATATGTGAGGTAGCAGGCTGGTGTTATGCCTTCCTCTGGATCAGCAGGGATATGTGAGGGAGCAGGCTGGTGTTGTGCCTTCCTCTGGATCAGCAGGGATATGCGAGGGAGCAGGCTGGTGTTGTACCTTCCTCTGGATCAGCAGGGATATGTGAGGGAGCAGGCTGGTGTTGTGCCTTCCTCTGGATCAGCAGGGATATGTGAGGGAGCAGGCTGGTGCTGTGCCTTCCTCTGGATCAGCAGGGATATGTGAGGGAGCAGGCTGGTGTTGTGCCTTCCTCTGGATCAGCAGGGATATGTGAGGGTGCAGGCTGGTGTTGTGCTTTCCTCTGGATCAGCAGGGATATGTGAGGGTGCAGGCTGGTGTTGTGTCTTCCTCTGGATCAGCAGGGATATGTGAGGGTGCAGGCTGGTGTTGTGCTTTCCTCTGGATCAGCAGGGATATGTGAGGGTGCAGGCTGGTGTTGTGTCTTCCTCTGGATCAGCAGGGATATGTGAGGGTGCAGGCTGGTGTTGTGCTTTCCTCTGGATCAGCAGGGATATGTGAGGCAGCAGGCTGGTGTTGTGCCTTCCTCTGGATCAGCAGGGATATGTGAGGGAGCAGGCTGGTGTGCCTTCCTCTGGATCAGCAGGGATATGTGAGGTAGCAGGCTGGTGTTATGCCTTCCTCTGGATCAGCAGGGATATGTGAGGGAGCAGGCTGGTGTTGCACCTTCCTCTGGATCAGCAGGGATATGTGAGGGTGCAGGCTGGTGTTGTACCTTCCTCTGGATCAGCAGGGATATGTGAGGCAGCAGGCTGGTGTTGTACCTTCCTCTGGATCAGCAGGGATATGTGAGGGAGCAGGCTGGTGTTGTGCCTTCCTCTGGATCAGCAGGGATATGTGAGGGTGCAGGCTGGTGTTGTGCCTTCCTCTGGATCAGCAGGCATATGTGAGGGAGCAGGCTGGTGGTGTACCTTCCTCTGGATCAGCAGGGATACGTGAGGGAGCAGGCTGGTGTTGTGCCTTCCTCTGGATCAGCAGGGATATGTGAGGGTGCAGGCTGGTGTTGTGCCTTCCTCTGGATCAGCAGAGATATGTGATGGTGCAGGCTGGTGGTGTACCTTCCTCTGGATCAGCAGGGATATGTGAGGGAGCAGGCTGGTGTTGCACCTTCCTCTGGATCAGCAGGGATATGTGAGGGTGCAGGCTGGTGTTGTACCTTCCTCTGGATCAGCAGGGATATGTGAGGCAGCAGGCTGGTGTTGTGCCTTCCTCTGGATCAGCAGGGATATGTGAGGGAGCAGGCTGGTGTTCCTTCCTCTGGATCAGCAGGGATATGTGAGGTAGCAGGCTGGTGTTATGCCTTCCTCTGGATCAGCAGGGATATGTGAGGGAGCAGGCTGGTGTTGTGCCTTCCTCTGGATCAGCAGGGATATGCGAGGGAGCAGGCTGGTGTTGTACCTTCCTCTGGATCAGCAGGGATATGTGAGGGAGCAGGCTGGTGTTGTGCCTTCCTCTGGATCAGCAGGGATATGTGAGGGAGCAGGCTGGTGCTGTGCCTTCCTCTGGATCAGCAGGGATATGTGAGGGAGCAGGCTGGTGTTGTGCCTTCCTCTGGATCAGCAGGGATATGTGAGGGTGCAGGCTGGTGTTGTGCTTTCCTCTGGATCAGCAGGGATATGTGAGGGTGCAGGCTGGTGTTGTGTCTTCCTCTGGATCAGCAGGGATATGTGAGGGTGCAGGCTGGTGTTGTGCTTTCCTCTGGATCAGCAGGGATATGTGAGGGTGCAGGCTGGTGTTGTGTCTTCCTCTGGATCAGCAGGGATATGTGAGGGTGCAGGCTGGTGTTGTGCTTTCCTCTGGATCAGCAGGGATATGTGAGGCAGCAGGCTGGTGTTGTGCCTTCCTCTGGATCAGCAGGGATATGTGAGGGAGCAGGCTGGTGTGCCTTCCTCTGGATCAGCAGGGTTATGTGAGGTAGCAGGCTGGTGTTATGCCTTCCTCTGGATCAGCAGGGATATGTGAGGGAGCAGGCTGGTGTTGTGCCTTCCTCTGGATCAGCAGGGATATGCGAGGGAGCAGGCTGGTGTTGTACCTTCCTCTGGATCAGCAGGGATATGTGAGGGAGCAGGCTGGTGTTGTGCCTTCCTCTGGATCAGCAGGGATATGTGAGGGTGCAGGCTGGTGTTGTGCTTTCCTCTGGATCAGCAGGGATATGTGAGGGAGCAGGCTGGTGTTGTGCCTTCCTCCGGATCAGCAGGGATATGTGAGGGAGCAGGCTGGTGTTGTACCTTCCTCTGGATCAGCAGGGATATGTGAAGGAGCAGGCTGGTGTTGTGCCTTCCTCCGGATCAGCAGGGATATGTGAGGGTGCAGGCTGGTGTTGTGCCTTCCTCTGGATCAGCAGGGATATGTGAGGGTGCAGGCTGGTGTTGTGCCTTCCTCTGGATCAGCAGGGATATGTGAGGCAGCAGGCTGGTGTTGTTCCTTCCTCTGGATCAGCAGGGATATGTGAGGGAGCAGGCTGGTGTTGTGCCTTCCTCTGGATCAGCAGGGATATGTGAGGGAGCAGGCTGGTGTTGTGCCTTCCTCTGGATCAGCAGGGATATGTGAGGGAGCAGGCTGGTGTTGTGCCTTCCTCTGGATCAGCAGGGATATGTGAGGGAGCAGGCTGGTGTTGTGCCTTCCTCTGGATCAGCAGGGATATGTGAGGGAGCAGGCTGGTGTTGTGCCTTCCTCTGGATCAGCAGTAATATGTGAGGGAGCAGGCTGGTGTTGTGCCTTCCTCTGGATCAGCAGGGATATGTGAGGGTGCAGGCTGGTGTTGTGCCTTCCTCTGGATCAGCAGGGATATGTGAGGGTGCAGGCTGGTGTTGTGCCTTCCTCCGGATCAGCAGGGATATGTGAGGGAGCAGGCTGGTGTTGTGCCTTCCTCTGGATCAGCAGGGATATGTGAGGGAGCAGGCTGGTGTTGTGCCTTCCTCTGGATCAGCAGGGATATGTGAGGGAGCAGGCTGGTGTTGTGCCTTCCTCTGGATCAGCAGGGATATGTGAGGGATCAGGCTGGTGTTGTACCTTCCTCTGGATCAGCAGGGATATGTGAGGGACCAGGCTGGTGTTGTGTCTTCCTCTGGATCAGCAGGGATATGTGAGGGGGCAGGCTGGTGTTGTGCCTTCCTCTGGATCAGCAGGGATATGTGAGGGAGCAGGCTGGTGTTGTGCCTTCCTCTGGATCAGCAGGGATATGTGAGGGAGCAGGCTGGTGTTGTACCTTCCTCTGGATCAGCAGGGATATGTGAGGGTGCAGGCTGGTGTTGTACCTTCCTCTGGATCAGCAGCCATATGTGAGGGTGCAGGCTGGTGTTGTGCCTTCCTCTGGATCAGCAGGGATATGTGAGGGGGCAGGCTGGTGTTGTGCCTTCCTCTGGATCAGCAGGGATATGTGAGGGAGCAGGCTGGTGTTGTGCCTTTCTCTGGATCAGCAGGGATATGTGAGGGAGCAGGCTGGTGTTGTGCCTTTCTCTGGATCAGCAGGGATATGTGAGGGAGCAGGCTGGTGTTGTGCCTTCCTCTGTATCAGCAGGGATATGTGAGGGAGCAGGCTGGTGTTGTGCCTTCCTCTGGATCAGCAGGGATATGTGAGGGATCAGGCTGGTGTTGTACCTTCCTCTGGATCAGCAGGGATATGTGAGGGAGCAGGCTGGTGTTGTGCCTTCCTCTGGATCAGCAGGGATATGTGAGGGAGTAGGCTGGTGTACCTTCCTCAGGATCAGCAGAGATATGTGAGGGAGCAGGCTGGTGTTGTGCCTTCCTCTGCATCAGCAGGGATATGTGAGGGTGCAGGCTGGTGTTGTACCTTCCTCTGGATCAGCAGGGATATGTGTGGGAGCAGGTTGGTGTTGTGCCTTCCTCTGGATCAGCAGGGATATGTGAGGGAGCAGGCTGGTGTTGTGCCTTCCTCTGGATCAGCAGGGATATGTGAGGGAGCAGGCTGGTGTTGTGCCTTCCTCTGGATCAGCAGGGATATGTGAGGGAGCAGGCTGGTGTTGTGCCTTCCTCTGGATCAGCAGGGATATGTGAGGGAGCAGGCTGGTGTTGTGCCTTCCTCTGGATCAGCAGGGATATGTGAGGGAGCAGGCTGGTGTTGTGCCTTCCTCTGGATCAGCAGTAATATGTGAGGGAGCAGGCTGGTGTTGTGCCTTCCTCTGGATCAGAAGGGATATGTGAGGGTGCAGGCTGGTGTTGTGCCTTCCTCTGGATCAGCAGGGATATGTGAGGGTGCAGGCTGGTGTTGTGCCTTCCTCCGGATCAGCAGGGATATGTGAGGGAGCAGGCTGGTGTTGTGCCTTCCTCTGGATCAGCAGGGATATGTGAGGGAGCAGGCTGGTGTTGTGCCTTCCTCTGGATCAGCAGGGATATGCTGGATCAGCAGGGATATGTGAGGGAGCAGGCTGGTGTTGTGCCTTCCTCTGGATCAGCAGGGATATGTGAGGGATCAGGCTGGTGTTGTACCTTCCTCTGGATCAGCAGGGATATGTGAGGGACCAGGCTGGTGTTGTGTCTTCCTCTGGATCAGCAGGGATATGTGAGGGGGCAGGCTGGTGTTGTGCCTTCCTCTGGATCAGCAGGGATATGTGAGGGAGCAGGCTGGTGTTGTGCCTTCCTCTGGATCAGCAGGGATATGTGAGGGAGCAGGCTGGTGTTGTACCTTCCTCTGGATCAGCAGGGATATGTGAGGGTGCAGGCTGGTGTTGTACCTTCCTCTGGATCAGCAGCCATATGTGAGGGTGCAGGCTGGTGTTGTGCCTTCCTCTGGATCAGCAGGGATATGTGAGGGGGCAGGCTGGTGTTGTGCCTTCCTCTGGATCAGCAGGGATATGTGAGGGAGCAGGCTGGTGTTGTGCCTTTCTCTGGATCAGCAGGGATATGTGAGGGAGCAGGCTGGTGTTGTGCCTTTCTCTGGATCAGCAGGGATATGTGAGGGAGCAGGCTGGTGTTGTGCCTTCCTCTGGATCAGTAGGGATATGTGAGGGAGCAGGCTGGTGTTGTGCCTTCCTCTGGATCAGCAGGGATATGTGAGGGATCAGGCTGGTGTTGTACCTTCCTCTGGATCAGCAGGGATATGTGAGGGAGCAGGCTGGTGTTGTGCCTTCCTCTGGATCAGCAGGGATATGTGAGGGAGTAGGCTGGTGTACCTTCCTCAGGATCAGCAGAGATATGTGAGGGAGCAGGCTGGTGTTGTGCCTTCCTCTGCATCAGCAGGGATATGTGAGGGTGCAGGCTGGTGTTGTACCTTCCTCTGGATCAGCAGGGATATGTGAGGGAGCAGGCTGGTGTTGTGCCTTCCTCTGGATCAGCAGGGATATGTGAGGGAGCAGGCTGGTGTTGTGCCTTCCTCTGGATCAGCAGGGATATGTGAGGGTGCAGGCTGGTGTTGTGCCTTCCTCTGGATCAGCAGAGATATGTGAGGGAGCAGGCTGGTGTTGTGCCTTCCTCTGGATCAGCAGGGATATGTGAGGGAGCAGGCTGGTGTTATACCTTCCTCTAGATCAGCAGGGATATGTGAGGGTGCAGGCTGGTGTTGTGCCTTCCTCTGGATCAGCAGGGATATGAGGGTGCAGGCTGGTGCTGTGCCTTCCTCTGGATCAGCAGGGATATGTGAGGGAGCAGGCTGGTGTTGTGCCTTCCTCTGGATCAGCAGGGATATGTGAGGGAGCAGGCTGGTGTTATACCTTCCTCTGGATCAGCAGGGATATGTGAGGGAGCAGGCTGGTGTTGTGCCTTCCTTTGGATCAGCAGGGATATGTGAGGGAGCAGGCTGGTGTACCTTCCTCTGGATCAGCAGGGATATGTGAGGGAGCAGGCTGGTGTTGTGCCTTCCTCTGGATCAGCAGGGATATGTGAGGGAGCAGGCTGGTGTTATGCCTTCCTCTGGATCAGCAGGGATATGTGAGGGAGCAGGCTGGTGTTGTGCCTTCCTCTGGATCAGCAGGGATATGTGAGGGGGCAGGCTGGTGTTGTGCCTTCCTCTGGATCAGCAGGGATATGTGAGGGAGCAGGCTGGTGTTGTGCCTTCCTCTGGATCAGCAGGGATATGTGAGGGAGCAGGCTGGTGTTGTACCTTCCTCTGGATCAGCAGGGATATGTGAGGGTGCAGGCTGGTGTTGTACCTTCCTCTGGATCAGCAGCCATATGTGAGGGTGCAGGCTGGTGTTGTGCCTTCCTCTGGATCAGCAGGGATATGTGAGGGGGCAGGCTGGTGTTGTGCCTTCCTCTGGATCAGCAGGGATATGTGAGGGAGCAGGCTGGTGTTGTGCCTTCCTCTGGATCAGCAGGGATATGTGAGGGAGCAGGCTGGTGTTGTGCCTTCCTCTGGATCAGCAGGGATATGTGAGGGAGCAGGCTGGTGTTGTGCCTTCCTCTGGATCAGCAGGGATATGTGAGGGAGCAGGCTGGTGTTGTGCCTTCCTCTGGATCAGCAGGGATATGTGAGGGATCAGGCTGGTATTGTACCTTCCTCTGGATCAGCAGGGATATGTGAGGGAGCAGGCTGGTGTTGTGCCTTCCTCTGGATCAGCAGGGATATGTGAGGGAGTAGGCTGGTGTACCTTCCTCAGGATCAGCAGAGATATGTGAGGGAGCAGGCTGGTGTTGTGCCTTCCTCTGCATCAGCAGGGATATGTGAGGGTGCAGGCTGGTGTTGTACCTTCCTCTGGATCAGCAGGGATATGTGAGGGAGCAGGCTGGTGTTGTGCCTTCCTCTGGATCAGCAGGGATATGTGAGGGAGCAGGCTGGTGTTGTGCCTTCCTCTGGATCAGCAGGGATATGTGAGGGTGCAGGCTGGTGTTGTGCCTTCCTCTGGATCAGCAGAGATATGTGAGGGAGCAGGCTGGTGTTGTGCCTTCCTCTGGATCAGCAGGGATATGTGAGGGAGCAGGCTGGTGTTATACCTTCCTCTAGATCAGCAGGGATATGTGAGGGTGCAGGCTGGTGTTGTGCCTTCCTCTGGATCAGCAGGGATATGAGGGTGCAGGCTGGTGCTGTGCCTTCCTCTGGATCAGCAGGGATATGTGAGGGAGCAGGCTGGTGTTGTGCCTTTCTCTGGATCAGCAGAGATATGTGAGGCAGCAGGCTGGTGTTGTGCCTTCCTCTGGATCAGCAGGGATATGTGAGGGAGCAGGCTGGTGTTGTGCCTTCCTCTGGATCAGCAGGGATATGTGAGGGAGCAGGCTGGTGTTATACCTTCCTCTGGATCAGCAGGGATATGTGAGGGAGCAGGCTGGTGTTGTGCCTTCCTTTGGATCAGCAGGGATATGTGAGGGAGCAGGCTGGTGTACCTTCCTCTGGATCAGCAGGGATATGTGAGGGAGCAGGCTGGTGTTGTGCCTTCCTCTGGATCAGCAGGGATATGTGAGGGAGCAGGCTGGTGTTATGCCTTCCTCTGGATCAGCAGGGATATGTGAGGGAGCAGGCTGGTGTTGTACCTTCCTCTGGATCAGCAGGGATATGTGAGGGTGCAGGCTGGTGTTGTGCCTTCCTCTGGATCAGCAGGGATATGTGAGGGTGCAGGCTAGTGTTGTGCCTTACTCTGGATCAGCAGGGATATGTGAGGGTGCAGGCTGGTGTTGTGCCTTCCTCTGGATCAGCAGGGATATGTGAGGGAGCAGGCTGGTGTTGTGCCTTCCTCTGGATCAGCAGGGATATGTGAGGGAGCAGGCTGGTGTTGTGCCTTCCTCTGGATCAGCAGGGATATGTGAGGGAGCAGGCTGGTGTTGTACTTTGTTCTCTGGTGGAACTCGATGGACGTATGTCTTTTTTCAACCCAAGTAACTATGTAACTATGTAAAAGGTTTATTCTATTGACTTCACACAAGCGTACGTATTAGCGGTGATGAGCAGAAATTACGCCTATGCGTAATTAAGCATCATAATTCGCATTATAATTCGCACCCATTGTAGTCATAATGCAAAATTTCAGGGAAAAGCATAATTAGATTCGTACAGTATGTATTTGTAAGCATTCGTCATTACACATGAATTTACGCATAATTTATGTGTAATTTTGTGCCGGATTCGGTGGTGAATAGCAAAACCCCTATTCGTGATATTGCTACCAGAATTGCTACATTTGTTAGCAGATTAGTGGGTACAAGTCAAAAAAAATTATTCTTCAAAAAGACTGTGGTTTTTGAGAAAATCGATTTTAAAAATACAAAGAAAAATGGTTTTTAAACCGTCACTTTTCTGAGTTTAAAAACCATTTGTCTTTGCATTTTTAAAATCAATTTTCTCAAAAACTACAAAGTCTTTTTAAAAAATATTTTTTTTGACTTGTACCCACTATTCTCCCCAACATATGTAGAAGCAATTTTGGTGGCAATAGCATGTATGGGGGTTTTGCTATTCACCGACAAAGTCAGTAGAGATGGCCCGAACCTCCGATTTTTGGTTCGCGAACTTCCGCAAAAAGTTTGGTTCGCGCGAACTTCCGCGAATCGCAATAGACTTCAATGGGGAGGCGAACTTGGAAAACTAAAAAAATTATGCTGGCCACAAAAGTGATGGAAAAGATGTTTCAAGGGGTCTAACACCTGGAGGGGGGCATGGCGGAGTGGGATACATGCCCAAAGTCCCGGGGAAAAATCTGGATTTGACGCAAAGCAGCGTTTTAAGGGCAGAAATCACATTGAATTGCAGGACTAATGTGCTTTCAAACATCTTGCATGTGTATACATCAATCAGGGAGTGTAATTAGAATACTGCTTCACATTGACACACCAAACTCACTGTGCAACGCACCGCAAACAGCTGATTGCGTAGTGACGGCCTTGCTGGACTGGTGCGCACCGCGAGTGTAGGCCGTGGCAGTTTTCCAGCCCATATGGTCGCCGGGCTGTGGTAGCTCAATGATAGAACAACAGTGACTGTCCAGCTGATCAAATTTGGTCTGTCCACAATGAAGCAACGACCTTATTATCTTCTTGTATGTAGGTAGGCATAGGTAGGTGCCCCAGTAGTTAGCTAATAGCTAGACATCGGTAGGAGTCCCAGTATAGGTAGATGGGCATAGGTAGGTGCCCCAGTAGTTAGTCAGGCATATGAAAGTGGAGTCCCGGTATAGGTAGATAGGCATAGGTAGGTGCCCCAGTAGTTAGCTAGGCATAGGTAGGAGTCCCAGTAGGCATAGGTAGGTGCCCTAGTATAGGTAAGTAGGTAGGCATAGGTAGGTGTCCCAGTATAGGTAGATAGGCATAGGTAGGTGCACCAGTAGTTAGCTAGGCATAGGTAGGAGTCCCAGTATAGGTAGGTAGGCATAGGTAGGTCCCCTAGTATAGGTAGGTAGGCATAGGTAGGTGTCCCCATATAGGTAAGTAGGTGCCCCAGTACTTAGGTAGGCATAGGTAGGTGTCCCAGTATAGATAGTTAGGCAGGGCCTGGTTGGCACAGTAATAGCAAGTACCAAGGTCCAACTGCAACAGATAGGGCTGTATAATGCAGTGTCAGTGGACAACACAAAAAAAAAACACATCAGGAGAACATTAGCTCTCAAAAGAGCTGTTGTGGGGTGCTATTTTAGCAATAAGAATCAGCCAGGAGCAAGCCAGGAGCCTAACT